>NC_067232.1:15389107-15709285 GCF_019924925.1 Ctenopharyngodon idella | reverse complement strand
CTAAATCCTGAGATCTTATTTTTGGAAAGATTTGGCTGCGCTGTATGTTTTTGATTCATTAAAAAGAACCGTCTCATTTGTTCGGCAATCAGATTACATTGGTTTTGCAGTATGTTTTTGATTGAGTAAATGGAATCGGCTCATAATAGTCATTTGTTTGGGAATCAGATTACATGGGTTATGCTTTGCGGCGTACCGTAGATTCGGTATCATTTTTTGGTGCACATGAGTAGTGAATGAGTGTAAGAATGCATGTCTGAGAACTGTTAACAGAATAAGAACTTAATAAGAACTGGTTCTCATTTCCTAACCAATGTTGTTATAGTTAACTAAAACTGACACTATTTAAAATGGTTTCAGTCATTGAAGTAAAGCTGAAATAAAAATAAAATACAGATATCAGATAAAAAAAAAAAGTAAACTTAAAAAACTTAAATGAAAGGGTAACACTTTACAATAAGGTTCATTAGTTAACATGAACTAAAAATGAACTGCACTTCTACAGCATTAATCTTTGTTAATGTTAATTTCAACATTTACTAATACATAATTAAAATCTTGTTAACATTAGTTAATACACTGTGAACTAACATGAACAAACAATGAACAACTGTATTTTCATTAACTAACGTTAACGAAGATTAGTAAATACAGTAACAAATGTATTGCTCATGGTTAGTTCATGTTAGTTAATACATTAACTAATGTTTAACTAATGCAACTTATTGTAAAGTGTTACCAATGAAAGTTAGAAATGATGCCTTGGCAACTAACTGAAATAAAATAAGTTAGAGTGCTAAAACTAAAATAATAATAAAAAAGAAAATATAAAAATAAAATCTAACTTAAAATATTAATGAATGCTACAATATTATATAAATAATATTAAAAACTGTTCCCAACATGGACCATATGTGATTCTATATCCCAAAGCATTGTCTATCATGGTTTTTCTGAGTAAACCTAAGTATGGTGTTTTGTTAATTTTGTCAAGAAAGAGTTGCACATTTTAAGTCCAGTTATAAGTGGTCATATTGCATGTGCTTTTATTTAAAGCAACAGTTGAGTTGCCTGGGGTTGAGTTGATTGTTTAAGTGCACAGTGGTTATGGGCTCTGTCCCAAATGGAACCCTAAGCCCTCGTAATGTTCCTCAGAGTCCACACTTTTGTGTAGGGTTGTCAAAAGTACTAACTTCGGTACCAAGTCGGTATTGAAATTTGAAAAATTTGACGATACCAGCATTTCCCCCTAGCATTTTGAGCACAAAGATATCTATTTACAACATGTTTTTGAAGTGTTGATCATTGTAGCCAGTCAAAGACATATCTGTTGAGTAAGTGAACACAATGGCCAATCAGAGGTGTTTAAGAATCCGCTCAATGCTGGTAATGCTGGTATCGTCACATTTTTAAAATTTCAGTACCGACTTGGTACCGAAGTGAACAACACCCTTCTGAAACCTAAAATGACAAATGGGACTCCCTACGGTCTTAACGGACACCCGCACGCGGCAACCATTGTAAGTCCACAAGTGCACACTCCTTAAAGGGATTGAACCTACCAGCCCAATAAAAAACTTCCAGCTTATCCACTACATCAGACCAAACCCAGCAGAGTTTATAGCGGATAAGGAGTTGGTGGTGGATAGAAAGTGTGCCTAACATACACAGCTTGAGGTATTCACTTCTTTTAATACTGGAGTTACAAACAGAGTTTTGAAGTAGTCTTGCTGCTTTGGTGGTAGTATACACATGGTAGTCAACCCCACAGGACCACCCACAATAATGGCCTTTAAAATGTGAAACGCATATTGTTATTGCAGTTTTCATAGTTATTTCATCAGAAATTTCTAGGCTGTATTGGCAATGAAGTTGTATTGCATATGCAGCACATGCAGATGTGTTTCAAAGATGCTCTGTAAGCTTCCAGAGAGTTTCATTCCTTGCTGCTTGTTTCTGGATGATGAGAAGATAAGAAGCATCAGCCACTTGGAAAAACACAAGGAGAAAAGAGTCGGCGAAGATAAACAATACCACTTGATGGCCAGCACAGCATTCTGTACTGAATCATACGGCAAATTTTTTGACGATCATTTATGTCTTTTCGATTTGATTGCCAATGCCGTAAATTTCCAGCTCAAACTATCCTCATCCAAAACTTTGAAAAGTATGTTGTGAAGTGGCCAAGTCATGCATATAAATCTCATCGGGAGTTTAAGATTACTTTGAAAGGCATTGCATGTGCTGTTAAGCATGAGCACTAGCTAGTGTTGAGTTGAATGGCTTTTTTTTTAAGAGCATCTCCAGTTCAGTAATTCTTGTTCAGATGGATTGCTATTTGAAGGGAGTGTACTGTAACACGATGTGCCAAATCACAATTTTCTATAACAAAGGTTAATAACGTCTGTTGGCTATCATTTCTTCTGTCAGGGTGTATTTTTTCCATACAGTTGGCTTCTGTGTATTTCCCCCCCTGCTGAGCTCTGCAAAGCTTTTCGAGGAATGCATCCAGGAAATCTCTCCTGAGATATAGAAGAGCTCAGTTGGGGCACTTATCCTCTTTGTTTAGTGCTGAACTAACTGAAAGTAACATATAGAATCTGGCCTGTCAGTGTAACATAGCGGTTTCATTTCACATACACACACTGAAGTTTTAATGTAAGCCGAAGGAATGCTTACGTTTGCAGTCGGGAGGAAAATGTAGCCTAGTACCTCAGTCCAGCACTCTGGAGGATTGTGAAATAGAGTATTTTTAAACACAAGAGCTCTGGCTGTGGAGGGAAATATTGCTTATTCACCCACTGCTTCAGAACTGACACCTCAGCATTCAAACACACCAATCTTGGCTCAGCAAAGACTTTAACACAAAGTCTACACACTTTCAGAGCCCCGTAGAATGTATCAGCCTTTTTCTGCAAATAGGGATGCACAAAATATCAGCATCATTAATCCGCATGGTTATTCACCAATATTAGTGATTTTATTATTATTGTTAGTATTGTATACAATGTATTCTATTGGCCAATAGTAGATTTAATTGTAATATCAGAACTGAAGTTTTGTTTTTTGGCTGTTAGTATGAATATGTTAGTCTTGAAGTTACAGGGTTAGTTCACCCAAAAATTCAGTCATTAATTACTCACCCTCATGTCGTTCTACACCCGTAAGACCTTCGTTCATCTTCAGAACACAAATTAAGATATTTTTGAAAAAATCCGATGGCTCAGTGAGGCCTGCATTGCCAGCAAGATAATTAACACTTGCCCAGAAAGGTACTAAAGACGTATTTGAAACAGTTCATGTGACTAAAGTGGTTCATCCTTAATGTTATGAAGCGACGAAAATACTTTTTGTTCGCCAAAAAAAAACTAAATAATGACTTTATTCAACAATATCTAGTGATGGGCGGTTTCAAAACACTGCTTCATGAAGCTTTGAAGCTTTACGAATCTTTTGTTTCGAATCAGTGGTTCGGAGCGTGTATCAAACTGCCAAAGTCACGCACCCCAGTGGTGAACCATTGAAACACTTATGACGTAATGAAGCCTCGTTTAATGAAATTACGTGACTTTGGCAGTTTGATACATGCTCTGAACCACTGATTCAAAACAAAAGATTTGTAAAGCTTTGAAGCTTCATGAAGCAGTATTTTGAAATCGCCCAATCACTAGATATTGTTGAATAAAGTAATTTTTTTGCTTTTTTGGCGCACAAAAAGTATTCTCGTCACTTCATAACATTAAGGTTGAACCACTGTAGTCACATGAACTGTTTTAAATACATCTTTAGTACCTTTCTGGGCATTGAAAGTGTTAATTATCTTGCTGGCAATGCAGGCCTTACTGAGCCATCGGGTTTTATGAAAAATATCTTAATTTGTGTTCCGAAGATGAACGAAGGTCTTACAGGTGTGGAACGACATGAGGGTGAGTAATTAATGACAGAATTTTCATTTTTGGGTGAACTAACCCTGTAATGTGCTCCAAAACAATGACAAAATTCACATTTGGAAGATAGATGCATTCAAAATGTCTCTCAAATTAACAATTTTGATGACATCATTCTGCACTTCAGTTTCTCATCAATCAAATGATCTCTAGAATTTGAAGCATCCCGTTCCCTTCACTATAAAGGACACTAAAGCCGTGGCTTAAATCGATCACTTGTTCACACACTTATTATGTTATATGGTGAATGGCACTATGTAAGGGACAGGGAGCAATTCAGACAGTTTAAACAGGCTTTCCATTGAGGTGAATGTCTGGTTTCACATCAGTGTCATGTGAACCTCTTTCATAAATCTCTTTTCATACTTTCCTACATAAATTATTATTTTGTGTAGCCTAAATTTATTTTCTGAATTTAAAACTAATTTTATTTTTTAGCTTTATTTTTAATAAGTTATTTTTTTTAGTTTAATTAGCAGATCTCTTACTGTAGATCACAAATAAAAATCCATTTTTCATACTTTCAGTTATAATTTTGTGATGCCTACTATATATTCACAGTATATTGGCTAAGCATATAGAGCTAATAATTTTATTTTAATAAAAAAAAGTATCAATTGTAAAAAAAAAAAAGAATGACTTTTTTTGTTTTTACACAAAATTGTTTAAAATTATTATATTGGCCATTTTTTGTTATCAGCTTTTTCACAAAATGTTTCACAAAATTTAGTAAGTATGAAAGAGATTTATCTGCTAATTATAATTATTTTGATGTTATAGTTGATGCTCATTTCTTTGACAAATTGCTTTTGCTCCTCTTTTGTAAGTTGCTTTGGACATCTGCTAAATGCATAAATTACTTTATTATATTATATTATATTATATTATATATATTATCTACAACAAATATGCTCTATGGAAAAACCTGGAAGACTTGTCATATCTGTACTGCAGGTACTGCAGAAGAAGGTCTCAGAAGTGTCCGCTGCTGCAGAGAGCAGTATGGTGTATGTCAGCTGTCGTGGGGTGTTAAGCGACTGGCGGAATGTGATTGAAGCGGTAAGCCTGGCGGCAGACCCGTGTTGAAACCACCTTCCTCTGGCCCGCTGCCAACCCCAGCTGCCAGATCCTACAGGGAGGTACGACCCTGACCCACAAAACCCAAGAATTAAACATCAGTTAGGGTTTCCCACTGAGGTGTGGAGTGCTTTTTCAGACATGGTATCTCACACAGCTTGGCAAACCTTAGACACATACATAAAAACTGTGATTTACCAGTGCTGCCGTGCTTCCCTGTGAATGCGTAATGAGATCACATGTATGTGCTGCGGCTAAAGGATTTTGTTGTGTTAGATGCTTATGGTTGAATTGATTTTTTGGACTTTGGACTTATAGCTAGACACTGTGATCTGTTACATCAATATTCATGTTCTGACTGTGGTGTGAAAGACTAGTGAAGATTGGTGGTGGTGTTAGTCTGGGATGAACTCAGTATTGTAGGTTCATAAAACTTCAGCAGAAGTGTACTGCACATTTCTTTTGATAAAAATTAACACATGAGCATCTTCATTAGATGTTAAGAAAAAATCGACCCCAGAAAACTGCCTTCTGTGGAGACAGATTTCTGCGGCTCATTCGCACATTCCTTTCTGATAAAATTTTTTAGGGAGGACGAATAGAGGCGCTCGCAAAGAATGAAAGAGTGGCAGGACTGGTGCCGGCAAGAGCCTGGCTGCCTGCCCTGGAAAGCCACACTTGAGTGTCTTTAATTGTTAGACACAGCAGAATAATTCTTTCATAATCTTAATTTATACAGTTGCATTATTAGGGCCATAACATGCTGACAGAGAGCGCTGGCTATCAAGGCGCAGTCATTCTTTGTTAAAGGAAAAGCAGTGTTCTCTCAAAGGAAAAAAAAAATGCTTTCGTTGTTGTGTTTAAAGTCTTGATTCTTGTAATCAATTGATGTTTTTTGTTCCCAAAACAGTGAACTGCATTAAGGTCAGACCTGCATTTGAGTCTTTAATACGGTTATGTTCACACACAGTTCAGTTATTTAGTGACAATCGTATTCTATAATGGAACTCACACCCATAAATTTTCAGGTCTCACAACCGCATTTTTGTAAAACCTGCGCTGTGTGAACGGAACCGGACCGTACAACTAGTTGTCTGTCATACAGAGAGCCGACCTGCGCTGCACAAACGCGTGTCTACCGTGTGTTGCGGGTTTTCAGGTGTTGTTTGGTAACTTACAGTGACAGAGATATGAGCTGTGTGTCATCTGAAGGGTTTAGACCAGTCACTGTTCTCCACCAGAGCTGCTCCCGTCAGTTTTGTGTTCTACGCGCGAATCAAATGTTCCGTTCTCCACCCAGATATAAATCTGCTGTCAGTTAAAGGGGGGGTATAATGCTATTTCATGTATTCTGATGTATTTACACTGTTAAAGAGTTGGATTCTCATGCTAAACATGGCCAAAGTTTCAAAACAGGAGTTTGGATGTATGACGGAGTATTTCTGTGCCAAAAATACTCTTCCAAATCCTCATAAACTTTGCGGTCTTTTTTTCGAGTATGGGGCTGTGTGACGTCATATAGGTCAGAATTCCTTGTAAGTGCACTTCTTCCGGAAGAGCGCGCGCACACGTCGACCAGAGCGAGAGAGCAAGAACACACCCATCAACGCGCGTTCGACTTTACGGAAGTCGTCGGCAGCGCTGCACAGGTCACAGGATTTCACAAAATCAACAATGTCACCAAAGAAGTGTGTTTTTGGTTGTGAGGGAAAGATAACCTTGCTTCCCAAAGAACCTAGCATTAAGTGGAGCTGAGAGTTTTGTGCTCACGCATTACATTGATGCACTCTCGATATTTGTTATTAAAATAACCATAGAAACTGATAGTTGCAATCACTTTTTTATTGGTTAAAATGAATGGAGAATATCTTGTGTTTTTCCGTGGCTGCTCGAGTCCTCAGGATCGGCGCTTATGGTTTTATAAAGAAGGCACAGTTCTATGCTGGATTTACAGATCGTTTGAAACTGAAAGATGGAGCGGTCACAGCAGTAATGATCCCGGTCATGAGTCGGAACCGCAGGTGGTGATTAAAACTGCTTCAAATGTCTGTTTTGTTGGCAATAGCCGCCTAATAAGAGCATATAATGTAAACAACACGAACACAGTGAATTCATAAATTCATTATTCATCATTCACTATACACTATATTCATTATAGTGATTCAAAAGTTATCCAAGGATAATGCGATGGTGTATTGTGTGTGTTTAAATACATCTGTTTAGCTGACCATTGATAGCTTGCAGACGATCGCTACGCAAAAGCTGCGCGTGCTCGTCACTCTTTAGCTCCGCTCACACGACGCGCCTCCAGGCGCTCGGCTGTTTTCGGAAAGACTCGGTACAGCGTATGTATCTTTTATAAATATGATAAAACTAAAGACTTTTTGGAGATATGAAGGATGCACTACTACTCTATAGGTACTCAAGATTAACATGAGATAACTGTGTGTGATGAAGATTTGACGGATTAACTCATGGCTCAGTTGGACTCTTGTCATGTCAAAAGTGAAAAAACCTTTCAGTTTTATGGACGTTGCCATCTTTGATATTACTTTTGGCTTGACTCCGATTGATACAAGACAGTATTTGAGACACTACTGTAAGTTGCTGTTTGAAAGGGACATTTCAAGATTCACACCTGTAAGTAAATGCGTTTGTCAATCTCAAAAACTGACAGTGTGAACATAGTTGGCAGCAACACCACTTGCCCCTCAAATGCACTCAACTCACAATTGATTCCAATAGTTTTCTCTTAGAATGTTGCTAAGCTGACTACCCAATACTCTAATGATACACTACTGTTCCAAAGTTTTAGGGTCAGAAAGATTTTTATTTTTTTTTAAGACTTCTATTCAGCAATGAAGCATTGATCAAAAGTGACAGTAAAAACATTTATAATGTTACAAATATATAACTATTTTTAATATACTCAGAATAAAATGTAAGTAAATTTCTAATTAACATTTCACTTGCTTTTTCTACCAATTTATCATAGATTTATATCGTATATTTATATTCTATTTTTTTGATCGTAATATTTGAACTGAGCTTGACAGTGCATTTTGGGATTATTTTGAACAGACTTAACGTCAGGAACATGCTTAGAACAATGCTTCCTACGTACTGTATGTAGGCAGCTCACTAGGTTTTGAAACAGATCAGCTCTTTACTTTAGGCACAGCATATGAAGTATTATATATTTATTCCAACCCACCCCTTCAGTGACCTTTTTTTTTTTCTGTCAAGGATCTGCAGAGTGCCAGTTTTAACAAATTAGTAAAAGACTGGGAATGTGCTTGTGTGTGCCACAGTGATCCTAGTTTCCCTCTTAAATGATAGACTGGTTAGAAGGTCGGCCCTCCTAGGGGAACGTCCCTGGCCCCTCCCTTGACCCCCGTCAGAAAGATGGTTGTGTCTGACACATCTGCCGCTCTGAAGTCACAGTCGGCATACTCCAAGGTGAGAACACAGGGTACTCCCTCATAACTCATCCACCAAAACATGTATTTTATATATTTTATTCTTGTGTGTTATTGCATTGATGTAAATGCTTATGTATTTAAATAGATTTCTATATAAATACATATATTTATAATTAGAGATGCGCCGATGCTAAATTTCTCTGCTGATATCAATAGCCGATTATTCGGAATGATATCTGCCGATACTGATAGTTTGATTTTCTTAAGGAAAAAAAAATCTCTCCCAAGTAATGCTGTAAACTGTATGGGGGAACCCTCTCATTTGGTACATTACTGTAATATTAGAGGTTAAAATTAACAACAGAGCTATTATATTCAACTAGTATTTATTTTCAGAAATAATAATTACACTCAAAAACTGAAATGTTTGTATGCAGCTCAGTTGCACATAAGGTAGTTTTCATAAATGCTTGTCTTCATGGCACATTTATTCAAACATACATATATAATTAACAATAAATAAGCTCCTCTCTAGTGTTTTTATATATATATATATATATATATATATATATATATATAGTTAACTAATGAACTGTCGACACTGAATACCTTTACATGCATATTGATCACAAGTTGTTTAATTGGCGTCTTTCCATGTTGAAACACTGATTGAGCGATTACATGAGACATGATGTCACGTCAGATTTTAGAGCATCAAAACACCATTTATTGTTTAAATTTTGTGATAAAATGGACAGAATTGGAAAGCTTATCAGAAGTAACAAAGAACAAAGCTCTTTGTGATTATTCGATGGGAGGCATGCTACAAATAATGTTTGGTGTAGGGAAAAAATGCAGACCTGGCAACCCTATCTTGAACTACGGGTGATACATAGGGTCAAATAGAGCATGCTTTTATGTTGCTATTTTTTAACTGTTAATATGTTATTGTCACGTTAACTTGCCCTAAATTCAACACAACACATTTTCTTCACACACAGTATGAGTTTCAGTCTGACAGGTTTTTTCCACCCCCTTTTGATTGACAGGATATAATCTGCCCTGATCATCGGCTGTTTTTAAACAAAAAACAATAATGAAAATAATGGATTTTATCAGCCGATACTGATTATTGACACAATACATTGGTGCATCTCTAGTTACAACGTAAAACCTGAAATTCTGCCTTAAATTTGTTGTTTTGGTTACCTGCTGCTATAAACATGTGTAGCACCAGTAGCTTTAGCCATCTGCTCTGTCCATTAAAGAGGTACAGATGCCTTTTGGCTCCCTGGGTCAGATGGATTTGTCGGGGTTGCTGACTGCAAGATGAGTTTTTTAACTTATTGAATGTTTCCCTCTTCACAGCCGAAGGGGCTTGTTTGTGCACATATGTCTGTTCTGTAGCACTGCTGTGATGAATGACTATCTCTCAGGTGAGCAGTAGCTTTTTCCTCATAGAGGGGAGGGGTGGAAGAACCGGGACATACGTTTCGGACATCTGGGGGGTAGTTTTTCTGGGAGAGCTTGCAGAAAGAAATTTAAGGTCTGTAGAAGTGCTTGAAAATGAATCTATTCAAGATTCATACTGCCACTTTTGGATCAAAGCCATTTTAGAAGCCAACTGGATGAAGTTCCATCATACAGTCAAACCAAAATTTATTCAGACATCTTGAAGATTTCATTCATTAATACAGTTTATTCACTATAGTTTTAAAAAATGGTAATAAAATATGACAAGAACTCAGAGTTAAACTGTGCCAGAAAAAATTAGTCTTAATTATGTCAGACTTAAGCAAAACATGGTCAGGTCAAAGTGTCTGAATCATTTTTGGCTCCAAATTTTTATCAATTTTACTGGTAGTCCATTTTTGGGTATAATATGTCACAGTTTACTTTATTTTGCTATCCTCACTTACATAAATGAACTATAGTGTTCTGCACCCACTAGTAAAAATATATAAAAAAATATCAAAAATGTCTGAATAATTTTTGGTTTGACTCTATGGGTTTCTAAGTCTGCCAGTGATTGTGTTTACATGTATGATCTTACACCAATTATACTTAATAACTGATCAACGTGTAAGGCCTTGCAACTTCCTTGCTTTTATAGGATAAAGGTCATAAACAGTTTCAACAAAACCAATTGGCAGTTGAATTCTCCCTATTGATGTTCCTAAGCTTGTAAACACTGGCATTCTGGTGGGTTATTCAGTGTGAGCATGTCTTGTTTGGATGTCTTTTCACATTATGATTCGGAGGAAAAAAACAGATGATTTCAAAATTTCTTGCATTATCAAACTGGTTTTTGATATGAAAAGTCTTGTGATGTACAGATATCCTATTATTGTGCAAGCAACATGCTGAAAAGACCTGTTTTGACAGCTTTGAGTAAAGTTTGTTAGTCCTGGCTTGTGCTGGTCTAGCTTGGTAACCAGCATAGACTTTAACAACCTTAGCTGGTCAAGCCGGTCGACAAGCATGACCAGCATCAAAAACCCAATATATACTGGTGACCAGCAATATTGGTGTTTTCAGCAGCAGTGGTGAAACTTAGATGATAGGTTTGTCCGGATAGGAGCCATCTGCCTCATCAGAGCTGCTTACTAAAGCCTCCTGAGATGCATGACCTTTAGACGGTCAATACGTGCCCAGCTGTCCATGGTTACTTAATCGCATACATGCTCTGCCGGTGATATGACTTCCCCATAGTCATCAATACAAATGCTGTTAATTCCTCCGCTCTGATTGACCATGAGAATAGGTATCATTTCTCAAAGGAAGCTGCTTAATATGGTGACCTGACAAATCTATTCAGGGCAGGAGAAACAAGATTGTACTTGTGCATGTGCGTGTTTGTAAGCCTGGGAACATTCAAAATTTGCTTCCTCTACTTATCCTTTACACACAATATAACAAATATTTACAAACAAACTTAAACCTTTGCGTGATTTCCTGTCTCATCCGAATCACCACCACCCACATGTTCACCTTATCAAGCATCAAAATTGATGAATTTTTCCCTGAGAGCAAACAGGAATCTCTAATAAATCTAATATTTTGCTTCAATTTGATTTAGAACATAATAATTATACTTCTAATGATTTGGGAAATTATCTTCGAGGATAATTGCGTGTGGAAGGAGGGTATTGTGTTTTTTTTTATACTCTTCATAATATCTGTACTGATCTGGTTTGGCTTTAACAGCAAACTTTTTATGTGCTTTTTATTTATTGGGGCTGTGCTAGAAAAACTCAAGGCTTCTGAGTCTTTTAAATCACGCAGAGAGAATAACCGAGGATGTTTCATCTTCTCTGTGGTTTTCAGAGATGGCAATAACAAATCTGTGCCCTTCGTTTGTCCTCTATTTCCATTCCTTCTTTCTCCTCCTCTCAAGTCGTAATTGCACTCTGGTGTTCTAAATAAATGGACACACATTCCAGGCATCCCAGTTCGTGAGAGGACAGTGTTTTTTGGAGCAGGGAGAGGATCGTGTTCACACGCTGATCCACATCATCAGCGCTCTGCTTTATAAGAATGCGCATGAGCACATTTTGACCTTTATTGTGAAACACAAACTTGCAGACGTAAACTAATATAACAAAAGGGCTGTTAATTTTAAATTAAATAACGCACTTAAGTACAATTAAAAATATATATAATTTATAAAATAAAACAGTAATCTGTTTGATCATTCCCCCAAATATTTTTTGAATTATCTTCATTTGGTGTTTTTTCCTAGAAAATATATGTGATTAGTTCAGCGTATATAAGACTGCTCTGTAATTTGTCTCTGTTAACGCTATAATTTTCATCCACATGGTTCTGTCACAAATATGTCTTTCTTTTTTCCCCCCATTTTTTCAATTAATTTAGCATATGTGAATAGTAGTGGTTTACATTTTGTACTTGATTGACAGCCCAAGCAATGAATTAACATTAAAATTTGTATACACCAACATGCCAAACGGATGATTTTATTTAGTAAGATCTCTTAAAGTGATAGTTCACCCAAAAATGAAAATTCTGTCATCATTTACTCAACCTCAAGTAGTTCCAAACCTATATGAATGTCTTTTTTCTGCTGTGCACAAAGGAAGATATTTGGAAGAATATCAGTAACCAAACAGATCTCGCCCTCCATTGACTTCCATAGTATTTATTTTATATGGTAGTAAATGGGGGGCAAGATCTGTTTGGTTACTGATATTCTTCAAAATGTCTTTCTTTGTGTTCAGCAGAAGTAATAAATTAACTTTTTTATACATTATGGGCCAGATTTACTAAACAACTTGCGCCAGCGCAAACCCTCTTTTGCCGTTAAAAAACTACTGTCGGGATTTACTAAAGACACGTAGTGCAAAATTAGCGCTGAAAAGGCATAGACTCAGTTGTTTTTGCGGCTGACCTTATTGCATATGCATTTGTAGGAGTTTCCCTTTCAGACGGAAAAATATATGGGAAGAGAGTATTTAAAATGAATCCCGCAATGCGATTTACTAATATTTGTGCTCGCCGATTTACTGGTATTTGCGCCATTATTTAACGCCCAAAAAAAGCATGTCTTAACCCATTTTGCGACATGGCTGCAATTGTTGCTGCTAGGAGGAGACACCGCAGAGAACAGAGAGCGTGTGGAAGGGAGAAAATATTTTCCACATTAATTTCTTTGGAATGCCAGAGGAAGATGTTATTTGAACATAGCCTATCGTTTGCCAAGCCAAGTTGGCCTATATATATATATATATATATATATATATATATATATATATGTGTGTGTGTGTGTGTAGGCCAACATGGCTTGGCAAACGATATTATATATGTGTACATGTTTGTCAGATTAGATTACATGTAACAAGTTGCGCCTGTGTCGACCCGCACCTGATGAGAGCTTCAGCTCTGTTTATTTGCGACCCAACGCTAATTTGCGCTGCTCTTGTTAGATTGCGTTGGTCATTATGTAAATTATTTGACTAAGTCTGTGTTCTTTAATTTGCGCGTCAGCAGTAGTTTGCGCGCAAAACTTGCCACTCCCACCGGCGCATTTGTGGAATTGCGCTCTCACGCTAATTTGCCCCGTTTAGTAAATCTGGCCCCAAGACTGCATAAATGTAATTTTGCTCTGTTATCACTGTAATTTTCATTCTCGTAGTTCTAGTGTCGCAAATATGCCTTGAGAGTGTTATCCTGAGAAAGAAAAGAACAAACAAAATAATGAAAAATGTATTCCAAAGGCTGGCTAAATGTTTTAATTACAGTAATTAGTGTTTGGATGGGTAATTACATGCTTTTCACATTCTTTGTAAAAATGTCGTATTTCTAATGTGCCCATGCTGTCATAGCTACAGCCCAAACGCGACCGCAGACAAAGATCCTCTTCAACCTAAACTAATAAATAACCTCACCACAAGGAAGGAAAGCTGTGCTCTTTTATTATTATCAAAGAAACAATTCCAAGTTGTTTTTCTAAGATGTTTACTGCTGTTCTTTATGGCCCAGTCTGGGTTGATGTGAAAGAGGAAGCGCATGTAATTCACTGTGCCAGTATGAGATATTCGTTCCCTTTCCCTTCCTTTGTCACAGTGTAATAATGGAGTCAAATGGTTGATGTATGGGAGAGCTGTTTTGTTTCCTGTAACGTTGAGGGCCCACAAACCCACATTCACAGTCTCGAACATGAGCTAAGTGTATTCTTGCCTTCTAAATGTAGGCAGTAATGAATAGTTGATTGATCTGGACAATGATACCCTCAATGAGAGAGACGGGAGGGAGAGCGATAGAAAGAAAAGGTCTGAAAATAAGAGCGGGAGGGAGTCGATGTGTGTCAGAAAAAGAACGAGGGAGGGTTGGAGTCTAGAGGCCCAGACAGGCTAGAACAAGAAAGTAAAGAAAATATCTAATTGGAATCAAGTGTCCTGACTGAGTGCGTGGGCGACTGGATTCCGCAGAGCGTGCTGCTTTTTCTTTGAGGGTAAAGAGTATTAGAAAATCCCCTCCATAACAATTCTTTATTTTTGGGGTGGTGTGTTAAACTTGTATAGACAGAATGCCAGGGGTGCGGCTTTAAACACAACTACAGATTTCCAGAGACACCCTCGTCTGATGACTTCAGCCTCTTAACTGGAGCACAGATTCTGGAGTGTGTGCATGTTTGTGAAGGCAGGAGCGCAGGCTCTCTTAAAGACCAGCTTTCGTGCGTTCCACATGCATCGATTGACCCTGCGGTCCCTGGGGCTGTATCAGTTTACGTTAATTAAATATGCAATTTTCAAGAATGTTAATTGCTGTCCTGTGTGCATGTGAGAGCTTTACGAAGCAGCTTGGATTGATGTGTGGCTAGAGGCTATACATCTAAGACGTTTTTCTTTTTCTTTTTTTGTACCATATATCCGTGTTGTCTTGTGACAGGGGAATGGATCTATAACTGGTTTAGCTGTGGATCAAACTAAACAAGTTTAGTTTGATCCATAAAAATAAAGTAATTTTTCTATGTTAAAATACCTACTATCCCAATTTACAAGTAGTTATCTGTAGCTCGACCTCCTGAGGAGTGCAACCACGTTGTTGTGTTTGTTTCAGTAGTCTGATTTGTCTACTTTGGCACAGTTAATGGCATGACAACTACGTGTTTGTCTGAACAACAGTTGACTGTTGGCGAAGTGAAAGGGGCGGTAGGAAGGTTCTGGGAAACCTGTTTGGATTTTGCCACTCTGCATTTTTACTAATACAACGACTGCTACTATTACTACTACTACTACAATTAACAACAATAACAGTAATTATTATAATTGGGCAATTCTGCGTTTTTTGCAATTACTACTAATAATAAGATTTTTATTATTTTATATATTTTAATACAAATATATAGCTATATAACGAGTGCAAATGCAATACTGATTTTATACAGCAGTTCAGTAAATAATATGTTAATATTGGGTTTCTTTAGACACAATATTGTCTATTTTGTTCAATTTTGCCAGTGAAAATATAAAGACAAAGCAGAACTGTTCATCTCTGAGCAATGCACAGCAGTGTTTCATATCTGAATCCACGCTTTGAACGAATGGAGTTAAACCAATGATTCAGCGGACCATTCATAAAAGGCTTGTTGGACTTGAAGCGGCACTACACAGATCGATTGGTGTATGACATCAAAGTACAGCCAGAGCGATTCAAAAGCAAACAGAGCCGTTTGCTCTCTAATCGCTCTCATGATCGTTTAATGTCATTCACCGATGGGTCTGTGCAGCGCTGCTTCAAGTCCAACAAGCCTAAAGAGAATCATTTACTTTAGTCCTGAATGAATCAGCCATTTGAATGAGTAAAATGAATGAATGAACGTCTTAATCATTAAGACATTTACCACATTTAATTTACCACATTTAATTTTTTTATTTTTTTTTATTTAATATTTCCATATTAATTAAAAAAAAAATAGTCATCATTTACTCAACCTCATGGTCCAAAAGTTCATTTGTAAAAAGTTCTGTTGAATCAAATAAAATATCTCTTTCTTGTAATGTCTGTTTGATGCTTTACACAATAATGACTTCAAATTATCTTTTGGGGGTATTTTCTCAGCCAAAATTGATGTGCAATTAAATTGGGATTAATTAGATTAATTAATCGCCACATCATGTAATTAATTCGATTAAAATTTTTAATTGCTTGACAGTCCCTAAGATATATGTATATATGTATACACTATATACATATATATATATATATATATATATATATATATATATACACACACACTATATTGCCAAAAGTATTGGGACACCCCTCCAAATCATTGAATTCAGGTGTTCCAATCACTTCCATGGCCACAGGTGTATAAAATCAAGCACCTAGGCATGCAGACTGCTTCTACAAACATTTGTGAAAGAATGGGTCGCTCTCAGGAGCTCAGTGAATTCAAGCGTAATACCATGATAGGTTGCCACCTGTGTAATAAGTCCATTTGTGAAATTTCCTCACTACTAAATATTCCACGGTCAACTGTTAGTGGTATCATAACAAAGTGGAAGCAATTGGGAACAACAGCAACTCAGCCACGAAGTGGTAGGCCACATAAAATCACAGAGCGGGGTCAGCGCATGCTGAGGCGCACAGTGCGCAGAAGTTGGCAATTTTTCTGCAGAGTCAGTAGCTACAGACCTCCAAACTTTGTGTGGCCTTCAGATTAGCTCAAGAACAGTGTGTAGAGAGCTTCATGGAATGGGTTTCCATCACCAAGTGCAATGCAAAGCGTCGGATGCAGTGGTGTAAAGCACGGTGCCACTGGACTCTAGAGCAGTGGAGACGTGTTCTCTGGAGTGACGAATCACGCTTCCCTGTCTGGCAATCCGATGGACGAGTTTGGGTTTGCCGGTTGCCAGGAGAACGGTACTTGCCTGACTGCATTGTGCCAAGTGTAAAGTTTGGTGGAGGGAGGATTATGGTGTGGGGTTGTTTTTCAGGGGTTGGGCTTGGCCCCTTAGCTCCAGTTAAAGGAACTCTTAATGCTTAAGCATACCAAGACATTTTGGACAATTTCATGTTCCCAACTTTGTGGGAACAGTTTGGGGATGGACCCTTCCTGTTCCAACATGACTGCGCACCAGTGCACAAAGCAAGATCCATAAAGACATGGATGAGCGAGTTTGGTGTGGAGGAACTTGACTGGCCTGCACAGAGTCCTGACCTCAACCTGACAGAACACCTTTGAGATGAATTAGAGCGGAGACTGCGAGCCAGGCCTTCTCGCCAACGTCACTGCCTGACCTCACAAATGCGTTTCTTGAAGAATGGTCAAAAATTCCCATAAACACACTCCTAAACCTTGTGGAAAGCCTTCCCAGAAGAATTGAAGCTGTTATAGCTGCAAAGGGTGGGCCAACTCCATATTATTCCCTACGGATGGGATGTCATTAAAGTTCATGTAAAGGCAGGCGTCCCAAAACTTTTGGCAATATAGTGTGTGTGTGTGTGTGTGTGTGTGTGTATATATATATATATATATATATATATATATGTGTATACAATACATATATGTTAACACAATAATAATAATAATTATTATTATCATTATTAATTATTATTATTATTATTGTTTTTATTTTTATTTGCAATTCTACATTTAAAATGAAAATGACAGAAACAACAACAATTATTTATTTATCATTTCATAGATTCATAGTCTTTCATCTTCATCTTTCTTTGTGCTGGGGAGCAGGTGGCGTTCTTTGTTTTAGGAGATCGACTGTTGAAAAGGCTTCTCGTGTTACTGTAAGTTACGCTTTCATGTGCGTTGAGTACTTCACAGTGAAATCAGATATGAGGGAACACGAATCAGCCAGGGAAGTCCTATTTATTTGATTTCCTGCTGATGAACTGTTAATGCATCACTATCGGCACATTTGAAGCAACCCGTTGTTACAACCCGGCTTATTGAGAAAAGTGTGACTGAATTTTGATTCTTAAACAAACTAAATTTAGGAAAAAATGCACTGCTGGAATGTATGGAAGGTTCCATTTTTGTACTGATTTAAAAGTGTGATGGTTCATTTGTCTCAATAGAAGTAAAACTGGGGTTTTCTGATATGGCAGTCGTTGTCATTTTCTGCACTGACATCAGTGTTTCAGTTCGTCTTTGGTGGCACTTTTTCTTATCTCCAGACGTGTGCATGTGGTGCATATGCAGGATCCTCCAGAACGTTAATGGACCCCCCACACATAAAGGGGCCCACCCGTATGACAGGAACGAGGTGACAGAGCTGTTTTCTGTTTCTATAAATGAACTTCAAACCTCTTACTACATGTTCTACTCAGTGATTCGGTTATTAGCCCAGTGTAGAAGCAGGAGATCATCTTAGACATGCAAAAATGGCTGTTTCCAGTGATTCATGCCTTTAAAGCTAGTCCTCATGTTACCTTAGCAATGTACAGTACACACACACACACACACACACACACACACACACACACACACACACACACACACACACACACACACACGCACGACTCAGGCATGCTTTTAAAGTGATAGCAGAGAGCGTTTCTCCCGCAGTCATTTGTTTCAATTAGCGTGAAGCTCTAATGCAGACCACATGCGTCAGGGCTGTGTAACAAGATGACTGAGGGACTGTCTGGCTTTGCCACTCCTCTGCAGTCACATCTGGGGACCTTTTTACACCATCGTCTACAAGTGACACTCTCCACCGCTTTCTCTGCCCTGCTTTAGACCACAAACTGCCCTGAGGTAGCCAGCTATTGATATCACGCTAAAACAAGCTACGATTTCTACATTTGCGCTTTCATTTAGAGACTTATCGGAACAAAGCATTGTAAAGCAACGGCAGACGGGGTTTGTGTGTCCGTTAGAAACAGGAAAAACACATGCAGCTTAACTTCTCCGTTTTTATTTTATGTCTCCCATTCTCATAATTAGTCTCTGGAAACACCCTCACACTTTCAATAAAGTCCAAAAGTGGGGATAAAAGGATGAGGTCACTGGATAGAAAGTGATGACAATATCTTTCTGAGGAATTAAAGGGTTATTTGTAGACATTGTGGTGTCATAAAAAGAAAGTGGTTTGCGTGGAGAGTCTCAAGCACTAAAGCTGATGTTCTGAAGTGCTCAGCGTTTGATTTTCCTGTCTGACGGGACTCAAATGTCTAGTGACATGTCTAGCATTCATAATATAGTGCTCATGCAGGCATTATAAATACTGTCAAGGAATATTACATATTTAACAGTAGCTATGATTGTAATCATGTTGTGGGGTCTTTGAAACCCATATATATATATATGAAGAGTTCAAATGCAAAAGCCGCTAAACACCATCCCTATAAAAAATAAGATATTGAGCGAATGCTCTCCGCACATAGTGTAGGCTGTTTTTTTATCAAATACTTTCGCTTTAAATCTCAGCGTCAGCCCATTCAGAAATACCAGTTCGTTGGCAGAAACCGCTAAACGCCACTTCCTTTTGTCATCAAAAGCCTCAGAAGTCCACTGAAGAACCAATCGGAAGACGCAAATCGAATCATATGATTTCAAGATAAATGACGGTGTGCCTATGAGCCGCTTTCAATTGCCGAGCTGCAAGTTTTTATCATGTTTTGTCCATTTTGTCCATTAGTGCTGTCAAACGATTAATTGCGATTAATCGCATCCAAAATAAAAGTCTGTGTTTACATTATATATGTGTGTGTACTGTGTATATTTATTATGTATATACTGTATAAATACACTGTAAAAAATGATTTTAGAAAGTAAAATTAAGTAAAAAGTTTTATTAGTACTCAATTTAAGCTTGTTGAAATTAAAGCGTAAATATCAACATTACTCAAAATAGCACATTCACACTCCAAAACGATCCATCGAATGTTACCGTCATTGTATATTGTGTACCAACAAGTATTGAGGTTTCTGTGTTCAGGTGCTGCATTACTTCTAATATGTAGATATGGTGTCTACACAATATCTGTTGTATTATTTACTTAGATGTTTCTAAGTAAAGCATACACTTTAAAAGCATGGTTTAATTCAGTGTTATATTGTTTGATTAAAATGTATTACAAAAGAAACTTCAACTAAGTAGAAATTACTCTACCTTTTACTGGCCAAGTTAAAAAATTACTTATTTTCTTTGTTAATTTTACTTAGTTAAGTAGAGTTACTTAATTCCATATTTGAAATTTACTTTGCGTGCAAAAACTTGCAAAAGAAAAATTAAGTAAATTTTACTTATTGGTTTTTTTTCAGTATACACACACATATGCATGTATATGTATATATTTAACAAAATATATTATATTTAAATATAATATAAATTATATCTCTATCTATCTATCTATCTATCTATCTATCTATCTATCTATCTATCTCTCTCTCTCTCTCTCTCTCTCTCTCTATATATATATACACACACACACACACACACGTAAATATATTTTAAATATATACATGTATGTGTGTGTATTTATATATAGGCTACATAATAAATATACACTGTATAGGCTAATTTTTAATATATATCAGTGATATGTTCTTTTTTGTTCAGCAAGGATGAAATACACTGAAAAGTGAGAGTAAAGACATTTTTCCCCAGTTTCACAGGCAAGGTTTAAGCTAGTCCTAGACTAAAATGCATGTTTGAGCTGTTGTAACTGAAAGCAACTTGCATTGACATATCTTAAAATATGTCAGTGTCATTGTTTTGTCTCAAGATGCACACCAATAATGTGTTTTTCTAGTGAAAGTTTATAAAAGCTACTTAAATGCCTTAATTGAACTAAAGCCTAATCCTGGCTTAGGCTAAGTTCTGTCTGTGAAACCGGGCCTTACAGTATTAAAAAAGATTAAGTATTTCAAATAAATGTTGTTCCTTTGAACTTTCAATTAATTAATAAATCATGAAAAAAGGGTGTAACCGTTTCCACAAAACATTAGATATATAATGTTTTCAACATTTATAATAATAAGAGATATTCCTTATTATTTTCATTGCTGAGCATCATGTGTCACTAAAGACTAAGTAATGATGCTGAAAATTCATCTTTGCCATCACAGGAATAAATTATATTTTAAAATATGTTAAAATAGAAAAAAAATATTTTAAATTGAGCATAAGAGAATTCTTTAAAAAACGTTTGGACAGTAGTATTTAATGTGTGTATATAAGCTAAAAGAATATAATTTGTATGTTTTATTTCTTATTATTTTTTATTATATTTATTTTATGTTCTATATTTATTTTATGTTCTATTTTTTTTTTTTTTTTAATTATCATCACCGCCTACTGTATTTTGTACCACTATCAATTGTACAATTTCATTAAACATTAGCAACCCTGTTTCTGAGACTTGTGACATTTGCCTTTTAATGGGTTCATTGAGTGGGTAGGTTCAAGCCACATACAAGCCTTCCAGATTTGGAAAATTACAAAAATTTGAACTTGGCATAAATTCATATTATTGAAATTGATTCCAAGATCCTCCCGCTTGGAGGTGGATTCCCTGTCTTTGCATTGATCTAGTAGTTTAGGAGGACTGACTATCATAGCGTGCATCAACACAGAGCCCCACGAACAGGCCCCAGTCACATGAGGGGCAGAAATGTTCAACTCCTCTAGCTGTCATTGTTTGCTCTGGATTGAGTTACACTGTCCCCCGGGCGGGTATGCATGTTACTGTTGGTCTCTGATCCTGATGGACGATTTCCACTCTTACTGGAGGCAGGACATGCTCACACATACACACACACACTTACATGCATACACAAACACAGGTTCAGAGAGTTGCTCTATGCCCCTAAACCCGACCAGATGTGATGTCCAAACAACCCTTTGGAAAAGTTAAAAATAGTTCAAGAGGCAGCTTACACTTATTTCTCTACAATTCACTTCCTATAGAACAACAAATCATGTAAATAACTAGATTTTGGGTGAATGGTGCTTGACCCTGCAAATGTTGTTGGTACAATGCCATGACATTGTGGGTGGTGAGTAGTTTATAACTTGCATTGCTAAGGTGATTAAAACATGTTAGCATGTTGTTGTGCATTGCTACAGTATTCTGAATATTTTTTAGCATGTTGTTATGGTGTTCTTAGTGTTTTTTTTTATGTGTGTCATTATGAGTTACTGTGGTGTTCTGAATTTTTTTTTTTTTTTACTGTGTCGTTGTGTTGCTATGGTGGACTCAATGGTTTTTTGCATGTTGCTATGCAATTCCTATGGTCTTCTGAGTGTTTTTGAGCATGATTCTATATGGTTTCATATAGGTCTGGGTATTGGCTTAGATTTCTATGGAAAGAGCTATGAAAAGTGTCTTTCCTTAGGTAAATACAATGTTGTGTGACATTGTTTACAAGCTGTTTTATTGATCTTTCTGCCGTTGAAACACTGATTGAGCGATTACATGAGACATGATACATTTCAATAAGTCGTTCTGTATCTTTCAACATACTTTCTGATGTTCATTCATGTTTATTTTGTGCTATAATAGTAGTAAAGAGAAAGAGATGATCGATTCACGTACGCTCCGTATTTTCCCTTAAAGGTACACTATGTAACTTATGGCAATCTAGTGGTTAAAAACAAAACTGTATGAATTTTGCAGAAGAACATTGTTTTGGTTGTGCTTCAGGCCTCTGTGACTGTGCGGATGAATATGGTTCACGGCACCTGTGAACACATGGAAATCCAAAAATGATGTTATCTGAGCATGTAAGTGCAATATTTTAGGCTGTTGTTTTAACTAATGGGAAACACAGATATTTTTAAATTAATGATGTAACAGAAGTTGTTATGACAATTGCTAGTGTGATATGATCAAAGTTAACGTTGCAATTTCTTTTTTTATAACTGATATTCTGGCCAAATTTACCATGGTAGTAACTATTTTATAGATTGTCATTGTCATCAACCAGTGGTCATCATCATTTCAAGACTCACCTACACTAAAGGATTTAGTTATACAAACTATACCTAATAATAGACACGGTACTTCCTTGAAAATAAATTCCAGCACAGCACTAATGAAATGACCCTTCACAATATATTATTCTTTACAGTGAACTCTGTTAGAGAGCTACATATGGCAATTTATCTGTTCATTAAAATACCTTCACCTATTGAGTAATAAAACACCATCTCCACGTCGCTTTTACAACATTTCAAATCCCTCAATTCTGCCATCTCTGAAAAGCCAAGCCAAAGTTGATTCTTGTTTTATTACAAGCTCTGTTGCGTTCTCATTTTGCCAGCAGACTCTCCTCTGTTCAGCGTTCTTTTTTAAATGGGTGATTCCCCGGAGGTTCGAGATTTAGCGTGCTTCATGTCAACCTTTCTTGCTCATTGTGAGAACTAACCTATGCCACTCCCACACCATACATGCTTCAAAGTCAGAGAAACTTTTCTTTATTTGCGGATATGATGACACGCATAGGTGAGTGACGTATGTTGGAAAATTCCCGCAAAAACCATCCCATCAGGTCTAAGTGAAGTTTTTCTTGCGCATCAACACAAAACAGCATAGACTAAAGGATCGATCTTGGGATTTAAGAATGGATATCAGTTGAACATCAAAAAGAAGAGTAAAACTGATTCATCTATATTTTGTCAACCCAGCCCTGGTTGTTTCGCTTTTCTGGAAGGTTGCTAAGTTGCTAGCCCACCACAATATCATAATTATTCTGATGTTATGTGGATTTTTGATATTTTGTTCCATAGACATGGCCCTTCTTTTAGTGTTGATCTATGTGAACGTTTCTCTCATTTTAGTTTAGTTTATAGTTGTAACGTTTGAGTTGTGTTTTTTTCTGTTTTGTTGTTCTTGTTTTGAGTTTGTTCTGAATGTGTTTCTGTTCATTGTTTGAGTTCTAAGCGTTCTTGTTTTGTTAATTAGTCCTGTATCCCTCCGTTCTCCACGTGTTGGTCTCTATGGTTACTGATTGAGTTAGTTATGTTCAGGTGTGTCTAGTTAATTAGTTCCTTTGTTTGTTGAGTGTATGTAAGCCCTGTGTTTGTTCAGTTCAGTTGTCGGTTCTCTGTTGCGTTATGTTGGTTGTTATGTTCCAGTTCTATCCTGAAGATTCTGTTTTGTAAAGTTTTAAGTTAAGCACTTAGATCCTACATCCTCATCTTTGTGTGCAACCAACTGTTACAATAGTGTAGTTTATTTATTGTCCTTTTGGAAAATCTTTTTGTATCTGTGGCACCCTTCAGTCATCAACAACAGCAGTTACAACACATTACAAATACAACCAACATCGAACACCAACCTCCCTCTCACAATAGATAGGTTTACAATGACAACTGTGATATCACAAGAATTTATTTAACAGCTACACTGGAGAATATAAAAGATCCGTAGTCCGTAGTAACGTTACCCTATACCTTTGACCAGATGGTAACAACTCATATTCACCATAAAGAGGGTGAGATTCACTCGAGATTCAGGTTTTCAGAACTCCAGCCACTTGCAATAGTGCAACAAATGTAATAGCATGATTTGAGATATCATTCATGTCTATAGCACAAATGGTGAGGGCCAAGTTTAAAGTCGTGATGTAATAGCGACAGATCATTTCTTCCATACTGTATACATTCCAGTCAAAAAAAAAAAAGAAAAAAAAAAGTGGGGCTCGACTTGGTTCTACCTCTCAGTTGTTAATTGGATGGAGGCAGATCTAAATGCGAGCTTGCAGTCTATTGTAAGAAAGGGGCGGACTAAATGATTGGAGAAGTCAGCTTGTGTCACCATAGCGAAGAAGTTTCACCAGAGGTTCAAGTTACATTTTTGATTAAAAATTTTGAGGTAAAAAAAAAAAAAAAAATTCAGGAATATTAAACTTGCATGCATGAACGAACTGTTCACAGTAAGACCATTTAGAAAGTAGATTTCCATAGATTTCCAAAAGATTTCCATTTCAGTCCAAATTTAATACTTAGATTTAGGGATTTGTACAAACTCCTACCCTAAGTATGAGTGATACTGTAGTAATGAGAAAAACCACTTATATGTAATATAAGTACTCTCCTAAATGGAAAAAGTGTAAACAACTCTTTTTCCAAAGAATAACAAACATATGTTGTGGAGCTTGCCAGGTCAAATGATACAGCTGTCAAATCACTTTTCTTGTATTACACCATGTAAATTCACAATATAACAACTACATAAAACGTTATCACGTGCAACTAGATATGAGTTCATTAGGGCCGGCAATGATTGAAAACTGTTGCTTTTCATTGAAGCTACAAGCTCACAGCTCAAGCTGAGTGCCAAGCACATTAGGTTTTAGTGGCTGTTATATGACATTTTCATCCAAGAAAAAGCATATGAATCATGCCTTTAAAGCTTCCATTCCTGCTTGAGTGGTAAAGCTAAAGTGTGGCCCGCTGACACAGTGTGCCCTCATGAAGGTGCAAGTATGTTGTTGCCCCCCCTCTTTAGGGTGTGTGGGATTTGCTCCATGGTGAGCGTGTCATAACAGATTTGGGCGAACACTTCCTGGCGTGTCGCGTCTCAATACAAAGAGAGCAGCGTCTTCAGATATGCTGTGTGTATGTGTTTGTGTCTATGTTTAAGGAACCTCCCCGGGCCTCCACCTACGCTCACTTTTTCCCAGAGCACCACCCAGAATCAACCAGGTGTGTGTCTGAGTGTGATATTTCATGTTTAGTCCTCTGCAGATGTGTGTAGTTTAGGATTCTGTGTTTTGAGTTTATATGGCATACTGTACTTTACACCTGCTTTTTTTTTACTTTTGATATTTTTTGCATTGGTGCTAAGTATTGATTATTAATATTACTATTTATCGCGATAAAACAGCACACGATTTGGCAAAGGCTGCGATTATTTTATGCGCAGCTTGTCAGAGCTGAACGGCTCAATAGTAAATGCGCTCAATAGTAAAATAGTAAATGTGATCAATAGTAAATGCTTCCCCATCTGAAAGCCAGAGGGCGCTCTTGCACAGAAACTCCAATTATGCCCTGCCGCAGAAGTATAACACGCGTCATATCGCTGTAGCTGAATAAACTGAAGATTGAAAAACACTTTGATTGATTAAACAAGACTAATAAACACACAACTGTCTTATTTTTTGTAAGAAGCCACATCATCTCACAGAAGGACGCTCAACTGTCGTTATGGAGTGAGTTTGGAGTAAAAACATGTTATTAAATGTTGTCTTTTGTTGGACAAGATGTTAATAAATGCTTCTCATGTCTGGAAAGATGTTTGTCGCATGTTGCTTTTTCAAATGTACATTATAAGCGATTCAAACTCGCAGTACTTTCAGATTGATTAGCATTTGGAGCCATACTTCATTGACAAGCTGCGCATAAAAAAAATAATCACAGCCTTTGCGATTTCATAATCGCACGAAGAATCACGTTTAAGCGATAATCGTATTTAAGTTCAATGTTATTTTTCGTATTGTGCGATAAATCGTGCAGCCCTTATTATTATTATTGATTATTTTTTAATATGCCAAATTTAATATAATAAAGTTGAACAACAAAAACAATAGCAATAATTATTATTATTTAATATATGGTAATATTATTCTATAATATTAAGAAGAATAATGATAATGGGAAGAATAATAATGATATTATTATTATTATTATTAAAAACAGAAAGTGCTGTAGTCCAGATGCAATAAAATGATAATAGGAAGTGGAAAGTGATATGATGATGACTATGATGATAATAATAATAATAATAATGATGATTATTATTATTGTTGTTGTTGTTATCATTATTATCATTACAATGTGTTAATTAATATGTTTGCTTTCTATATAAGGAAATATAGAAAGGAAACCGTGATTAGGAAACCATGAGATTAATCAAGATTATTTCATTTTATTGACCGTTCCACTTTTTAACAGGAAAAAAAAGGAAAGGAAAAAAAAAAAAAAAGAAATCAGCATATCTGTTTTGTGGAGAAAATATTTATTCGTGTCTTTTTGCAGGGTTTCTAATAGGTTTGAAATGAGCCTTTATAAAGGAAATATATAGATATCATATTTTATGAAGGAGAGGGTCCCTCACCGTGAGATCAGTGTATTTGGATCTGTGGCTTCAAAAAGTTTGAAAACCCAGTTACACCTCCCCACATTTTCCTAGAATTTTTATTCTCCCACTTCTGTTAATCTGACTGCTTGTTGATACAAATAGTTACGGTCTCCCTCTTAAGAGTGCTTCAGTTAGCCTAAACAAATACCTGGTCTACGGTCCTCGAGATACGTCTGTTTATGTACAATACACCTCTTAAGACATCTGTTACGAGTCCAGCCTTGTACACAGCGCTGAGAAGCTTCCTGTTGCTTCCTCTGTGTTTACTCTAAAGCTCACCGAAGGAGGGGAATATCCTGTCACTGCATGCTTTCTCACATCCATCTCCACTCTTTCTCCCCTTCGGTCTCTCCAAGGGTCTAAACAACAGCAGAAACCCAATAATTGACCCGTGAAAGCTCTTTCTTTTTACCCTGCGCTGGATCTAACAGAGGCTTTGACGGAAGTCCTTTCCCTGTCACCTGGAGAGAGGCCGATCCACTCGGTCTATACAGTGCGCTGAGCACGGCACTTAACCGCGGCCCTCAGACAAACACAGAGGGTGCGGCGTGGACACGGAACATCCGTCATGGCCGACTAGCGGAAAATAGACCCCTCAAGCCCCATTACTCTCTTCTCTGTCAGGAAGGAGTTAACCCCGCAAAGACTGAACATTAGGGGCAAATGTTAACAGAGCGTGTAATTAATGTCATGAGTCCCCTTGACCAGTGGGGCGGACTCTCGCTGTCTGTTCTCAACTAGCCAACAGGATCAGAGCGTGCAGGAATTCATTCAGATCTCTTAATCAATAAGTAACTCTTATCAAAGGCAGACTGTATCATACCTTCTATTTTACTGAGTAAACAGGATTAGCAGCTGTAGCAGCGCACCTTCCGTTTCCAATCATTTTTACATGCAAGACAACACAGATGAACTCTATTCAGCCTCACGAAATAGAGAAGAAACTATTTGAATCAAGAAACTCACTGAATCAAATTAAGCATCAAAGGTAAACTTTTGTAGTAGATTTATTTTTTGCACTGTTCACAGTTCTTTTAGAACAGGTTAAGAGCATGTGGCATTGATTAGTATATGCAATTATGATCTTGCAAAAATATGATCTGCCATAAATATGGAAAGAACAGACACAATTTGGCCTCAAGCATCTTAGAAACATCTGTCTGGTCTGCATGGCAAAATCATTATGCAGCACATTCCGGGATTTTAGGAAAGAATGCCTTTACAGTAATTACAATGCTGGCAGGATTCAGAATTTAAGAATTGACTTCACAATTCATAAGTTGGAATTTGAAGTATAATTGTCCACGCCCTACTGTAAGTTAAATTATATTTTGAATTGGAATGACAGGAAGTGTAGTTTAATGAAGTGTAATTCAAAGAACTTCAACAGGCAGTTCTTCAATTCATTTTAATTGTACTTCCTTAAATTTAAATTTCTATGGAAGTTTGTTTCCGCCACTGAATAAAAAATAAAAAAGGTATAATTGCGACTTTTTATCTTACAATTCTATTTTTCTCAGAATTGCATAATATAAACCCACAATTGCGTGTTATAAAGTCAGAATTGTGAGTTATAAAGTGTTATAGTCTGTTATTATAAAGTTATAAACTCTGACTTTTTTTCTCAACATGCAATTGCGAGTTATTCAGAATTGCGAGTTATAAAGTCAGAATTGTGTTATAAAGTCAAAATTGTGTTATAAAGTCAGAATTGCGAGATATAAACTTAAAATTGTGAGTTATAAAGTCAGAATTGTGAGTTACAAAGTCTGTTAGTCTGTTATGAAGTTATAAACTGACTTTTTTTCTCCGAATTTTATCTCGCAATTCTGACTTTATAACATGCAATTGCGAGTTATAGTCAGAATTGTAAGTTATAAAGTCAGAATTGCGGGTTATAAAGTCAGAATTGTGAGATATAGTCTGTTATTATAAAGTTATAAACGCTGACTTTTTTTCTCAGAATTGTATCTCGCAATTCTGACTTTATAACATGCAATTGCGAGTTATAAAGTCAGAATTGTGAGTTATAAAGTCAGAATTACAAGTTATAAAGTCTGTTATAGTCTGTTATTATAAAGTTATATACTGACTTTTTTTCTCAGAATTTTATCTCGCAATTCTGACTAATCTTGCAATTCTGACTAAAATTCAATTCTGAGTTATAAAGTCAGAATTGCGAGTTATAAACTCAAAATTGCGAGTTATAAAGTCAGAATTGTGAGTGATAAACTCAGTCAGTCTTTTTTCCTCAGAATTGGACTATACAAGCTTCCATAATTTTCAGCTCTAGTTTCTATTTGCACCTAAATACTTTTTATCTTTTAGTTTAAAACACTTAAAATGACTGCAAATACTTATTTGCTTATTTTTTAAGCTAGATAATAAAAAAATATGTGTTGAAGATCCATTAGAATTTGATTCTAAAATTAGGGCATTAGAGAATGCTCATGGAAATTATGTAGACTGTTCAAGGCAAACAAACAGAGATGCTTGCTATTCATTTTATTCTGAGAGTGACAGGACTGCGACTGTTGTCATGAAACCATGTCAATTTCCCTGCATTTCTCATTCACAGAAAAAAATTACAGGCTGTTTAAACAGAAACTAAAAAAACTAAAAACAGAAAACTTTTTATGCATTTTGGCTGTTCATTTACACAACACCAGCGTTTTGGGGACCTGAAAATGCAAACTTTTGAAAACGGGTTTCAAAGTGCAAAAAAAAAAAAAAGTGAATTTGTAAAAACGGTGACATCATGTGCATGCGTATTACGTGTTCAGTAGTATTTATTTATAAAGTGACATCGCCAACTACTGGCCTGGCATACATAATACAGCATTTTTAGTCCCTTTCTTGGATCAGAGAATGCGAATGCAAAAATGCGAAGGTAAAACTTTTCTATTTTTAGTACATCATTGTCGTGCAAATGTACCCTTAGGCTTGTCTGTGTTTCCTGGGTCTAACCCAAACATTGATAACGATCATGAATATGATTGCATTGGTGTAGTATTCCATGTGCAGGAAGAATGGAACTGCTTTTCCTCTCTAAGTGCTGTCTCACTGTGTGGCATCAGTCACACACACAGCTGCTGGGGTTTATCTCACCTTTTGCATTCATTTCCCAGAACCTCTGGCACACAAGGTCAGCTACACCAGCCCAGTTTTTTTCATTCTCCATTCTCCTAGATGTCTGGGGAATGTATTCAAATAGGCTCAAGGTTTACTGATAGACATATCAGGGAATGCTTAAAATATGTCCACATGTTTTATCTTTTGGGGTGAAGCTGGAACAAATTCTCATTCCTTCTGGCAGATCTGAAGTTCTGAATTTGAGATTTTATTGATGGACTCATAAAGCATACCGAGAGCTTATCACTACAAGCGTTGTATTTGGCATTGGTTATGAGTCTTCACTTTCCTCATGTTTTCTTTCATTCCCACCTTTTTTTTCCATTCACATCCATCTCTGGATGTTGTGGTTATGGAAACATTCATCTCAGACCAACAGCTAATCAGCGTTAGTTGTTAAACTAGAAATATATTTTTCTCCATTTCTGGGAAATACCAATTTTGGGAAGTCTGTTTGTTGCTTTTAAAGGGGTTGTATCATGATGAATCAAATTTTCCATGATGTTTAGACTTAAAAGAGTTTGACATATTATGAAAAAGAGTTTTTATTCATACTAAGCCTTTTAATGCTAATGCTATTGTTGGTAACAACCAGAAGAACTAATGATAACGATTAAATGGTGGGAAGTTTATCAAATCTTATGTTGTTCCTGGCTGAATATAGCTCTGTAAATCCTTCTGAAGGATTGTCAAGTACAGGCTTAGACACAATGACGGTAGAGAGCTGGATAAGATAAAATGGGTAAGTTTATTAGTGAATTGACAGGAACACAGTCTTTAAACAGGTAAGATGATCAATAGAGAGATACTTGAATGGCAGGATGACTTGATAGTAACATTGGGTTTGTCTTACAGATTTAAAGAGCACACACACACACACAAGGGATCAGATGAGGAGACGAGGGATGACTGGATAATGATGACTGGATGACTGGGTGATGAATTGGCTGACTGGATTGTATCAGCACTGGTAAGGTACAACAGGAGCATCTAGCAGGTAAGCATTGAGGTAAGAGAGTCTGTAGCATCAGATGAGACTTAATCTCAGCCTCAGACGTCACACCCACAGACCGTTGGCTGAACATCAGATGCATATGGCTCACTTAACTGGAAATACTTCAGGATTTTCGAAGTCGTCATCAGGTTGGTTAAATTCTATGGGATTTCCGGGAGACGTGTGTGTCGCATTCTTTAATGGTCCGCCTGAAAACAAATGCCGTGATGCAAAACGCCCGTGGAAGAAGAACGCCATCGTGTTTACAACGCTTACCAGGATCAGCTAAACGCTGGATTTTCAAAAGTATGTGAAGTAAAATTGCACAGCGTTCTTGAATGAATAATTTATTAAATGCATACTGGTCTATTATTGTAGGGACATCGACATTTTCACACCCCTAAACATGACGCAGAACAAAGCGAACTGTGATTGGTTGCGTTACATGTCAGTCAAGCCTCCTGGGCCAGAGTCCAGACCTTCTTCTGTCAGTCTGAAGGTCTGGCTATGTGAGACTAGATGAGACAATAGCCCTTTCTCAATATAAGCTCTTGTGTTCTTGTGTTCTTGTGAAACATCATCATTCGCTGCCCAAGTATTGTTCCAATTCAAGTTTTACATCTAGCCAAGTACAGTTCAAATCCCCGGATGTGTTCTTGCTCCGGCCCTTTTGTCGAGGATGCATCAGGAGGTGACTTGTGCGAACTTGAGATAGCCAGGTATCCCAGAATGCATCTCGCACCAACCAGCAAGTGTCAATGGTGCAGGAAAAAATCTGCATAATTTTAAAAATACTACTGCTATTATGTCACGAAATGTAGTTTTAAAGTGTTAGTTCACCCAAAAATGAAAATTGTCATTTTTTTACTCACCCTCATTTCGTTGTACACCCGTAAGGCCTTCGTTCATCTCCAGAACACAAATTAAGATATTTTTGATAAAATCCAATGGCTCAGTGAGGCCTCTATTGCCAGCAAGATAATCAACACTTTCAGATGCCCAGAAAGCTACTAAAGACGTATTTAAAACCGTTCATGTAACTACAGTGGTTCAACCTTAATGTTATGAAGCGACGAGAATACTTTTTGTGCGCCAAAAAAACCCCCAAAATAACGACTTTTCAGCAATATCTAGTGATGGCCGATTTCAAAACACTGCTTCGAAGCTTTACGAATCTTTTGTTTCGAATCAGTGGTTCGGATCGTGTATTAAACTGCCAAAGTCACGTGAAACTATTGAAACTTCGAAACACTTATGACGTAACAAAGCCTCGTTTACTGAAATCACGTGACTTTGGCACTCCGAACCACTGATTTGAAAGAAAAGATTCGTAAAACTTCGAAGCAGTGTTTATTTAATTTTATTGTTAATATACAGTGAGGATAGCCAAGGCGAGATGAGTGACGTTGTCAAGTGTGCTGCTGTCCCAGTTGCAGAATTACCAGACTTTTGTCTTCCCGTCCTTGAGAGTTTGTACTCCTGAGTCGAACTTTCCAAGTCCAAACTACCAAGAATGCAAGTCTAAACTTTGCGTACTTGGTATTTAGAAATGGCAAATGACTGTGTGTGTGTGTGTGTGCTCTTCTTATAGTGCTGGTGAGGGCTGATGAGTGTCAGGTGTGCATGATTAGTACTCTAATTAGACTAATTTCAAAAACATTTAAAAATCTTACTGACCCCAAACTTTTGAACGGTATAGTGTGTATATGTATATTTTCCCCAATATATATTTTTAATAATATTGTAAAATGCATTTGTCTGTTATTATGCCTGAAATGGTTACTATGCTGTGTTCAAGATATTGGAAAACAAATGCTGGATGTCTTCCCATTATCTATAAAGAGAATGTTCATGTCTTTCATATGTCACTGGCCAGCAAGGATGCGGAAAGACTCCTGACTCTCTTGTCAATGGTGGTTAGCGGCCTTACCACATGAGAGCATTCCTGAAACCCTGCAGTCCCGCCACAAGCTCATATTTACTGTGTGTGGTAGAAGCTCCACACTGGAACCACAGAAAACACATGGCCCAAACATAAACTGCGTACACAGACGCACAAACACACACACAATACGTGCAAATACTCACCATCGATATCGTCAAACCAACAACATGCAAACTGTCGTTCCCTCTCTCTTTCTGTTTTAATCTTTCTTTTTGTCTTTTTCCAAACAGACACCCCAAACCAGACCATATGGTAGAAGACTAGAGGTTTCAACATTCTCAGAGCTAATGCAAACAGATCTGTGGTTTTGCAGTGTGTGAGAATAAAGATACAGATACTACATCTGCAGTCTTGAACTTTGGGCTTCATGCTGCTGACATGATCCAAAAGCAAAGCTGCTTTTCACTTGTAGCCTCTGTGCTATCATCAAAATGACATTGACGACCTTGTCATGTGAAATTAGTACAAATCCTGGTCTTAGGAAATTTAATTGACCCTAGTTTAATTGGGTTTAATCGCTTTCACAGAAAATTTCCTCTCCTTTACGATGGCTGTTGCCCATGTTATGAGATGGACATCCTTTCACATAGAGCTTTCCTTCATATAGACTTCCCATTAGCAGCCAGTAATAAGTGAGGGGAGTCGTTCCTTTGATTGTGAAGTGTCTCAGTAGTTTTAGTGGTACTTGGCTATTATCATCCTCCGAGGTAACACGCAAAAGCCCCTTTTATGTCTTCCCTGAACTTTGGCCAGCTGGATGTGTTTAGGAGGGTTATATTGTAACAGAGGTTCAAAAGACTTCACTACCTTCCATTTACCTCTCCTGCCGTTCGTGTTGTGTTGCTTTAATATGCTTCCATAGGGGTCTGGCTCTTATAAAAGCCAGATGGGTAAAGAAAAGAGAGAGAGGAAAGTAGAGATGAGAGAGAATATGGTTAAGAATGAGAGCTTTAGTGAGGAAGATGGAGATTTTATTATGGCATGTGCCATCAAATGTCAATGGGGAATTTTCCATCATGCTTAAAAAATATCACTTAAAATGTGTCCAAGGTATGTTGGTTATCAGATTTATATCAGACAGATACTGGAGATGTTTTTAGTTTATCTGTGTCTGTGTAATGGTTATGTTCTGTTTAGTTCTGTTTTATTATCATGGTGTTTTGGTTTTCCCGTTTACCTGCCTGTGTTCCCTATTAGTTTCCATAGTTCCTAATTAATTACCCACCTGTTCCCTGTTCTGTTAATGATTTCCCTTGTGTATTTAAGCCCTTAGTTCGCCTCTGTTCTTGGTCTTACAATAGCGTTATATTCCTGTGTGTAGTGCTTATGTTCCTGTTGTCTTTTATATGTTATTTGATTGTCAGTTCAGCGTCATGTATCTCTCTCCCTTGGATTATCTACACACGCATACTGTGACAGTCTGTCGATGTTGGGTATTTAATTGTGCATGTTAAAGGCACAATATGCAATTTTCACTGATAGAGGTCGCTTATTCAAAACAAAGGCATAGCTTGATGCTGCCTTGATTTTGTGGAATTATGGGAGGTGTTGTCTTCACCTCTACATCCAGTGGAAAATAATCCGACGAGACTCAGGCAGAAATTGTATTTATGGATGAGCTAATGTATTAAAGATTTATTAACATTACTGTAATTTGAACTCTTGCTAATAAGAGACAAGCGTGACACACGGCTCGAGAGCAGCGGAACTTTTATTATGCTGCAGACGACTGCTTCCGCATCTTCCGGTTAAGTGTATGTTTGGGTAACGCAGCTCTGTTTTATCATTTTAGATACATTTGTGTGTTGAAAGTTGTTATAATGCTACTCTGTGCATTCACTCGGCAGCTATTATGAGACACTTGTTGCACATTGCAGTAAGCTAGATCGATATTAGGCATGGTAAAACATGGTGCTCACGGTAAATCAAGAAAATGAGATTTAAACAAAAGACTTACTGTGTTGAGCTATATAACAATTCGATTTCTGTTGGTGAATATATCCAAACAGTTGCTCATCTGTCTAATAAAACACATAATTTATTAAAGCGTCTTTGGTGTTTCCATGGTTTCTACAAAATAAAACTGGAAATCGAGGGAAACGTGGGTATGATGTCATTGATAGGCGACGCACAAACACGGTCCGTGTCCTGTTTAAAATTGCTTAATTCTCTGGATTTAAACATTCTTGGAAGCATTTGGGATAATGTAAGTACACAGGTCAACAAAATATATAACATTGTTCTAGTGGTTTTTGGATATTTTAATCCAAAAATCTTACATATTGTGCCTTTAAATAATCTTTGGCAAATCTCAAAATGAATATCCATTTTTCAAAAGAGTACATTATGATTTTGTAATGCCTAAATTTACTTTTTAAAATGACTGAATTTTCTTTTTTTCCTTTTTAATTATTTTTTTATTTTTTAATAAATTATTTATCTTATTTATTTTCAGGTTTAAATTTTGTTGGCAAAATCTAGTAATTCCAAAAGGAATGCACGCAATCTGCAGTTTTGCATGAAGGTAAAAAAAGTTTATCACGCAGATTTTGCTCATGTTCATATTCAAATTCGCCACGCTGACCATCAGAAAGCTGATTAAAAGTGACGTCTGTGCAAACTGTGCTTCATACATTTCTACTCTATTGACAATGAACAATAGACCTGTTTGCACCCTTTAGCATACACCATTAAAGGTGACTGCAATCACTGTTCTGTTCAAATGTTGCTGTCTTTTTAAATTAGGCACCTAACCCCAGATTACTTCGAAGGAACTTCGCCTGTAATTAGTCCACTATAAGTCACATTGACTAGTAACTATGTAACTTTTGACCACCTCCCTTCACAGTGCAATCATGTTAGTAAATAATGTTCCCATGAGCCTTGCGTCACTTAAACCAGGTTTCCATGGACACATAGTGGGATACTGTAAAATTTGACAGAGGCCTGGTGGTGTGACATGGGCGTGTCTTTACCTCACCTCCATTATAAAACTCTGGACCAGGCTGCGGTATTAAAAAAGTTGGAAATAAATGAAAAAAACAAATCAATTTCTTCCCAGTCAGCAAACAGCAAGGCTACAAGAAAAAGAACAAGAGAGCAGGGAAGTCAGATACGAAAGGAACTGGCCCAGAGCGCTTTACTGGAACCACTAATACTTGCTGGCCCTCCAATGCAGCCTAGTGTTGCAGCCAAAACCCCACTCTGAGGCAAAGAGGGCCACCAATACAGTCATTATAACCATTCTGTTTCTCTTTTTCCTGGTTTACAGGCAAACAGGGTTATGTCATTCAGACTGAGAGGCCCCATTGTGAAGCTGAGAAAATGGATTCTACATTTAGTTACAACTGTTGATGACATGAGTGGAACTGGCAACTACTTCCACTAGTTCCTCTTTCAACCAGCTGTGGATGTTCTCTAATTTTTCTGCCATGCTCAGAGGTATACTAAATCTATTTTTTGACTATTTTTATAGGGATAATCATCATTTACTCACTATCATGCCATTCCAAACTTTCTGCTGGTGTTGTCACAATACCAAAATTTCAGTGGTTGATACTAATACCCAGTAAAATTTGACCATTCCCTGTACCATAGCAAAAACTATTGGAACTACTAACTATTTTAACTATTTGAAAATAAAATAATATACAAATATTAAATAAATAAAAGTTAATTACATTAACAAAACATTGGCAGTGGTTCAGAGCGTGAAAGTCACGTGATTTCTGGTGAGGCTTCATTACGTCATAAGTGTTTTGAAATTTCAGTGGTTCACCACTGGGGGGCGTGACTTTGGCAGTTTGATACATGCTCCGAATCACTGATTCGAAACAAAAGATTCGTAAAGCTTTGAAGTGAAGCAGTGTTTTGAAATTGCCCATCACTAGATATTGTTGAATAAAGTCGTTATTTCGTTTTTTTGGCACACAAAAAGTATTCTTGTCGCTTCATAACATTAAGGTTGAACCACTGTAGTCACATGAACTGTTTTAAATATGTCTTTAGTAGCTTTCTGGGCATCTGAAAGTGTTAATTATCTTGCTGGCAATGGAGGCCTCACTGAGCCATCAGATTTTATATAAAATATCTTGTGTTCCGAAGGTGAGCGAAGGTCTTACGGATGTGGAACGACATGAGGGTGAGTAATTAATGACTGAATACTTTTACTGGAGTAATACTTTATTAGGGTATCTGTACTTTTACTCAAGTACTTGATTTGTGTACTTCCTTGACCACTGGAAAAATAAGACTTACTCTTATTTTAAATTGGTCATAATCACTGAAGCTGTCAATCACTTAAGTTCAGCGCAAACTTGTACTGGCAAAAACTCCTGTTATAATCAATGAGGCTGTCTACATTGCACAACAAATCTCTTAAAACTCCAGCGTTTTGTGCGATATTGAGCAGATTCTAACCAACTAACACCCCTGAATGGCCATTGCGTTCACATGCTCAACAGACCTGTCTGTGATTGGCTACAATGCTAAAAGTTTTAAAAAACCTGTAAAAATAAACATTTGATGCTCTTCACAGAGCGCTCACACAAAAATGCATGGTAGCAATTGAAAGCGACCAAAAAAATACCATAAAACTTCAGTAATACATATGACTTTATTTCAAGTCTGTGACAGCTTTATGTACAGTTGAAAATCGTGTTTAACAGCTACGCTCACCATTCACTTTCCCTTGTAATGCAAAAAAGTAGCTTTGACATTTTGTTAATATGTTTTGCATACCATGGTAGAAAGAAAATCATATGGATTTGGAAATGACACAAGGGCGAGTAAATGTTGACAGAAGTTTCATTTTTGCGTGAACTATCCTTTTAAACCCGGGACTTCATTATTAGACAAGGAGGCCCAGACATGTTCTCTGACATTCTCAATGTCTGAAATTCTTGAAGGACAGATTGATGGAGTGAGATACTGAAGATTCAAAGTGGTTTTGTGCAGTACAGTATGCTGGAAAGGCTGGGCCTTGGGTTTGGAGCAGATATGCTGTTGTCTGATCAGACAATACCCTGAAGTGAGATGGATCTATGCTAATCGCCAAGCCTAACAGCACTGACAGTGGGAAGAATGAAGACTGAAGAAACGGCTGCCTCACAGCGCCAAGAGTTCTTCATCTGTGTTTGGGAAAGGGAGTGAGAGGGAGAAAGCGTGCTGTGTATTTACTCAGGTGTGTTCCTATGCTTGGCAACTGTGCTACAACAATATTGAAAACAGGCTGCTGAGCTTCATGAACAACCTGAACGAGGGGATGATGTTTCAGTCAAATCTCGGGAGCTCCCCCTCCTCGCTAAAAGATTTCTTTATCTGAAATGCAAGTCATGGGATGCCTGGCAATGTGAGTGAGTGCCTCACACGACAATACAATCTTTCATTTATTGTAGAGCATTCCAAACTTTTCCCTTGATCATGAATGTTTTTTTTTCTTTAAACATTTACATTCATGCATTTAGCAGATGCTTTTATCCAAAGAGACTTACAAATGAGGAAAATATCAAGGAATTAGCCTTAAAATGGAAATTTAATTGAACGAGTTGTTCACTTTTCAACCATTTCTTTTCATTGAACTGAACGATTCCTTTATAATTCAGACTGATTTGTTACATTTGCTTACTGTGCGAAGATTATCAGTAAATGACTTAAATTTTGGTCTTTTTTTCACACCTTAACCTTAAAGCAAGTGGCCATGTAAAGTGGCTAACATTAGGCTACTACTAACATGTTTCAAATGATAAGCCATGTTTGAGGATTGATGAATGATAGGCGAATGTTTGGATTACCTACCCAACATAATTGCCACATGGACCAGCATGTTAACACACATCCTGTGGCATTTTTTATTTTTTTTTAAAACCCACTAAACCCACTAACCCACTAATTAAAATTTGGTTGACAAAGCCTCTTTTCATGGACTAACATTTGGTCAACTATTAGATGGCAGCCCTACAAGATATATGGAACAGTTCCATGATGCTTTTTTTTGATGTTTTCGAGGTTGTCAAAAACAGAAAAGAATCCTGCATGAAGATTTGTTCATTCCACAGAGGAAATAAAGTCATAGGAGTTTAGAATGACGTACCCATAAATATCTTGTAATAACCTGTGTCGTGTCTTTCACAGCATCAGTTCTTGATATTGGGATCTCTGCAGTGTGGGGATACAACTCTTTAGTCATACAGAATGCCACATTTTATCCACTGACATCATTCACTGGATGAAACTTCAATCGCCTGGGGTCTGCAGAGTTGCATGCCCCACACAATGCGATCGCAGTGTGCCAATGAAAATACATGTTTGTTCTGCTTCTCCTCAGAGCTATCCAGACCATTACCTATGCTTTTGGATAGAAGTTTTCCAGGAGACGTTTTTCCAGGAGGTCTTACTTCTAAAAGGAAGCACACAGTGCGCTGAATAATCACTTCAGTCTTGCATAGCCAAATAAGGAACTCTTGCCAACAGTGAACATATATATATATATATATATATATAAACAGTTACACACCTGTAATTGTTTCATAAAAATCAAGCATCGCGTTAGTTCAAGCAGGCCACGTCAGGCAAGCTCACGTCGACCGATTAGTCAGCTTTTGCTGTTGCTGACGTTGCTGACGTGTACCAATCCAGTTTCGACACCTATCGTAGCGGGCCATTTAAATTCCCACGCCTTCAGCATCTCTTCTTTTGCTTTGCTGCTCGCAATTTAAACTCCCTCCTCCAACCCCAACTCCACCTAACCGAACCTGTAATCTTATTTAACTTGTTTCTTTTCTGTACACAGTTCACTATTTTGAACATTTTCTAGAATGTATTCTGCATTTTCTACAACTCATGTAATTACGAATTGTTATTATGTATGCTTATATTGAATCTGTTCTGTACCCCAGGGGGGTTTTTACTTGCTACTCTCCCCGCTCTGTCCAAGCATTGCTGCATGGACAGGCGTGGAGAGTTTTGCCCAGAACAGAACCATACCGCCAACACTAACTGTATGCTATAATGTAATAAATTATATACTTGACGAAGTGGCCCTGACTGAAATGGTTACATTAGCTAGTCTCAGCCTCAAACGTCACAGCCATATACCGTTGGCTGAGCGTCTGATGCATATGGCACACAAAATTGGAAACACTTCAGGAGTTTCACAGTCGCCATCTGATTGGTTAAATTCTGCAGGATTTCCAAGAGATGTGTGTGTCGTGTTCTTTAACGTATACGACTGTCACGTATACAACTGTGACAATGAGCACTTATCAGGATCAAGTAAATGCTGGATTTTCAAAAGTACGTGAAGTTTGCGGCATAGAATCTTTAAAATACGTCCAAGTGTTTTACACATCGTTCTGTTATTACAGGGACTTGGATGCTACATTTTCACGTACCAAAACATGACTCCGAACAAAACAAACTGTGATTTGTTGCTTTTGATGTCAGTCATATGGCCCCTGGGTGGTCCTTCGGGTGCTTCCCTTCAAAGCTGCTATGGAGTCCAGACCTTCCACCATCAGTCTGAAGGTCTGGCTACGCGAGGATATGCATTAGCTTGCTTTGATTGATCAAGACATTGTATTATGCAAATAACCCTGCTAACCCTGAAATTTCTGTCAGACTTCACCCAGCAGAGAAGGAATGTGGAGATGACAGATTGGGTCAGGGTGTGTCTTCATATTGAGACATGTTTGTGTGTGGGACGCAAGCTGTGAGTAAGGCCATGTCTTCTGTCTGGTCCTTGATGAGGACCTCTGCTGGTATGTAGACCTTGCCCCATGCCTGTTCATGGGCTTGCTGTGGGGGACTGGAACCATGGCTTCTTTTCTCCAGTGGCCTCTATAGACTCCATAGGGAGATGCAGGCATTTCAGATATTTGCTTTGCAAGTTAAGGAGATTATTTAGGAAAAGAAAGCTAAAGGAACTGTGTCAAGAGCCCAAAGAAGCAATTATTGCACAATGAAGCACCAGTGTTGGAGATAATGCACATAATACGATTGATTATTTTTTAAAGGACACCTATTATGCAAAATTCACTTTTATATTGTTTTTGAACAAAATTATGTTTCCGCAGTGTGTGTACACAACCACCCTATTGTGTTAAAAATCCATCCATTCCGTTTGTTATTTTCCCCATAAATCTGAAACAGTGTTTCAAAATGAGCCGTTCAGGAATGTACTGCAATGTCACATTGGAACAGGCTTCGTTCACGACTGGCAACGGAAACTGCCCTATTAGCTTAGCTCCTCCCAGCTATTTTAACCAGTGTAACGTCCCTTTCCTGTCATTGCATTGCCTGTCAATGACGTCATATCTGCGTTACCCTCGATTTCTGGTTTTACTTCCATAGAAACACCTAAGACGTTTTATTAGTCAGGTGAGAAACTATTTGTATACTATTTCGACAGAAAATGAATCATTGTTATATAGCTCAATACAGTCTTATTGTTTGAATCTCTTGTTTTCTTGATTTACCGCTAGTATCATGTTTGTTGGAACAGTAATACAGCATTTTCTCCACCATACAATGTATTTTAAAAAAATAGCAACACAAGTCATACAGCTTTTATTAATATATGATATTCTTATATCAAAGTAGCTTACAGCAATGTGCAACAAGTGTCTCATAGCAGCCACAGAGTGAATGCACAGAGTAATGCCATTATTTTACTTAGGGTGTATTCACACCTGTCATGTTTGGTTCGATTGAATCGAACTCAAGTTTGTTTCCCCCCTTGGTGCGGATCTTTTGGGCAGGTGTGAATACAGCAATCGCAGTCGGGTGCGGACCAAACAACCGTACCGAGACCCAGCTGAAGAGGTGGTCTCAGTCCGGTTCCAAATGAACTCTGGTACAGTTCTCTGCTTGATAATTTCTGTCCAATGAATGGATGACCTTAGCACACATGTGGTTTTGTTTACAAATTTTGGTTCACTTGCAAAAAGGGCAGTGTGAAAGCAAACCACACCAAAAAAAAAAAAAAAAAAATCAACATTATATTTGGTCCGGACCAAAGCAAGTGAACTAGTGGACTTTGGTGTGAAGAATACACCCTTAACTCTTTCCCCGTCAGAGTTTTTGAAAAAAGTTGCCAGCCAGCGCCAGCGTTTTTAACAATTTTCACTAAATTTTCATGGCCCCCAAAATATTTAGTTGTATGAATATCTGAACATGCAATACATCAAAATAAAGAATAGAACCTCTACTTTTAAACCAAAGAATCCGTTTTATTCCAGCTTCAAGCTTTCTTTTTTATCAAAACTTGAATTTAGGTAAGTTTGATAAAAAAAAAATTTGAGCAAAAAGCTGAGAAAATCTCGTTTTTATCAAACACTACATCTGAATCATATTCAGTATAATGATCAAAGCATAGATGCAGTAGATCGCTTCCATCAACACCCCTAAAGCTTGCACACTTCCTGGATTGACATTTCACTCAGTAACATAAGGCAGTTTTCATTAATATGCTGTTATTGTTGATGATCGCATTATTTTTCATATGCATCTGCTTACATTTGAGATCGCTCTTTTCTGCGTCTCTCTCGTTGGTGTTTTCGTTCGGGAGATTCTGTACTCATTCAGAAGATGCGCAATAGCGCCCCCGAGTGTATAACAGTGAAAACATGGAAACCCGGAAAATTCCGTGTTTGGCAGGGAAGCGTTTTCTCATAAATAACAGAAAATTACGTGTTTGGCAGGGACAGAGTTAAATTTCTTTTAAAAATACGAGTAATGCAATATTGTACGACATTATTTAAAGTTAAAATGTTTTCTTTTGTTGCACATTATTTTCGATAAACGTATGAGTAACGCAATATTGTAACATTACTTTTAAAGGCACAATATGTAATTTTCGCCGCTAGAGGTCGCTTATTCAAAACAAAGGCTTAGCTTGATGATGCTGTGAATGAGCATGGAATCATGGGAGTTGTTGTTTTCACCTCCACAGCCGATGAAAAGGAATCTGATGGTCTCAGGCCGAAATGATGTTCATTGATGATGCTAATGTATTAAAGTTTTATTAACATTACGGTGGTATGAAGCATGACGGGTTGAGAGCCGTGGGAGCGGAACTAGGCCGCTGGAGCAAATGCTAATGAAAGACACCATCGATACACACCAATCTCGAGTCCGGCGGAGCTTTTATTATGCTTATTATGCTTATTATGCCAGACTTGTTGCACTTTACAGTAATCTAGATAGATATTAGTGAAACTGGAAATTGAGGGTAGCGCGGATATGACGTCAGGCGACGTTATGACACGTGTCCTGATTTAAAATTGCGGATTTCTCTGGATTTAAACATTGTTGGAAACGTTTGGATAATATAAGTACACAAGTCAACAAAATATATAACATTGTTCTAGTGGTTTTTGGATATTTTAATCTAAAAATCTTACATAATGTGGCTTTAAAAATAACATTATCCAACACCGATGTGCACACAATTCCTTGTTATTTCATTCCAAAATGATTGTCAATCACTAATGTTAACTAATTTCATAACTTTTTTAATCATGCATTCAAGTCTGAATAGCTAAACTTGTTGTCTTCAGTACAGTTAGTGATTTGATACTTTAATGTGTGCAGTTGGCAGGGAGGCGGCACTAGTTCTCTCGAGGCCAAATTGACTCTGACGTTAGGGAGGATATTCCTCATCTGTTGGCCATTGTTGGAGATAATGGGAGCCATATTACATCAACACTACATCATAGGCAGCCTTTGACCCCATCTCATTTCCAGTGATGCCGCTCTGTGGCACTCCCAAGACAGCAATCATGCGTGGAGCTCAATGGGATATACTTTCACCTCAAACCCAGCTCAGAGTTGGCAGAGGCCCCTCATATGAACACAGAATGACTAGAAAGTCGGGGCAAAAGCAGAGGGTTTGGGGTGGACACAGTCAATGCAAAAATATACCACATGTTAGCAACTGAGGGCAACATAGTTGGAAAGCTTTATTAAAACATGGGCATAGTCGCTGTGTCTGTGACCATGTGCTTTTATGGCACCAGAGTCTGTAAAGACTTTACTCAGTGGCCTGTGTAATCTTTCAAATGACTTATGTCAGCCATAACCAAGGCTCTTGCGGATATTGGCTCACTTGCCTTCCTCCCAGACTGGAAAATGTGGAACTGTCGATCTGTTTTGTATTTTTTCTTAACGAGGCATGTTTACAAGGTTTGTTTACAATGATATAATCAAAGCTGCTGCAATACAGAGAGACTTCGCCTTGTCTGTGGTCGGTTGTGGTTATCGTATGCAGATTTTGCAAGCTGCTTTAAAATTCCAATAGGTCAGACTTATAAGCTGCCAAATAATTTTAGTAGGATCTATTTCACATAATAGCCTTGAAGATATCTTTGTAAAATCTGTAAACTGAAACAGAGTTTAGTATTAAAATATTCCACATATTGAAATATTTCTGATAGAACATGCCACTAACAACGTTAAGGTCATAGGTTCGAATCCAAGAGAACATACTGATGAAAATGTTTAGCTTAAATGCACTTTGTTGCTTTGGATGAAATGTAAATTTGTCTTGAATAGAAGAAACTATCTTCATCTGTGTTTTCACCATGGAGGTCCCTGTTATTTATTAGCATTTACTGAGTACAGAGAGAAAGCAAGACCTCAAAGCGTTGTGTGTGTACCCCCCAGACCGCAAAAGTTATTAGTTGTGTTAGACGGTGTCTATAATGGTTTAAGCACCAGGGGCCACAAGCACCATTTTGCTGTTAATTAGAGGGCAGTGATTTAGCCCTGTGGAGAGGCAGGCCACCAGTGCACTCACTTCCCCTCATCTTCACACTTGTAGTCACGGCCCCTCCTGAGCGATGAGTCAGCCCTGCCTGCACGGCCCATGCCAGACAGGAAGCCCCATCTGCCCTGCGCCCAGGCTCATCATTTGCCATTGGTGCATGCTGTGATTTCAGGTAAAACTTATTAAGTGAAACAACAAAGGATCTTGAGCCAACTCCCGCTGACTATGTGTTTGATCTTTATATCTCTCGTGCATCTTAATACTTTCACGCATGCTGTACGATTTCAGGATTTATCGATTTCTGCTCAGATTGATTATACAATTTGGTCTAAGTGGATCTCAAACTTTTTCAGGTGGCATACCGTACCTCCTCACATATCAAATTCATCATGTTTTGCTATTATTTAATTAAAATTATCTAGGCTGTTGTTAAACCTAAAATATTTGATTATTCTCTCGCAAGAGTATGAGTTACGTCAATAAAGTGAGACAACAAAAACACTTCAGTGTAAATTAGTGTTGACACATTCAGCTAATTTGTTGGTTGATTGATTAATTCAGTGTTTTTGTCAATTAAAATACACTTATTTATTTTTATTTGTGGACCACTTGGAGTCCAGAAATCCATTTATTCCAAAATCCAAGTGCTTTCAATGGCAGTGATTGATATTAAAGGGTTAGTTCATCCAAAAATGAAAATTACTAAATTATTACTCACCCTCATGTCGTTCCAAAGCCGTAAGACCTTCGTTCATCTTCAGAACACAAATTAAAATATTTTTTATGAAATCCGAAATCGGTGTTCTGACGCCGAACCTGGAAGCTCTCCAATTTGTCTTCAATGTAAACTGTGAAAGGGAAGAGACGATTTTGTTGAATAAAGTCTTGTTTTGTTTTTGCGCACAAAAAGTATTCTCGCCGCTTCATAACATTAAGGTTGAACCACTGTAGTCACGTTGACTATTGTTGACTAACAATGTCTCTAATAATTTTCTGGACCTTAAATGTAGTAATTTCATTGCTTTCTATGGGAGATAAAAACCTCTTGGATTTCATCAAAAATATCTTAATTTGTGTTCTGAAGATGAACGAAGGTCTTACGGGTGTGGAACGACATGAGGGTGAGTAATTAATGTCAGAAATTTCATTTTTCGGTGAACTAATCCTTTAATGCTTTTCTGGGACAAGTGGATTTTTTTGAAAGGGCATGTGAAATTTTACTTGTCTGACCAGACAAGAAGACAAGAAATAACTAGGAAAAAACTGACACAAAAGACCCAAAAAACAAATATATATGTGGAAAAATTATTATTTTCAACCTTCATTCTGACCCTCTGTTTGAATTGATCAGTTTTTAAGGGGCGGCTATTTAAGGCGTGTCAGTAAACGGCCATTGTTATGATTGGCTAACATCACTGCATAGGAAACAGTATCAACCACGCGATATTGCACGCAAGTAAGTGTTTTGCAAACGTTATCCATATAAAACCATCACTTACAGTACAAAGCATTATGAAATTGTTATCGTAGCTTATGGTTTGCGTTGTGGCTGCTGTCAGATCCAGTACAGCTGACTGCTTCGTCTGTCATCAAAAGTCTCTTTTCGAATTCTTCATTACACTGTGCCTCATTTACAAAACAATTTGCAGTCAAATTCTCAGAAAAAAAACATAATCCTTAGACGCGATCCATGACGCCATTAAAAATAAACCATCCACTTGTTCCTGATGCTGGTATCCTTCCGAAGTCTCTACAGAAATGAGCAAATGAGCTGTTTCAAAGCGAACGTTCCTTTACGCTTCCATTTACTTTTCCATTTGTCCTCTTGTCAGCAGACTCAAGCGTGTGGAGTACATCAGAAAGTGAACGGGCATCTGTATCCTGCATAGACAGTGTCAGTGATTATAATGGGTTCTATTTGCTTTTGGCACAACACAATGCTCACATCCGGTACAAAGACATCTTGCTCTATATGTCAAAAGATCAAGGCAAATTTGATTTCTCATGTCATGACCCCTTTAAGTACACTGATGAGTATGGTATTGCTTCAGAATAAGTTACATTTACGCCATACGGCATTTCCGGATAAGTGAATGACCAATGAATGACCAAGCGCATAACAAGGCTTAATGTTGAGCCATGAAAGGGTTAACATACTTTCAAACAACCTTATTTGCTAACATAATTTCATATACACCCTCTCACACATACCCTGGCACTGTTAAATGTGTTTTCAGACTTATGCATTCAGATCATCTACATGCATCAATGCATAATGCTGACACAAACACATTTGCCAAAAAGTGTAATGATATTGTTGTGGAATATGGGTGGTTTATATGATTCCTCTCATCCCAGATGTGGTACGATTCAACGACTGTCAGCATGGATTGATTTTAATCATTGTTATGTGTTTTAGGGCTTCCATATGTGTCCTGAGGACCTGCATGTCCCTCTATCTTTTTGCTGTTTATGCTACAGGAAAAACCATTGTCAGATTAGAGTGGTCTGCCTCATCTCAACTGCTCCCACATTACTGTAGAAGTCACTTTAAAAGGATTTCCTTGAGCCATCAGATGCAGGTGCTCTCCAAAGATCAAAAGAGACCAAAAGTTAGCCAGCTCAGATCGTGATCTCAAATAGCATGGTTTTATCCTGTCATGTACATTGTAAAAATGCTTTCTGTCTCCAGCTGTGATTTGAATCCAAAGAACATGAATTTCCTCCACATGTTGTTCTGGCTCACAGACCGGTCCTCTTGTGGATACAGAGAATGACTGTCATTTGACCTCTTTTCATCAAACAGACATGTGGCTGATTCCAGTTAATGTAACGGTAACTGAAGTTTAAGTCATTATTTTTACAGCACTGTAGTTATAAATTATGTAGACGTCTTGTGTTTGGTTGATAACTGCAGAAATGTTAGGTCTAACCAACCAGCAACTGCAAAATCATAGATGCGCGTAATCAAATAGAAGTGGCAAAACAGAAACACAGACAATGCCTTTTTACCTCTCTCCATTTTAATAGCAGTTATTTATTATTATTTTTACATTTATTATTATTTTTACATTTAAAGTCCCCCTGCCGTCAATCATTTATCCCTTAAAACTCATCTTTGATAATCAAAATTACATATTTAAATATTTTTTTCCTGTGAAAATAATTTCTTCATGATTTCAAATACACACTCTGTTATTGAAATGAAATAGCCTTTGACTTGACTACGTTATCAAACAGCTAATAATGTGTTGCTAATGTTACACAAACCATGTTCCTGTTACACAACTGTCTTCTAAAAATCTGCATCCTTAGAAACACTTTGAACATCATAGAAAGTCAGTGGAAAAAAGCCCCGCATGTTGACAGGATCGGTTACATGTTTGTGACGGACGGTTATGTATAAACGGGCAGTTTCAAACTGCAGTTTTTGAGACTGTCTTTCATTAGTCATCAACACCATTGCTGTGTATTTTCTCCTTAAAACTGCAGTTTTGCAGTTTTAAGGAGAAAAAGCAATGCTGTTGACTGATGAATTTGCACATGGTTTGTTTTAAAACACATTAAAAACACCACATAGCTGAACTTGCATCACAATAAGTGTATTGTGATGGTCAAAACATTTGGTAACTAAAATTTCATTAAGTTTTAGTGATAACATGTTACAATGTTTACATGGTACAATGACTGGTAGGCTACTGTTTTTATTAGTACTTGACACAAATGTCAAGATTTCAATTCATAAGCTTGTAATTTGATTCCAATATTGATTCAATGTCAATTAATTTGGATAAATATCATGTACAGTAGCTACATATTAATTTTTCTTAAGGAAAAAACATACAGGGAGCCCAGTCAGCTGGTATTTTTATTAAAGGTTAAAATGAACAACTCAAATTAATATAATGTGTTTTTTATAATACTAACGTTATAATATTTTTTTAATGATATGAGTAAAAATATAAAACATAATAAATATAATATGTAATATAATGCATATATTTAGCAAAATACTCTATAGTTTATTTTTTCTAGATAAGCTAATCGATCTGTCACATTACATTTAAGAGTGCCAAAACGGTATTTATTTTTTGATTTTAGTAATAAAATTGACAGAATTTGAAGGCTGAGACTTTGTTTCATATCAACTTGTCTGTCGGTGTCAGTGTCCTCTTTGCTTCGCAATTTTTCACTGCTTGAGAAAATGGATGTTGCAGCATTTGTTAAAGCTGCAGTGTGTAAGTTTTGCCTCTTTGTTGCCATCTCTGTTTGAAGCCTGTAATTGCAGTTATTTGCAGGATTATCATCTTTACGTGGGTTGTGCATCAGCACGACTCCTTAGCATGGATGAATCTAATGTTTGCTGTCAGTCACCACATCAGTGTGGATACTGTACTTCGGAACCACAGATTCTACGTCTTGGAAGTATGACCAAAATAAGAATTTTCACTGAAAAATGTAATCTGAAGGAGCAAGTAACTAATCTGTCACTTTTTTGTTCTGACCAACTGAGGAAAAAAAGCATTACAATAAATCACGCTGCTAATGGTGATTAAATCTAACGATCGCTTAGCTCGGATCACGTCAAACCGTGCAAATTATTATTATTGTTATACTTTGTTCTCAAATTGGTAATGTTAGCAACATCAGCATTGTGAGACTATGTGTATCTAGTGTGTATTAGTGTTACCTGATTTCAGTTTCTGTAGCCGCTCCGCAGTCCGAAGTCTTTTGCTTTTGACTACGGGTGAATCTCCAGTTGTCACTGATGATTGTCATTTGGACCTTTCTGAATTACAATCCGCCATCAAAGTGATAAGTTTAATTATTTCAGCTGCTGTGAGAAAAGGCTATAAATAATCCGCTACCAGCAGCATCCTCACATGCCATATAGCCCTTTCTGTTTACAGACGTGACGTAATGACACAAAGACGAATGGCTGCATGCTTGAATTTCCTGCGGAAACCCACCAGTACCGCTCTTATTATAAAACATTATTTCAAGCTTACCATTGTGAATCGGACTAAGGTAAAGAGATAGTTTGGCTGGTTATGTACTTGCTCAAAAATTGATTTTTGATCATTTTTAACCAAAAAAATGTTACAGACTGCAGCTTTAATTAATCTTATTAATGCTAATTTAGAAATATACTTTTGTTAATTTGTTCATTCATTTTGCCTATACAACTTGAATGTAAAAAATAGTCTAAGATTTATTGTTTTTGAAAGAAGTCTCTTCTGCTCACCAAAGATGTATTTATTTGATCAGAAATACATTTAAAAACATAAGTAATTTTACAAAAGTAATGTTGTTACAATTTAAACAACTGTTTTCTATTTTAATATATTAAATTGATTTGGCACTCAAGAAACATTTATTAAGCAAAAAAGCAAAAAGATCTGTGGTCAGTGCTGTAGACCATTTGTGCTTCGATTATTTTCTCATCTGTATTTTTTTTGAGGAGGCTTGTATAACAACGACCCCCTCAAATCTACCATTTAATTTGAAAATGGTCCTGAACTGTTTGCTGTAATATGGGGTCACCACTGGAAAGAGGCAATTACATATCATTTGCCCTCTTCCATCAAACCCACCAAAGTGAGCCATGGCAAAGTCCAGCAACTCGAACCACTGAGCAAACACAAATTACAGTTTAGACTTTCTGTTGGACTCTGTTTCCATAGTTTCTCACAGAGTTTCATTGAAGAAACATTTTTAATAATCTCAATAAATAAAGATTTAACTGTAGTGTAGTAGACCCAAGTCATGTCAAGCCTATGAAATCTGGACAGGAACTTGGAGTCTCTTTTCCTCCTGGCATATTTTAGGGCACCCATTGCCAGGCGTACCATAGTCACACCCTGCTGACTGATTCTAACCACCTCCGTCTTCTCCAACGTTGATGTCAGCATTTGGAGAATGTTACTATAGTGTTATCCACTTAGTGCGTGCAGCATCGTAGAGGCCCCAATATGATGAGAGGGATCTCCCAGAAATCAGTGCGCTTTATAGCTTTTATTTTGACTAAATCTTTTTAGCTCTAAATCCCTTGTTGAGAACGAGCCAAGAGTGCCTGTACGAATGGATAATCCTGTAATCTTTGAGAGGTGGAAAAATACAGTCATTATCTGGGGAACAGTTGCATAATTATAATTTGTAACAATTATTAACGACTGCATTACATGGCTAATTTAGTAGGTCACAAGACTCCTCTCTGATTATGAAACCAAACCCACAATATAAGATATTTTTAGGCACATTTAGTTCACTTTCAAATGAAAATTACCCCAAGCTTTACTCACCCTCAAGCCATCCTAGGTGTATATGACTTTCTTCTTTCTGATGAACACAATCGGGGAAATATTAATAAATATCCTGACGCATCCAAGCTTTATAATGGCAGTAAGCGTTACCAAACGAGTATAAGCTGAAGAAAATGTCTCCATCTACATCCATCCATCATAAACATATTCCACATGGCTCCAGGGGGTTAATAAAGGCCTCCTGAAGTGAAGCGATGCATTTATGTAAAAAAAAAAAAATTCATATATAACAAGTTATGAAGTAAAATATCTAGCTTCCGCCAGACCGCCTACCGTATTCAAGTTACGAAGAAAGTGTAAAACTCTTGCAGTTCAAAAAGCTTACGCTACGTCCTACGCCTTCCCTATTCAACTTATGGAAAAAGCTTAACTGAGTTCCGCCAGTTCCGTTTTTTTTTTTTTTTCGTCATTTGCCTCTTTCTACCAACAGTTTACTACAGTCTACTAATTCTCTAATGAGAGTTAGTTGACATGTAGTTGCAAAGTTATTTATAGTTAGTAGAATGTCTAAAGTGGACAATCGAAATAAAGTGTAACCATAAGGGTTTAGTTGTTTAAATTGTAGGTGTTTAAATTGAAAAAAAAAAAAAAAAAAGAGTAATGTCATAACTGCAAAACTTTTAGGGGTTGATAAGGCACAAGGATTTACCTTTAAGACTGCTATCCAAGTAACAAGTACAAGTTTTGCTCATTTTTATGACAGTGTGGCAGAAATCACTATTCATATGTCTAAATTTGGTCAATCCAATCATGCCACGCCTTGCGCGGATAATTTTGTACCAATATCTATCTGCAGTGTCACTGTGGGAATGCACAGTACTGAATACTGATATGGATTACAGTACAGCTTTTATAATATAACTACAGTACAGTCTTCAAGAGTAAATGTGATATAGGTAGAAGAATATGTGAGGTCAGTTAAGTGAAACCATGTCCTGGGCTGCACCATCTGGTGTTGTATGAGGGGGGAATCCCACACCGCTCGTCTGCTGTTTGCTCCGTGGCCGCTCAGTAACACCACTCTGGACCACAGTCATTAATCTTTGTGCTTTTAGGTTAGAGCCTCCTGCTGAGCCCAATAAACATAACGCAAAGCAAACACATAGTAAAGTTAGGCCGATGTAAAGAATGAAAATTTGTTTTTCTGAGTAGATCATGGCTTGTTCGGTGCTTTGCTGACATGAGAAACCATGAACAGGGTATAAAGAAACTCTTTACAATAAGGTTAAATTCGTTAACATTATTAAAAACCACTAGGCCAGTGTTATATATTCTGTTCACTTGAATACTTACAATATCCCAAATGTTTGCAACTATTTGTAAATCGTGAGAAAATTGCAATTTTAACCAAGGCTCTGGAACGTGTGAGGAGTCGCCTGTCAATTGCGTCATAACCGCGTTATCCTCGGTTTCCGTTTTTATTTTGTAGAAACCATGGAAACACCAAAGACGCTTTAATATGTACATGTTTTAATAGACAAGGGAACAACTGTTTTGATATATTTATAAACAGAAAATTATTTCTTGTTATATAGCTCAACACGTTTAGTCTTATTGTTTAAATCTAATTTTCTTGATTTTTTTTTGTGAGTACCATGCTTTACCATGCCTCAGAAAAAAACACTGTTTTGTGAAGTAGCTAACATAGCATAATCAGGTGTAGCTTTATTTTTAGTAACAGTAATACAGCATTTTCTCCATCATACAATACGTTTTAAAATTAATTGCATGCCATTTATCAACACAAGCCATCAAGCATTTACAACGTGATCTCATGAGAATACGTTTGTATTTTTACGTAAATTGTGGTTCTACCACACGTACATTTACTTACGTTTTCATACACACAAAAACGTACAACATTGACGTATTTAGAGGACTAAAACGTAAAAATACTTACGTATTAACAGCAATAAAAACGTAAATCATGTAACGTAAAGTGTGAATGTATATGAATTCCCATGTATTAATATTAAAATCGTGGCTTTAATGATTCAATGTTGTTTTTAGTCAAATTTATTGAAAGCAGTTTACTCATCTACTTAATATGAAATAACATTTCTGTTCGTGACTTGTGCTGCTCGTTTCGGAGGATTGCATAATGTTAAACAAGACTACAATTTAAAACCTTATGAATAAATTTTCTGTAATTGTTTAACCATTTTGTAACATTTAGTTTGTTTGCTGGGCGACACAGAAGGCATTTTCTCCTGTGCAGCGACTGACAATACAACCATAAGATACACCACCAAAACACAACATAAATTCACAAATCACATCAATTTTATTTGTTCGCTGTACTCCCAATCTTTAGAATCCATATGTTTGTAAGGAACAGATCCAAATTCGGCCCTTTATCCATCGATCTTCATTTTGACTCTCAGCAACAGCGACCATCACAGTCAAAACTCGCGCTCGTTATGATTCAAATTTGAAAGTAGCGCCACCCTCGAGAAGTGTTACGACATGGTTTACGGCACTGATATCGAACGCTCATTGGTTCTCACCTTCGTCACAGATTACGACATGCCGTGTTTCAGTGGATTGACATTTGAAATGAGTGTCGCGCCTTCACGGAGAGAAGCCGGATTCATCATATTTTCATGGATTAATAAGTTAAATTCTGCTCTGTACCCTATAAAAAAACTATTACCGCCAGAGAGGACTGTGACTGGAACTCATCATCATTTGAACTACTTTTGGTACCACTTTTGACATTTTCGCAAAAAAATAAAATAAAATAAATGATTGTGATTACGCTTGTTTGTCTGTCATTCTTTTATTTATATTAGTAGGTAGTTTAAAGAAATGGTTATGGGTAGGTTTAGGGGTAGGTGTAGGATTAGTGGCTCAAAATATCGTTTTAATGTTATATTTTTACTAAAATTGTCATTTTCCTACACATTTCTGCACATTATGTTTTATTCTTTTAACATTCTGTATAAAATGGGTAGGTTTAGGTTCGGGATGGGGTTTAGGGATCTTACATTTATCTACAAAACGATAAAAGGGAAATTATACATATATCTTTAAGACATGATAAGATTCGTAACTATTTTACGTTTTTTCGCTGTAAAAACGTAAGTATTTTTACGTTTTAGTGCCATAATTACGTCAATATTGTACGTTTTAGCACCTTTCTAAACGTACAAAAATGTACGTTTTGTGTCTTTGAAAGTTACGTATTAATACCTACGTATTAACAATGAGACCAGGCTGGCATTTAATATGTTATTCTAAAATCGATCTAGCTTACTGCAGTGTGCAACAAGTGTCTCAAAGCAGCCGCCGAGTGAATGCACAGAGTAACGTTATAACATTTTCAACACACTCAGAAGTATCTAATATGTTAAACAGAGCTGTGTTACCTCATACTCATGACCGGAAAAGCGGAAGCAGCGCCAGCGACTGTGGCAAAATAAAAATTCTGCTGCCCGCGGCGTGTTGCACAATAGCTCAAGCGGCCTCATTCAGCTCCCACAACACTCGGTCCTGCTCTGCTTCATACTACAGTAACGTTAATAATCGTATCCATGAACATGATTTCTTCCTGAGTCCTATCCCAATTCTTTTCCACCGGCTGTGAGGTGAAGACCACATGTCCCAAGATTCCGCGCTCAAACTTGGCGTCATCAAGCTACACCTTTGTTTTGAATAGGCCTCTAGTGACCTCTAGCAGACAGAAAATCTTACATATTGCACCTTTAATGCATTTCATGAACCTACATTGATCAATTATTAATCTAGGTAAATTTGAATTTATAAATAAACTTTTGTTAATTCATGTTCATTAATAAACATTCTTTTTTTTTTTAAATTTAGTGTATGTAGAAATTTACATTAACCAAGTATAATAAATACTGTGAAATTATTGCTGATTGTTAATTCATGTTAGCTATTGCATTGATGAATACATATAGAAGTGTTTTCAGTTCTTTCATAACGAAATAATGCTGTGTAAGCAAGTCTATGTAAATTATCGTCTGCCAGTTTTCCAGACCTAGTCTAATGCCTCTAAAGCACTTTCCATCTCATTGCCTTTCTAAAGATTAAATAACAACTATGTATACAGTGATTGATTGAAAGAGAAGTGATATTTGCCATGCGTGCAACAATATTAACCCTCCCACTAAAACATTTCCATTCTGTTTTTACTGCTCTTCGGATTTACTGTTCAGTGGTTCAGTACAAATTGGTAAACACGGCTCTTTAAATATAGGTTGAACCATTGAGCAAGAAAAAGCATTAAGACTCGCCACACCCCAGCCTGATTCGAGCCTAGAGGTATTTGAATGTCTTGCTATGAGATACGAACAAAGCTGTCCATCATTACCGAGCTTAAGGAATATATTCCTACTGATCCAAGGAGTCATACAGTGTACAGTGCCCCCAAAATGTCCCTTAATCTGAGAAGTGCCGTTTCATGACTGAGTGCTCTTTAGTGTCAGATAATGACTGTTCTCAGATCAGGGGGGGGAAAGATAAATGAGTGGATTTTCTGGTTGGGTTGACTCTAATACCATCTTCTCCTGACCGTCACTTTGCGTTGAGTGAATGTACAGTGAGAACTAACACTGGATGTCACACATGAGCGTCTCCACTTGGTTTGTTTTTTCAGGGGCAAACAAATACAGAGGTACAAAAAGATTCTAGAATGTGGCTTTTCAAAGTTAAGATGCTGAGATGCAGAGTAGGCTGACAAACTAGATCCAGAAGGAAGAGATAAATGCCTTCTGTCCTTGTTCTGACATGTATTCCATTGAAGGAAGGATTGTATGAATGCAAATGAGCAGTGTACACAGCAGAGGCTTTACCCGTTAGCGTCTACTGTATGCGGCACGCCCAAGCTAGGCATTGACTTCCCTGTCATTTCTTTTTTGAATTATGGATGGATACTTATAAAAAATGTTTTCTGCACTTCTTTCTGCTGTGGTTTTTGGTCGAAGCCTCGATTCTCCAGAGCTTAAGTCACAGATTCTTTGAGAAAACTTTGGGGAAACTCTTAGACAACATCTTCCTAGTCTCTCTGCGTTAATCAGATTCTTGATTTCTCGAGGTGGTCCAGGTGGTTGCGAGAGAGTCTACCGTTTGAACTCGGTCGGAAAGGTCTTTGTTCCCATTCTTATTGTCATTCACATTTATTGTCTGTGGTTGTTTTGTCAAATTCCTCTGTACTTCTGTCAAACATTCCTCTCCCTCCATGGCCTTCTCTTTTTCTCATTAAAAGTTCAGGGGGAGACAGATGGAGGGGGGGTGGGGGGAAGCTTGTTTGGTGCTGGCCTGGGGGCCTCGCGCTCTGTTGTGGGAAGCAGCATGAATGGTTAATGGAGGGAGGTCTCACTCAGAGGGAGATGACACCCACGTTTACAAAGGAATTAAGTACTGTAATGCACATTGATGTCAGAACATGAAATGAAAAGTATGGTGCCCTTTTGGACAGTAGGAGAGGTGACTCAGGTGACAGGACGAGAGGAGAGCAGTTTAAATGCAGTGAGAACTCTCTTTATGGCTTTGGCTGGACCGCTTCCCGACCTCCTGCGTCTCTTCATGAAACAGAGCAGACCTTCCTTACATGAAAAGCTGCAGTGACAGCACCTGGTTGTTATTTGGCCTAATGGACTGAAAGCTTACTCACCAGCAAGCAAATCAACTTGGGGGGGCTTGTTTCTTTGTTGCGCACTCACCCGCTACTTTTTACATCTCCTTCATGTTTTCATCTGTTTTTTCTGTCGCTTTCTTACCAAGGTTATTGCAGTTTTACAAATTGCAACTTTTTATTTTATTACTATTTTTGAATTATCATTATTATGTTTTAGTTTAGGTTTAATTAGTTTCAATAAACGAAACAGCCGTATGTGTCACTGCAAGTGTAAAATGTATCTAATGTGCCATTTCTGATGCAGATCCAAAACTGAAAACTTTAAACACATAAAAGCAAGAGGAAACTTGTTAGCCAGACACTAGTGATTAAAATGGTTTGTGTTCCTATGGTGCAATCAGCCAATCAGAATCATGATGTAATTTTTTTCTGAGACTCCAGAATAATTATTGGCATTTACTTTTATATTTTCTGATTTTATTTAAATGTTTTTAAATCATTACAGTGTTAGTTCATCCAAAAATTAAAATTCTGTCATTATTTACTCACCCTAATGTCGTTCCAAACCTGTAAGACCTTCGTTCATCTTCGGAACACAAATTAGGATATTTTTGATGAAATCCTCCTTGAGCTTTCTGGCCCCTGATAGACTGCAACGTTATTACCACTTTCAAGGCCCAGAAAGGTAGTAAAAACATGGTTAAAATAGTCCACGTGACTGCAGTGGTTCAACCTTAATGTTATGAAACGACGAGAATACTTTTTGTGCGCAAAAACAAAACAAAAATAACGACTTTATTCAACAATTTCTTCTCTTCCATGTCAGTCTCCTATGCTGTTGATGTAGTCAACACAGTGCAGCGCTTCTGGTTTCTATGTTGGCTCATTATTGGCCAGCATCACACGCAGCGTTCTGACGTAGTACCCGGTCTCACTGCACTGTGTTTACTATGTTACTATGTCACTGCCATGGAAAAGAAGAAATTGTTGAATAAAGTCGTTATTTTTTATTTTATTTTTTTTGCGCACAAAAAGTATTCTCATTGCTTTATAACTTTAAGGTTGAACCACTGTAGTCACATAGACTACTTTAACAACATTTTTTACTACTTTTCTGGGCCTTGAAAGTGGTAATAACGTTGCAGTCTATCGGAGGCCAGAAAGCTCACGGATTTCATCAGAAATATCTTAATTTGTGTTCCGAAGATGAACGAAAGTCTTACGGATTTGAAAAACATGAGGGTGAGTAATTAATGACAGAATTTTCATTTTTGGGTGAACTAACTCTTTAATGGTCTTTCAAAACCAACGAAATATTAACTAATTGTTGTAGTCAGTGTATGCATTTTCTTGTGAGCTTTTTTTTTGGGCCCTGTCCCAAATGGCACACTTCATAGCACTTTCGGTCTTGTGGACTTACAATGGCTGGTGCATGCGTGTGTCCATTAAATACACGAGACGGTAGGGTGTCCCATTTGTCAATTTTAGGTTTCAGAAGGGTGCCCGTGACCCCCCCCATTTGCGGTCAATATGCGCCCTCGATGCGCACTTTTGCTAAGCGTGCACTGGTGTGAGCTCTTCAGCAGACTTCTTCCTGACAGTCAAAGCGGCATTACATCACAAAACTGCGGACCCGTAGGAAGACCGTGAGTGTTTAGGGTGCCATTTGGGACAGGACCATAAGCTCTGCAGTCTACATATTGTAATGCACCCATTTAATACGTTTCCTCCAAGTGAGAGGGAGGGCCACATGAAGTATGGTCCACAGGATCCACCAATGACTCGTACATACACACCACCTCTTCCCCCGACCACTGACAGACAGCAGCCCAGAGCGTGTGCAGATTGTGCACGAACATATAAATACTTTCACCGACAGCCCTCTCACACAAGACTTGCTGTTTTGATGCGTGTCTCTGAGTTCAGAGAATCCCTAACTTCTCTTTTTCCTTCCACCCTGTCTTTTCCCTCTCCTCATGTGTTTTTTTGGGGTCTGTGCATGGAGAATGCTGACATGAGATTTCCTGCCAGTGTGTTTTCCTGTTCAAAGCGCTATTACTTCATTCAAAATGTTTCTTTATTTTTTTGGCACTGTGCACATCCATCATCGGATTCCATGAGGACGGAGCTCTTTTGTGAACATACAGCTCATATGTCAAAAAATCTGAAAGGTCCAGTCGATTATTCCTTAACCTTGTCCTCCCCTCCCATATCCTGGGAGAGACCGTGCCTCTTTCCATTGTAAAGTGGTTTAGATTACACGGCCTCATTGTTGATTTCTGCCTCTTTCATCCTCCGTAACTAAAATGACAAACACATTTCTCTTTTAACTTGCAGAACACAGTTCATTTGTCATATCTCGCTTGCATCTCCCTCTCTCCAGGCCTGCCGTGAAGATACAGCGGCTCAAAGGGGAAACTGCTTCGCTCTGCAGTCGGGGCCTCCTAACAAGGTATCTGTGCATCTAATATTCAACATGTGTTCTGATGTTTTCACTGGAGGTCTTCGTAAAAATAATTTTTTCCTCATCAAAACACGAACTTGCGAAAGTGAAAACAGGAGAGGAGCAAAAACAAAGGTCTGACTGTAAAACCCAGAAAACTTCCAGCTCAGCATTCGCTCTTTTAAATCAAAGTGCCGCCAGAGAGACCAAACAGTGAGTCAGACACTGGAGGTAACACAATTTCCATGCAAATTCTCCATGCTTAATAAATCCAAGTTGTCGAAAACCACCCTTCGCGAGTGGCGATGGCCACGCTCGCACGCCTCCTCCGAAACCGTCTTTCCATTCCCCTTCTCGCCCTCTCTCTCTCTCTCTCTGTTTAACAGTTGAAACTTGAAGAAAAGGATCAATAAAACATTACGTTTCATCATTTTTTCCATTCTTTAATTTTCACCACAAAGCTGACATGTTTTAAGAGGTGCAACCTAATATTGCCTGAACTCCAGGACCCACCACAAAGATCTCTGGGTAACGGCAAGGGGAGGAAGTGCACAGACAGGAAGACGGGCGTGTATGGAAAAGCACACTCTGCTTGGCTGCAGCACGCCCTTAAGTAACAACATATGGCAGCGGAGGAATTCTTCTCGTTGACGGTCGCGGGAATGTCGCCCTGTCGCTGCGGACACTTGGCTACCCTGTGTCCATGTTGGAGGACTGATAAGACTAGCCATACCTAATTCCTTTCCATGTTCTCATCTTGGAGTAGGCATCACAATGGGTATGATTCATGGGGTAATTCCGACAGCTACTGACTTGGCTCCCTCTCACATTTGGGAAGAATGTGACCTCACAATACTGTTCTTTCAAAGGCCTATCCCTGTCTGTTCTTCTCCCAGACCCGTCCTGAAGCACGCCTCTGTTCCCAGAGAGGGAAGTGGGGAGAAACAGAGGGAGAGAAAGACTACAGAGAGTGAAACTGTGTGTGTGTGTGTGTGTGTGTGTGTGTCTTTTTCTAATAGCCAGTACGGAGGAAGGCAGGTCTTTGTCATTGCAGAGCAAAAGCAAGCATGTACTGACAGTGAGTGAGAAGAATAATGCTGTCCATGGCATGCATATGGACCTCTGCATGTCATGCTAAATCATCTGTGCAGTTGCATCACAAGTAGTCGAACTGTGTATGTTACAAATTTCGACAGCTGTAACAGGCAGTTGTATTAAATCAGAAATTACTGTTACAATTAAGACAATAAGGTTTGTACAGAATTCATATTTGAAGAATTGGCTCACTTGAATTGAAGCTTGTGAATGTGAATTGAATTTGCCACACCACAGGAAACTGAACTGGAATTAGAGAAAGAGGATCTTACTGAATTATTTGCAATTATATATGTGTCTGGCAAAATGAGTCGGAATGTGCACAGGCTAATTTAAAGCTACATGCAAAACAAGTGAAAAATTTCAGTTTTGGTCGAAATTGAGGTCATTGAGCCCTCATCTAGCGATCCCAATGCTCCAAATAGCACATAAACATCTAAAAGTATATTTATTTGTACGTTTTCTGAGGGGAGTACCTTTCCTTTTACATGAAAAATGCTGTTTTTCTCTGCTCGTTTCTGGATGACTTGCGCTTCCCTCAGCACAAGTTTGGTATCGTTGGAAAGCACAGCATTCCAACTTTGTGAATATTCATAGCGAAATTTCGATGGCTTGAGTCTGAACCAATGAAATGTGATTTTCAAACTAATGCTGATGTAAACCAAACGTTCTTACTCGCGCTGACAGATCTGAAAGACACCTCAGCTAGCGCGCGATCCTGATATACACATATACACAAAATCACAATATTTAGTATTCACGCAACATTATATGTTATGTCTTAAGTGAACGTTTGGTAAACAGTTGGAGAAAAACATCTGATGTGTAACATTATACAGTATTAAATTGCCTATGTGTGGTACGGTAGGTCTTAATATATAAGCTGTCTGTTTCATTAATGTTAATCAAACAATTGTGGAATCATGGAAAAAAAAGTTGAATATGTATATTTTTCCTGTAGATATGAGTTTTGACTTTATTTGTGACAACCAGGGATTTTAAGGTACTGTATGGTTGCTAGATGATTTTGTTTCAGAACCTTCAGAAAACTTGATTTTTCTCAAAATTGACTCTATCGACTTCAAACAGGTGGAGCACAAACAGATGACATTTTTGGTCTGATTCCAACAAATCATACACCATTTTGAAGGTTTTTTAACAGAGAATGTGAGAATGACAACTCATTTTTGAAAATTTGCTCATTGCCACTCATTTTGCCAACATGAATTTCTTACATTATTCAAAGTTTGTCTTGATGAACATTAAATTCAAATTTGAATTGTGATTCTACATCCTGTTTGCTACTTTAATTCAGATTCAGTTCATATTTAGATATTAAATTGGAATTTTAAAAGTTGACAGCCCTGATGAGTTACACTGGGGTACTTTATTTTAGATCAATTAGTGATACTAATTAGTTTACCTGAATCACAAAGCCAATTGTTTTTTTATTTTTATTTTTTATTTTTTATTATTATTTAAGTTGGAGTGCAGTTATCAGACATGAGTAAGAAATTACAGCTATACTGTACATAATCTGTTTTTCTTTTCTATAAGAAGATCAAGATATTGAAAAAACAACAAATGATACATAAGAATCAGAGCAAGACAAAATGGTTTATAATTACTTGCATATACACTATATTGCCAAAAGTATTGGGACACCCCTCTAAATTATTGAATTCAGGTGTTCCAATCACTTCCATGGCCACAGGTGTATAAAAATCAAGCACCTAGGCATGCAGACTGCTTCTACAAACATTTGTGAAAGAATGGGTCGCTCTCAGGAGCTCAGTGAATTCAAGCGTAATACCTTGATAGGTTGCCACCTGTGCAATAAGTCCATTTGTGAAATTTCCTCACTACTAAATATTCCACGGTCAACTGTTAGTGGTATCATAACAAAGTGGAAGCAATTGGGAACAACAGCAACTCAGCCACGAAGTAGTAGGCCACGTAAAATCACAGAGCGGGGTCAGCGCATGCTGAGGCGCGCAGTGCGCAGAAGATGCCAACTTTCTACAGAGTCAATAACTACAGACCTCCAAACTTCATGTGGCCTTCAGATTAGCTCAAGAACAGTGCGTAGAGAGCTTCATGGAATGGGTTTCCATGGCCGAGCAGCTGCATCCAAGCCTTACGTCACCAAGTGCAATGCAAAGCGTCGGATGCAGTGGTGTAAAGCACGGCCGCCACTGGACTCTAGAGCAGTGGAGACGTGTTCTCTGGAGTGACGAATCACGCTTCTCTGTCTGGCAATCCGATAGACGAGTCTGGGTTTGGCGGTTGCCAGGAGAACGATACTTGCCTGACTGCATTGTGCCAAGTGTAAAGTTTGGTGGAGGGAGGATTATGGTGTGGGGTCGTTTTTCAGGGGTTGGGCTTGGCCCTTTAGTTCCAGTGAAAGGAACTCTTAATGCTTCAGCATACCAAGACATTTTGGACAATTTTATGCTCCCAACTTTGTGGGAACAGTTTAGGGATGACCCCTTCCTGTTCCAACATGACTGCGCACCAGTGCACAAAGCAAGGTCCATAAAGACATGGATGAGTGAGTTTGGTGTGGAGGAACTTGACTGGCCTGCACAGAGTCCTGACCTCAACCCGATAGAACACCTTTGGGATGAATTAGAGCGGAGACTGTGAGCCAGGAACTTCTCGCCAACATCACTGCCTGACCTCACAAATGTGCTTCTAGAAGAATGGTCAAAAATTCCCATAAACACACTCCTAAACCTTATGGAAAGCCTTCCCAGAAGAATTGAGGCTGTTATAGCTGCAAAGGGTGGGCCAACTCCATATTAAACCCTACGGATTAAGAATGGGATGTCATTAAAGTTCATGTGCACGTAAAGGCAGGCGTCCCAAAACTTTTGGCAATATAGTGTATGCATGTGTCTTTGAGTTCAGATGTGTATATCAGTAGATTGGAAATAATAAAATGAGAGTATGAATAAATTCTCACTCTACATATATTTATCATATATCTTGTTATAAATGACAGACCCTTCAATGTGCACAAAATATTCATTTGCATATGCAAAACATAAAATATCTCTAACTGAAGTTCATAGTCTCCCAGTGCTTCACATTTTAGGTGTATCAGTAATCCAACACACCAAGTTCTGGTCATGGAGCCTTTGCTAATGATCTGGGCTGCGTTACTCAAAAGCATTGTGAGCCAAGTTGATCATAGAGACCATTGGTGGCAATGGTTCTACAATCTATTTAGGCTTATGATACTTTTGGAAAATGCAGCCCTGATGAGTTGAATCAAGTGTGTTAGATATCATATCACAGACATTCAAAATATGCTGTGCTGACAGATTTTAACGGATAGGCTAATGTCCTGCCAGAAAACTACCAGTACTTTTCCATTTTTCTGTAGATTTGTATGCTATTACAGTGTGAGAGGAAGGGAGAAGGCAGGAGGAGATGTGATGCTGTGGACTTTCCTCTTCATGGGCCACCAACTTACCACAAGCCTTCATTGGTAAATGTATGCTTTTCAGACACATCACAGATACACACATAATAGACAATAGACTCTCCAGCATGTCATTCACTAACTGGGTCACTCAAAACAGCTGTACAGACTTTTGTCTGTTGTTCACCCACACATCTCCCATGGCAGGCCAAAACCACCACGTGGTTTGTCATCCATCTCTACGCCAACTGTGCACATTAGATCTCAAAGCAGTCATCCATCTCTTTCATATTAGGCGTCTCACCATACAAACAGCTCTGAGTCATATCCCAAACTTCTTGAGTTTACCCCATTCAAATTTAATCCAAAATCATCATGTTTTATAGAAACTCTACAAGTGATCACCTTCAATCAGCACTAGACCAAACAACTATTTCTTAAGACGGAGCCAAATGGAAATATATATTGCATAGCCATTTAAGTCATTTGTTTTTTCCCTTAAACTTTGCTGCTACAAAAGAATGAGGCATTTGGGGCGGACAATGCATTGGCAGGAGAAGAAAGGTTGAGGGAATTGTTAAAAATGGGCTCCTGGGCAGTCTCTCAATTCTTCCATGAGCGCACACCCCTTGGCTTTGAAACGATCCAATCAAGACAACACACTCTCATTTGCTCTGTTAGCCACTTCGCTAAGTGCTAAGTAAGTTGATTTCCTGTAATTGTCTCTTTTGGTAAGTGAAAGAAAACCAGCCCTTAGTCATAAAATACAACATAGTCAAAACAACCATGATTAAAAATAAGAACCTCCACAGATGGCCAGGCTTTTTATTTTTGGCTTCCAAACAATATAAACTTGTTTTATTTAAATGCGTTAATGATGATAAATGATCAAACTGAAGGGTCCGTTTGCTATACAGTTGTATGAGCTGTTTTCGGTTAGCATTAAGACTTCACTGTTAACTTTGACTTGCAGAGAATCTGGGCTTCTAGACGACCATTGAGGGTGGAATAATTTGGCATTGTTGAGGAAAAAAAAAAGCATGTCGGCTTTTATGAAGTGATGATTTCAAGGTCCGCCAATTTATTCTTATCTGGACCAAGAATGAGTGTTTGATATCTGGATATTTTGTGAGTTTTACTGAAGGTACATTGTGTTGGATCTGATTACTTGGTGTTAATGACAGCTTTGAAACTGATGTTCCGATATATCGTTAAATACAAACAAAGCTGTCAAATGTTTTATAATCTTGTATAGCATTGCATTAAACTTGATGTTTAGATGGAAAGTGATTCACTTAAAAGGCTTTAGTGAATGTTATTCCTTAAAAGACCATTTTATTAGCATAGTTGCATTACTATAAAATACTATAAATAACTTTAAAGACGTTGTGAGGAGTTTTGCACATGGTTTGGTTCCATAAGAGTTTTTTTTCTGTCTTAAAATCCTGGTCAAGTGCATGAGACAAACCTACTGAAATCAGTACAGAGTAGCTGTCGGTTCGACAAGCAAGTAGACTAGACATGCATTTTACACAAATAGAGCTTGGTTTATTTCCAAGCGTGAGTCAAAAAACAGTTTAATAAATCTCATGAGGCAAGTCCAACACCAGAACGGTCCAAAACAGCCCAGGAGGTCAGATAGGAAAGCCGTCTAGTCAGTTCCGTGGAGCTGTACAGATATAAATCCAATAATAGGAGCAGATGATGTCACACTGAATGTTTTATTAAATTTAATTCTTGAGAAAAGATTGTTTAAGCTTGTTAAATGTCTACATCAGTGCGTTTTATTGGATCCCTAAAGTAGCCATAATTGCTTGTAATGCAACACACAGTAGAGCTGGCAAATGCATATGAACAACACTGCTGCAATAGCAACGGTTTTCTTTATATGCACAATAAAAGTATGTGTATGTAGTCTTGTATTTCCTGTATAGACACAGAAGATAAAAATTAAATAAAATATATGCACTTAAAATCTTGAATCTAACGTTTTAACATTGTTGCTGTTACTATTTACAAAGCCAAACAATGTTACTGTTTAATTTTACAATGTGGCTAGGACGTCCAATGAAACAGCACGGCATAAAGCAACTGTTGTTAAGCATCCAAAAAAAGACGCACTATACTCTAAATAAATGGTTAAAGCCTGGGACTGCAGCATTAGCTAACTTCCCTCTGATTAACCAGTTTGAATTCCTCATAATAATGTTTCTGTCATCATAGCTTCTCAGACATTTTCGTGAAGATTTCTATCTGCAATGCAAACGCACCCTGGGAAATATCACGCTAATCACCATTGTTCCAACATGTGCCTCATTTTCCACTGGGAGTAATTTATCTAGAGCATAATGCACAAATGAAAACAACCAAATCATCTATTGAGGTATAGAGGAAAAATCATGTTTAGGAGGCCATGCTGGTAAAACCACAGATTAAAGATGCTTAATAGTATGTTGTACACTCTTTTTTTTTTTTTTTTTTTTTACAAAAAAAACAAAAACAAAATGGTGCTATATAGTATTAAAAGTGGTTCTTTGGCTCGTAATCATAGCGAAACCACTTTAAGTGCTGTATAGCACCAAATCTTGGTGCTTCAGTGGTTTTTCAGCGGTTCTTTGGGATGACTGAGGTGCTATATAGCACCGCTACCATAGACAGAACCTGTTAAGCCCCTGTTTGGTTCTTCAGCGGTTCTTTGGGGTGGTTAAGGTGCTATATAGCACCACTGCTGTACAAAGACCCTGTTAAGCCCCTTTACGAGCCAAAGAACTACTTTACCGGTTCTTTAAGATGACTGAGGTGTTATATAGCACCGCTACCATATACAGGACCTGTTAAGCCCCTGTATGGTTCTTCAGTGGTTCTTTGGAGTGGTTAAGGTGCTATATTGCACCATTTAAGCCTCTTTAAAGGTTCTTTACGAGTCAAAGAACCACTGTTGGTACAGTTTAGCACCATTTTTGTTGAAGAAATAAAATGCGATATGGCACCTCTTATGGGTTCTACATAGCATCATTTGACAAAGGTGCTGTAGAGCACCTTTAAAGATATGGTGCTACATGGCACCAAAAGTGGTTCCCCTATGATTACGAGCCAAGAACCACTTTTAGTGCTATTTAGCACTTTTTTTTTAGTGTATGTGCAAGTAAATGCACTGCAAAAATGACTTCTTAATGAGATTTAAATTAGTCTTGTTTCACTTGTCCTTTACAAGATTGTTTTACTTTCTTAAAACAATGCCAGTGGGGTAAGAGACAGTTTTGCTTAAGCATGTTTATATATTTGTACTCAAACGCAAGAAAATGAACTGATTAAGAAAATGAATTTTTAAGATTTACTACAATTCCACAGTGAGTGCAGTGCAAGTTTGGCAGTAAGTGCACTTTGCCGCACCTCTGCACGTTTTTATAGCTCTCATGATTCACAGATTCAGAATTGCCCATCTGTTGAGTCAATCAGTGATGCAGTCACTGAGTCAGTGTCTAATCACAAAACCTTCCTCGAGAGCATGAAGACACTACATGCTGAAACCTTTCCTGTCAATGAAAGTGCATATTGCAGACAATGAAACAAGGAAGCATAAATAAGGAGCACTTATGAAGCAATATGAAGTTGGGCAGAACTTCCCTTTGAGTTAGTATCTGCACTTAAATGAGGGGTTATACTGGGTATAAGGGTTGAGAGATCCACCTCTAATTCTTTGAAGTAAAAAAAAAAAAAAAAAAAAAAAAAAAACAGTGTTAACAAGATTAATTGATTCTTATCTGCATGTAGAAAGAAGAAAGATCTTGCAGTTACCTTCCTAGGCCGTGCATTTGAATAACTATACTCTCAGCATTTTAATTTAGTTGTAATTGTTTGTGTGACAGCAGGTATAAGTGTTTAGTTATTGGTTAATTCGATTATTCTTTAATGCATTCCTAATTGTTTTACTCTGTAAGTGTTGACTGAGCAATTTGTTTCCTCAGTGGATTTATGGCAGCTTCCAAATCGGCTGGCTAACAATCATGCAGACTTGCCCAGAGCAATTCCTCAAGTGAAGCAAGACCACAGAAGAAAGGGCAAAGGTCATTATGCAGCCATTAGCGGTTCATGGAGTAACTTCATTTTCCATTGTATAATTCAAGGCTTGAATTAAACCTTTTTGAATGGATAGATCTATTATAATTTTGATCTTTATCTGAATAGTCCACTGGTTTCTAACCTTTTTTTAATAGTGATGCTCATGTCTGTTGACCTACTTTATCATGAATCCCCCACACGTGTACAGATGTGTATGTGCAGTGATGTCTGCACAGTGTTATGTTTGTGTGAATAATGCTGTTCTTACTCAGATATAGGACCATCTGTCCCTCTTTAATCAGCTTTAGCTCAAAGAGGCTTGTCTGTGCTCCTGCCATTACAGTATCTGCTTTAAACAGTCTCAGCCATACTGCTCTTTAGCACTTGCATTAAAGGGTTACTTCACCCAAAAATGAAATTTCTGTCATTAAGTACTCACCCTCATGCGTCCCAAACCGTAATACCTTCGTTCATCTTCAGAACACAAATTAAGATATTTTTGATGAAATCCGAGGGTTTCTGAACCACACATAGGCAGCAATGTCCATCAAAATGTCAATTTTTGATTTCATCAAAAATATCTTAATTTGTGTTCTGAAGATGAACAAAGGTCTTACGGGTTTGTAACGAGGGTGAGTTCTTAATGACAGAAATTTCATTTTTGGGTGAACTAACCCTTTATAATCTTGACTGTCTGAGGCTTTGAAGAGCTTGGATGTATGGGCACCACCTCAACATTTCATGATAAATGATTTAATCTTCTTTATTTTGGTAGTGGAAGCTGATTGGTGCCCATCAGTAGGTCAGTGTGCCAACGTCAGTGGGATGATGGCCCATTTGTGGATGTTCCCACATCTGTACACTCTTAATGCTGTAATCCTGCAGTGTCTCACACACATATTACACCCACCCCGTTCACAGTGTGTCTACAGTGTCTAGCCAAAAGAAAGTGGACTGTATGCAGTGAGTGGTGCTGTTAAATGGATTTCTGACCACAATTCAAGAGGACATTGAATGTGAGTTAAATTTTTTTGTAAGTTTTTTGAAGGCATATTTTGAGTTTTGTTGTGTTGTGTAGAAAATAAGAAGAAGCGTTAATTGGAGTTTGATGTTTTAATCTAGTATGCTTGATATTGTTCTGATATAGAGAAACGGTGAGTTTATTCTGAGCTGCCACACATGGTTTCACCCACAGCAAGTGTGTGCTAATGAGTTTACATTTCACTAATAAATCACCAGCATTCATGAACTGGTTGAGAAAGTACGTTTACAAGGCTTTTACTGCGCCTCACCTGTGCCAGCATCTCTCATTTAGCTGCCCTGCAAACTAGCATGCCTGGCACACTTCAACCGAATCTAAAGCAGTCACGGCTTTTGTGAATGTTGAGTCTGTGGGCCCGTTTACACCTGGTCACTTCATGCGTTTTCTCTGATTTGATAGCTGTCCGATCGTAAAAAGATAAGGTGTAAATGCCCTCTGAAACGCTTTTGAGATGTATTTAAATCTGATCACTCAAACCACTTTCATTCCAAATGAAACTGGACAAATGTAAATGCATGTGTTTGTTGAAGCCACATATGTAAATTTTACTCCTTCTAAAATGGTAAAATAAAAGTGTGAGAGTGTTATATACATAGGCTCCCGGTAACCAGATTTGACAGCGCTACTGCAACACGCATTCCCACAGATGAGTAGCTTAGTATCTCTTCAGCAAGCCACAAACTGCCACAACCGAAACTGAAAGATTGGTGTCGCATCCTGAAGCTCAAAGCATAATTTTCTAAAAGTAGTGAGACTAAATTATCTTACCAGTTCTTACACCGTTCTCTCTCCTATTGTGGTCTTGTTCTTGAAATAAGCTGGTAATAAATAGAATGTAGCTCATATCTGTTGCTTTTGTGGATGTGAACGCTGGTAAATTTGCATATAGTGTGGGAAACGAAGATCAGATTTATATTCGTTTTTTGAGACACATTTATGTGGCCAAGTGTAAATGGAACCATTTTAACCAATCAGATAGCTATCCGTTCAGTAAAAACACACGAAGTAAACAGGTGTAAACAGGCCCTGTTTTATACATGTGTTGTCAGTATCTGTTGCTTTCACATTTTCTTATCAAATACCAATGCTTATTTTGTCCAATAAAAGAGGCAAAGTTTTGCAATGTGAAGGTAGATGACGACGACAGTAGCAAATCAGGCTTCTGTGGACCATGAAATGGTATTCCTGCAGTATCAATAACATCATGTCCTATTCATTCATTGTAGTCACTTTTACTCTGACTAAAATATCTAATTTTAGTCAACAAAAATAACATTTTAATTAAATCTAAAATTGAATTATTCAACAATTCGATATATTTAAATGTGTAACAACATTTAACACGCTATAGCATTCAAAAGTTTGGGGTCAGTAAAAATGTTTAATATTTTTGAAAGTCTTTTATGCTTACCAAGGCTGCATTTATTTGAACAAAAATACTGTAAAAACAGTAATATTGTGAAATAATACAATTTAAATAACTGTTTCCTACTTTCATATATTTAAAATGTAATTTAGTGTTGAATTTTCAGCATAATTACCCCAGTCTTCAGTCACATGATCCTTCAGAAATCATTCTATTATGCTGATTTGATGCTCAAGAAACATTTCTTTTTTACTATCATTGTTAAAAACAGTTGTGCAAATTAATTTTTTTTTGGAAATCGTAATACTTTTTTTTTTTTTTCTCAGAATTCTTTGAATAGAAAATTCTAAAGTACAGCATTTATTAGAAATAGATTTTTTTTGTAATATTAAAGTCTTTACTGTCACTTTTGATCAAATTAATGCTGAATAAAAAAAAAAGAAAAAAAAAAAAAAAAAAATTACCCTAAACCTTTTGAACAGTAAATTCAAATAATTTAATTATTATTATTATTTTTTTAATATTATGTATTTATTTTGACATTAAGGCATCATAGAACAGTACAAAGGGACATTGACAAGAAAGGAAAAGAAATTTAAAAAAATTAAAATTATGTGATTTTACAACCATTGAATTACATCAGTTCCTCCAGTTTTATAAATATTTTTATAATGTTATACATGTATTTGAAGGCCAATAGGCACAGGCAATGTGATAATCATGGAAACAATAAAAGGCTCCAACATTTAAACTGTTATCCTTGACATTTGATAGATGATTAAAAAATGGTTCCCAGGTGGCCTCGAATCCAGCGATGTTACCAGAGAGGTAGAATGCATATTTTTGTCTCATGTTCACTATTGTTGACAAAAAAAAACCCTTTCACCAACAAACATTTTTCATCTTTATTTTATTTCTTTGCTGAAATATTTCAGTTAATCTTTCTAGATTTCTGCCAATTAGTTTAAATTTGATTGGCTACAGCAGGTTACTGGAGTTTTAACATCAGTAAACATGTCAGAAAATCTGCCCTTACAGTGTCTTCACACTGCTGAGATACAACAGCTCAGTCAGAGCACGTCATTATGTATTTGGACGACTCTCAACAAGTTGTAGGGTGGTGCTGGCGGTTTTGTTCCTAAACAGTGAAACAAATCAGCTGTCTTGTCTTGTCTATCTTGAGTGTGTACAGAGAGGTGGATTCTCAGTTCCTCTCTCTGTGATATTCGTGTTTTTGGGGTAGGGAGTGGGGTGGCTGTTTTTGTTGGGCTGTTCTCATTTTTTAGCAATGATTCATCATGAGAACTATCGCTGATAGCAAACACTTGTAGTGTAGTTAATCTCTTACTTCCAAAATAACCTTTCTTTATTTTATTATATCCAACAATTTGTGTAAATCAGCAAAATGTTTTTGTTTTTTTTTTCACTTTCACTTTCTCACAAGCAATGCAGTTTGATAAGAACTCTGTGAATCATGGTCTTATCCACATTTATTCACCCTTCAGAGACCTGAAAGATTTCCCTGAGAGAACCCAAAGCAGCACAATAAAGGAAAGTATTTCCCATGTCACATACCAGACAAGTGGATTTTTTGCTACATTGAGCAGTGCCTGCTTCTTTCACTGACAGGCCAGGTAGTCCTGAGTCAGATAATGCCTTTGAGAGACACAGACACAATAGTTCAAAGGAACAGCGCTGGCATTTGATCCATTGTCCTGACAAGCCTTTGGAGACCACCACCCACAGAGCATCATCTTACCCGGGCGGAAAGAGAGAGAGTGTGGCTTGCTCTGGATTAATTGCAGGTGAGCCGTTTCGTGGACTGTATTGGGCAACAATCAGCTAAGCCATTGTTTTGTAATCTTTGATGGTTTTGTGAGGTTCTTGATGACTTCTTGGGTTGGTATGCATGTTACTTTTCTCTCATGCTTTGGTCATATGGCTTGAGTGAGTGACTAAGCTTAGATTTGAATACCAGTCTTGCCAGTGTCTCTGGCTGTCTTCAGCCAGACTCAATCACTCTCCGCAATGCTTTGATGTGATTTGATGGAAGGTCTGTTCGTCTGTGTGGTCCTGGTAGGAAGGTATGACCCAAATTGATGTCATGGGTCATCAGATCAGAACATTTTAAATCCATTAAATTCTCTCTCTTTTTCTCTCTTTAGACTCTCAGGGAGATTAAGCAATCTGTGGTAGTGATGAACAATGGTCTTATGACAGGATTAGCCTCCCAATAATGATGACAGTGAAGATGTGAACTGAACGCCTTCTGTCATTACATCATCGCTAATAATGGATGGGAAACGCGCACTTATAAGCTTCACTGTCTGCTGTAACATTGTGCTGACACTAGCAAACTCGTTGTCTCACACATAAGATTCCTGTCAAACACAGCAATTAAAACGTAATCCTTTTCATTGCAAGTGTTCACATAATATTTATCAGATGGCACAATTAGAATGATGCAATGCCTGATGGCAATTAATAATAGGACAATGTAATGTTGATCTGTTACAGCATTAAAAACCTAAATGTAATTATAATCTGTTTTCATGACAATAAAGAGTGGTTTTTATAGAGATAAAAGAATGTCAAACTTTAAAATCAGAGAATAAAAGCCTAAATTCAATCTGGTCATCGTATAAAGCGGTCGCGTCTCTTCAGAAAATTTGGAGTAAACCACTCGATTCATATGGATTTCTTTTACAGTCTCTTTATGAACTTGTTCGTCAAAGTGTTAGTTGCGTGGACTACCAATGGAGGTACAGAACCCTCTGATTTCATTAAACATATCTTCATTTTTGTTTCGAAGATGAACGAAAGTCTTATAGTGTTAGTGTTATAGTTTGAGGTCCAGAAAGATAGTAAAGACATCGTTAAAATAGTCAACGTAACTACAGTGGTTCAACCGTAATGTTACGAGAATACTTTTTGTGCGCAAAAACAAAACAAAAACAACGTTATTTAACAATTTGAACTGTTGTCATACGCAGTTGACATAGTGAACGCAGTCCAGGCTTCTGTGTTCTGCCTCTGAACGCCGACTCAGTATTGGCCGGTTCCTGCGTCAGCGTTACACGCATGTGTCGTGCTGCTCACGTGTGCAGCATCGACCAATACTAAGTCAGCGTTCGGACGTAAACTCGGAAGTTCTGCACTGTGTTCACTACGTCAACTGTGTCTGACAACAGTTCAAAATATTAAATAAAGTCGTTGTTTTTGTTTTGTTTTTGCACAAAAATGTATTCTTGTCGCTTCATAACATTAAGGTTGAACCACTGTAGTCACATGGATTATTTTAACGATGTCTTTAATACCTTTCTGGACCTCAAAAGGTGCAATGACGTTGCTGCCTATGTGTGGTTCAGATACCCTCGGATTTCATCAAAAATACCTTAATTTGTGTTCCGAAGATGAACGAAGGTCTAACTGGTTTGGGACGACATGAGGGTGAGTAATTAATGACAGAATTTTCAGTTTTGGGTGAACTAACCCTTTAAGACAGTCTTAAAGCCACAGTATGTAGTTTTTTCACTGCTAGAGGTCGCCTATTCAAAACAAAGGCGTAGCTTGATGACGTTTGAGCGCGGAATCTTGGGATATGTCGTCTTCACTTCACAGCCGGTGGAAAAGAATTGGGAAGTCACTCGGGCAGAAATCATGTTCATGGATGAGATTATTAACGTTACTGTAGTATGAAGCAGAGCAGGGCCGAGTTATGCTGGAGCTGAACGTGGCCGCTGGAGCGATTGATAATGAGAGACAAGAGTGACACACGGCTCGACAGCAGAGGAACTTTTATTATGCCACAGTTGCCTGCGTCGCTTCTTCCGGTCAAGCGTATGAGGTAACACAGTGCTGTTATCATATTAGATACATTTGAGTGAGTTGCTGCAAAGACTATAGATATAGAAAGACTGTTCACTCCTATTAGTTATGAATGGGAGAAACTGCAATGCACAATATGGTGGAATACGTCCCGTCTTCTAAATAAAAGATCCAATCGCTGATTGATAAAGTCATTGCGTCACTGTGCCGTTAGAGGCTCCGGTTCCCATACCTGAGACTCGCACATAGAACTGCACATGCGCACTGGCTTGTCTAGCCTGAAAAATGAGCTTTTTTAATGCTATTTTAGCATAAGAAACAACATTTATGGGACGGTTCATGTCAGATTTTGTTGCTGATTTGAAATATGTAATTTAATTGGGAGTTTGCCAAGCAGTTTTTGAGATTTCAGGATTCCCCCATTCAAATAGATAGGACTTGGTCTTGGATGCCCGAAATAGCTGCCCGGAGGCATTGCAAATATGGCCGCCGAGTGAACAGACTTTCCTTGAAAAGGACTTTGGTTGCTGCCGAGAGAATGCCTTGAGACACTTGTTGCACACTGCAGTGAGCTAGCTCGATTTTAGAATTTCATATTAATAAATGCTGGATGGCTTGTGCTGATAAATGGCATGCGATTAAATGCAAACCTATTGTATGATGGAGAAAATGCTGTATTATACTGTTACTAAAATAAAGCTGCATCTGATTATGCTATGTTAGCTACTTGACAAAATAGAGTTTTCCTCTGGGGCATGGTAAAAGCAAGGTACTCGAGGAAAAACATGAAAACTAGATTTAAATAATAAGGCTAAACGTGTTGAGCTATATAACAATAATTTGTTTTCTGTCTATAAATGTAACCAAACAGTTGTTCCCTTGTCTATTAAAACATGTAATATATTAAAGCATCTTTGGTGTTTCCATGGTTTCTACAAAATAAAATCGGAAATCGAGGGTAACACGGGTATGACGTCACTGATAGGCAACGCACGGACAGTCGGACACATCCATGTCCTGGTTAAAAATTTAACCTTATTTCTCTGGATTTTAACATTCTTGGAAACATTTGGGATAATGTACGTACACAAGTCAACAAAATATATAACACTGTTCTAGTGGTTTTTGGATATTTTAATCCAAACATTTTACATATTGTGCCTTTAACTTAGCTGCTATGTTTACGCAACTGGCCCCTGGATTGCACCCCATAACGAGAGACATTTGAAATTATATTTATTATATACAGTGATTTATCACAGATCATTTTGGCATAAGTTACTGCTAAACTTGCAACAGAAACCACGGCTACAGGATTCTAAATTCTGATTGAATTAGCCTTATTAATAATAGCCAATAAAAATACACCTGTGTGTGTAGAAATCTCACAGTTAGGCTTATAATAAACTATAGTTATAATTGTTTAATTTTTTCTTACTATGATTTTTATTAACAAAATGTTCTTTTTATTATATTGCTATTGGCATTACTAAAACCAATATTGAGGTGCTGTAATATACAGTATTTAAAATAACTAAGTCACACAGTCGTGAGTGACTAAATGTTTTATTTTACTAATGCTTTATTAAAACTAAATAACTGAATATTATTACAAATATTTTTATTTTTTTTAATTTATTTTGTAATTAATATTTTTTTATAGCTGACAGTGCAACATTTCTAAACACTTGATGTTATTTTCACAATATTGCAGTTTTATTTATTGCCTAACTACTTAACAATAGTGTTATTGCTACAGCTGTTATTGCTGTAATTTAAAAGAAAATCCGGTTCTGCCAGTACCTGAGCCAGAACGTTTTCATTGCAAATGAATAAAAAAAACTGTTTTTTTTTTTTTTTTTTTTTTTTTTTTTTACAAGTTATCTTAAATTTGAATTTAGAGCTGAGATATTAATATCTGTGCCATCCTGTGGTCGTAGTGATTTTGGAGGTCTTTCTCAAGGTTTTGTTTATATTTTAAAAACATACATTGTCAATCTGTCCTGTTTAGTAATGAGATTTTAAGATGAAGCGTGATGGCTAACCATTTAGCATAGCTTTGCTGTCACATTTTGGCATTTGATTTTTCTTTTTCTTTTGTCTTTTTTTGTCTGTTGTTTTTTTTTTTCTCATCTACGCTGGAGAAATTTTTTTCCTTACTGTTTTTAAATCTTTCTCTTTTTTCTTGTTTTCCAGTAAAATTCACTTTTAGCTGAAAAACAAGTGGGAAAAAAAAATCTGCCAATCAACAATGCTGTATTTAGTAATTAATTAGAATATATATACTTATATTCAGGTATACACAGTTGCTTATCAAGTCATTTTATTTATTTGTTTATTTTAAGGATGTTTAGATATTTTACTGGATAACAAGATCAAGATTCTTTACCGTCACTATACTAAAAGTACAGTGAAATTAGAGCAATCCTTACAGTGCAATCACACATAAATTAATGCAAGCTAAACATCTAATTTAAATAGAAAACAATTTAAGTAGAATTTCCAAAGAAACAATACGATAACCAATTTACAGTACAATATTTCACTAAACAATATACCACACAAGACAAAGATATTTGTTTTTTTTTGCAGTATACATACAGGCTGATGCTCTACAGTATGTCTGTCCCTCATGGGTCTTTAAATCTCAGTGGCTCTGTGAATGTGCGAATTGCGTGATTTGGTGGGTTCGGACACAGGGCAGATCTTTATCTGCTGGATGGGATACTCAGCCATTAAACAGGAAAGATAACTCTTGACTCAGCAAAACTCTCTGAACAGTGTGAGAGCAGTTTAAATACAAAAACACACAAACAGACTTTCCCCCCTCCCCTTCCACCAAAAAACCACCTCAGGCACAAGCCGTTGAGGTCATGGGTAAATAGATGTTTTGAAAGGTATGGGTTTGTGGGTAATTGGACTGACAGCAGAGGGGAGTCAAGGCTGCTGATGTTTATTTACCTCTTTTGTTGTGCCATGAGCAGGAACAATGAAACGCTCGGGCCCGGGCCGATGATGACATAGCCTCTTGTGCTGTCAGGGTGCTGCCGGATGAAATGAGCTTCTGCAATCCAAACTTCCTCTTTGCCAAAAGATTTCCTGGGATTCATCTGCTACGTCAGCCTGAATGAAGGTACAGGCTGAATCTCGATATGGGGTGAGGTCATGGAAGACCTGAGCAGCTATAAAAATATGTCTGGGCTTGTTATACATATATATCTTTATTGAAGGTGCGGTGATTGTATAAACAAAACATCTGTCTTTTTTTTGTTTTTTTTGTTTAGACACATTAAGTTGCTAATGTGTTTTTAAATGTTTTGTTACAGTGCAGGTACTTTAGAGCTATACTTTTGGGCGTCTCAAGCATATAACATTCTGTAGTGTTTTTGTTCTCTCCTCTCTGTTGTTTTTTAGGTCACGATCACACGCCCTTATCAAAACACAAATTCAGATCTTCACTACTCTCTGGCATTCTGCAGTTGTTAGCATGCAGTGTAGGTGCTCATGGCGGGGCGTTTCTATGATGCAATGGAGGACTGTGCTCTTCCAAAGAGAAAAACTTCCCTTCTCCAGCACATTCCTGAGTGTGGCTGCAGGCAAGGGTTGGGCTCAAACCATGTGCATCAATTACAAGAGAGAAACATCATCAAAGTCTGTTTGACGCAACACTGCCAATCAATGTCTTAACAATTTTTACACCCCAAGCTCATTTGCACATTTTGAAAAGATTAACAAGTTTGTTTAAGGTCACTTTATGCAATGAATCCAAAGGTGCACTTTTTAAAAAGAAATATAATTATGTTGCACTCTCATGCACCCTTACTACTACAGTACTTCTAATAATTGCAAAATTAATTATATTAATTAGTTATATTACAATTACAATAATTGTATTTATTGTAAATTGAGTATTTTACTGTATATAGTGCTTTTTTAGTGCAGTTTGTAAACAAACTTAATACATCCACACCTATAGGTGTCAGTATAAACAGTCAGCGAAACAAAAACCTAATGAGTGCATCTTTTATATTAGTTTTTGAGCATTAAAATGTGAAAAGCAAAATTATCATTTATTAAGAGGACTTTTTGATTTCTGTGTGTGCGTCTTCCAAAGTAGTTTTTAATTCTTTAAAAGCAAGTTTTGCATTTACAAGACACAGACAGGAGATTAGCATCTTGTTTGCTAAAATATCTCACAATCCGCTGAAGAAAGAGGTGTTTTCATAGTCACCACACCTTGAAGATCAGATAGATTTTATCACTTCCTGGATAGTGCATGATTCCGATTACAAAATACGGGTGGAACAGGGAACATTTTTGGTGAACTATGTCTTAAGTACTTATCAAATTGCAGTTGATTCTGTGCTGTGAATGACTGGGTTTGCCTGTAGGCTGAGGGACAGATGCTGTATGAAAGAATGAAATGCTGTGAGGAATGCACCGCTAGCCTGAGAACACACCATTGGCAGCAGTGGTGATCCTGAACTAATTCGGACAAGAGCCGGAACGGGAGACAGCAACCCAAGCACCACTCGGTTAACCCTCAATCTCTCCATTTAAACATTATGCCGGAAGAGCGAGAGAGAGAGAGCTGATTGTTAGAAACCGACTGTTGCCGTTTACTCTGCTGTTGGCCTTGGATTCCCATAAGCTTAGAGGTCACCACAACCAAACAGCAGGGGTGTAAGAATGATCCTAATGTTGCTTCTTGAAGGAGGAATAAAAGATGGCTTTAGGGGGATCGGGTGTCAGCTGGGGTCAAGGCAAGTGGAGGACCTTTGGCAACTTGAGTATGTAGCAGCTTGCCGCTGTCTACCGTAGGATATAATACCCATGAGACACCAACTGGGCGGAACAGGAAAAAGATCACAAATGGTGCCTCCTTAAGAAACGGTGATTTAAATTTCTTGGGGTGCTTGGCTTTTAATAGCTAAAGAGATTTGTTTTATCCCATGCCAGACAGGTGGCAAACATAGGAATTGTGTTTTAATTCTTTTTTTTTTTTTTTTTTAATGAAAAAAAAAAAAAAATCACTTTAAAAAGCAGCAATTCATAACTATCATTACTTTTCCTTATCATTTGATTAATATCAGCTGTCATAATCTAAAAAAAACAAAAACACAAACATCTACTAAAATTGAATTGTATTTCTTTCTTTGGGCAGTAATAGAATAAAAAACTGTACCAGGCAAATAGTTCTGAGATTTTTAGCAAATTGTTTGAAAGCCTGTTTTTGCCCCACACTGTCAGAAAAAAAGGTAAGGTGCTGTCACTGGGGCAGTACCCTATAAGGTACAAAAGTGAAAAGGTACATCTTTGTACCTTACTTACCCCTAAATGGTACATATTAGTACCTTAAAGGTACATATTAGTAAAAAATAAAACAGGCAATTGAGATAAATAAAAAAGTAAATAAGTGTGTTTTTACTGAAAACAATAAAAGTTACTATAATCTAAAATTGTTGCAGTGCATTTAGCTGAAATGTTTAGTGAATTTGCCCCATAGACTTACCAACTAAACAAACAAAACTTAAAGGCACAATATGTACGATTTTTATATAAAAATATCCAAAAACCACTTGCACAGTGTTATATATTTCACTCAACTGTGTACTTACATTATCCTAAATGTTTCCAAGAATTTCTTTTAAATAGTGCCCGTCCCTCCCTTGTCACTTGTCGCCTGTCAATGACGTAATATCTGCGTTATCCCTGTTTTCCGCTTGTATGGCATAGTAACCATGGCAACAGATGCAGCACACTGTTGTTGTTTCATTTAAACATTATGGACCATGGCAAGCAAACTTTGGGACAAAAGGAGAGATAAAACGAGGATCAATATCGCCGTGGTATTTCCGAAATTGCGAGAGCCTTGCGACAAACTTCGACTTGACAGAGACGCCGCTCTTGCACGTTATTAGACAGGTAAGCAAATGTAGGCTATATAAGAATAATCAATGTTATATAGCTAACATTATAACATGATAAAATGTTAGAATATCATCAGTATGATATTCTAATGTTGATCTAGCTAACCGTATACTAGTCTCATACAGCCAACAAACTAATACATAGAATAATATTACAACTTTCAACACACTCAAATGCAGTTTAGTATGATAGTGTAACTTTAGACCAAGTGAAAGCACTGCGTTACCTCACAATTTTAATTCGTCAAATAAACTGACTTGATGAGTGTGAGTGGTATTTCAGCACTTGCGGGCAGTTCGGTAGAATGAAATGTCCTTATTCCTTTATATCCCCTGGGAGTCACGTGTGGCACTGATATCTGTCTCTCATTAGCAATCGCGCCCGCGATTCTCAGCCACGCCCTGCTTCATGTTAAAAAATGCATTCACTCATCCATAAACAGTATTAGATCCATCTGCATGACGACAAGTTCCATGATTCCACGCCCATTCACTGCAACATCAATCTACGTCTTTGTTATTGTTTTGAAGAGTTTAGCGACCCCTAGCGGCGAAAAAAAATACATATTGTGCCTTTAAACTCGCTGAGACAAAAGCCCCGTCTAAGCAAGTACATAAAGAGATCATTCTGTCTGGGTTTTGATTATAAGTCGAGCATGAACAGTGTTGGGGGTAACGCATTATAAGTAACGCGAGTTACGTAATCAGATTACTTTTTTCAAGTAACTAGTAAAAGTAACGCATTACTTTTAAATTTACAACAAAATATCTGAGTTACTTTTTCAAATAAGTAACACCAGTTACTTTTTTTTTCCCATTTATTGACTGACAGCTGCATCCTTTTCTTCTGCAATTCAGAATGGCAGCACATGCTGAAAGGCTTGTTTGTTTGAACTGCGCCCTCTACTGTACAGGCATGAATTTGCATTTCCTTCAGCCTAAGGCTTATTCGTTTCACTTTTGGTGTGAAAGGGCCTTTACATTTCCCCAAAATAGAACTTTTTTTGTTGTTATAAAAATAAACAATCAAACATTCTAGCCCAGAGCATTCCATAAAAAGTAACTGAGTAACGCAATTAGTTACTTTTTTAGGGAGTAATGCAATATTACTTTTAAAAAGTAACTTTCCCCAACGCATGAATAACCCTCATGGCTATTCGTGGTCATTTGAAAAGGTCATTCAGTGTCAGGAAATGAAACAGTACTATTCCCTCATAAGCTAATTGGCTGGATTGCAGGTGTCTAGTTTCCTATAACTGTTTCTCCGGCACAATAAATGTCAATTCCCTTGGTTACAGAGCCTATTGGCAAGCTGAGTATCTGTGTTTGTTTCTGATAAGGTTGGAGAAGTGCACTTTTCTGTATCAGATGTAGGTGCTCTATTCCCAGTTTTGTGATTAAGTTTGTGTTCCTGTGCTGAAATATATTGTCACGATGCTCATTTGTGCTCCAGAGACTCAGCAGGACACCACAAGCCCGAGAAGTGGTTCTCACGGCTTTTGGCAGCCGATCGCAGGACGTTCATTAGCCTCTGTCAACATGCATATTGTGTGTGTGACTGTGTGCATGCGTGTTTGTGTTCTTTCAAGCACCGGCTTTGTGCTTTGTTAGTGGTCTGTTACTCCAGTAAGTTTATATGATGGTACTTTGAAACCCTCATTGGCAGCATAATAGACACTGAGGGTCGGCTTGAATGTTTCCTTTATAAAACAGTTCTATAAACAAGAGGTTTCTGACTAAATTTGGCCCTAAATTTGATTCCTATTTTTTTCTGCAAACTAAACTGGTCGCAAAAGATTTTCACACAAGCATGCTCTGTTTGTATCATCCCACTTATATATGTTCCAAACCAGTGAAATGTAGTGCATCACTTTTGGAATGCTGCTCAGCCAATAAGATTGGAGTACCGAGGAACTAACACTTTTTCATTAAGTGTGATCATGGTTTATAAATAAACCATTTGAAGCGATTTCATATGCTTTATTCTTTTGTTTAAACTCTTTATTTTAATAGGTCAAATATTATAAATAAAAAAGGGTAAAACAGGTGGATAAATAATTACACTCACGCTGCAGGTTTCCGACTTCACACAGCTGCCTGTAATCCATCTGAGGACATTACACCATGTTCGACAGCAAAGAGGGAGAGAGGAGGGGTGGTCACATGATCACTCTCACTCTTTTGCTGCTTTGTCTCGTGAACATCTCACACACTGACCCACAAACACACCTTCATACTGTCACACAAGCTGAACTGAGCTGATAAATATTACAAAACACAATTTTTGCAATACCCAGATGTGAAAATTCTGTAATTTACTTGTTCTGTTGTTCCAAACCTGCATGACTTTCTTTTTTTCTGCAGAACACAATGGAAGATATTTTGAAGACAGCATTGGACAGCATTAACTTTCACTGTATGGACAAAAAACACTAAGAAATAAACTAAGAAAATTCACAACAAGAAAACTGTTTCTCATATTTCACAAAAGACAAAAGTCATATAGTTTTGGATCGGAACTACATGAGGGTGAGTACGGTAGAAATAAATGTACGATAAAAAAAAAAAAATTGCAACTCAACATTTAGTTGTTTTTTTTTTTTTTGGCCTAATGCTTTTTCCTTTTTTTTTTTTTTTTTTTTGCCTTGGGTTCTGTCTGATGAAGCCCTTGGCAGACCCACTCGGTGTGAGTAAACACATTCCTCAGCTGCACAGCATGCCACAAGATTAGTTATGACTTTGGAGAATGATTTTAAGAGGGAAACTTTGTCTCAAGAAGAAGATTTGTGTATGAGGTAAGCCATGAGCCATGTGTGCCTTTCATGAAATGCATATGTTTGCCCAAAACAAAAATTATCAGTATTAGAAGTTCGGCCCAAAGAGCAGACAAACAATTAAACTGGATTTAGCCATCATAACGGATGCATGTGTGGAATGTGACATTGTCATGATGCTATCATGTGAGAATGAGTTGAAGCATGAGTAATTCCAGTAACAACTTTCCTTCATCAATTCAACTTTTTGTTTTAAGGAGTAGTTCACCCAAAAATTAAAGTCATTCCAGACCTGCATAATTTTCTTTCTTCTGTGGAACAGTGTTTTAAGCCCATAAAATGAAAATCAGTGAATTCAATGTTATTTTGGACCACATTTGCTTTGATTCTGCCACGTACACACTGTGAGTTTCAGGAATGACAACCGCATTTAAATGCGGGAGTGAATGCACTAAATTATCATTACATGTGTGTACGGAACACAACTCACTCTCGAAACTCCATGATTGACAGCTTTGAAACCACAGCGACGTTCTGGCGTCTCATGTGTTCGTTATCCGTTATCGTGACCAAAGTAATATTACAGTGACAAAACACTCGTTTTATTTTCAGCAATTTAACTAAACACAGTCGACGGAGGCGTCGTGTTTTGTTTATGCTCGTACAGCCTGTTTCACACAGAGCGCGCTCTTTCTGTGTTGTCATTTTAAGCGTTTTTGGGCTTGTTGTTTAAGCTCATCTCATAAAGCGACCAGGTTTTTGGGGTTATTAAAGTAAGCAGACACGAGTCGCGATATTTTGTTCTTATTTTTAGCATAAAGCATTTGGATTTATTTCGGTTTATTGCGGGCTTGTTCTTGTTCGCGGATTTTTCTAGCAAGATCTGACAACAGGAATTAGTCAAGGCTCGTGCTTTCCCTGTGATTCTCCGTGCGTGCAGAAGAGAGACCAAAGCCACTGGAAGGCAAACCTCCAACCTTTAGCCAAAAAAGCGTAACGGATAATGCTAACGCTCCGGCTCGGCGGGCACTGACGTCACTGCCATTACACGATAGGCTGAGAGGTGCCGCACGTGCATAAGTTAGCCGTTACGCTTTCTCCAATGGTAAGAGATATACTTAGACCCTCTCATCTTCCTTTAATAATGCTGCATTCAATAAGAATGTGAATATTTAACCAAGTCAAAAACAAAAAAGGTAAGCAGGTATCCATATTCATTTCAGTATCAGCAGAGCAAAACGCTATAAAAGGTGACGATATAAGTTACGTAAACGATAAAAGCTCATTGTGGTTTCTCGGTTTGATAGATTTGAGCAACCATTAACCAATCAAAACATAGGAATTTTGAGTTTGTGATAGGATTCCTATATAGAAAAATCACTCCTTGCCCTCCAGCCGCATTTCACGTGCAGCAATGACGTCATGTGCAAACAACTTATGCACGTTAAAAAACGTCATTAACAACTAGTTGTTCCGTTCGGTTCCGTACACACTGCATAGAATTTCTGTAAATGCGGTCACTACCTGTATTTTTCGGGATTTAATTCTGTTGTAGAATGCGGTTGTCACTCTTGTATTTTGCTGAACTGTGTGTGTACAGAACGCGATTTAAGCACTAAAAGGTGAACTGACAACCGAATTTAGCTGCAGTGTGTACATATCTGTGAAATGGACAAACGCAGTTATTTCAGGTAAAAGCATTATTCAAAATATCTTCTTTTGTGTTCCGCAGAAGAAAAAGTCATACAGGCTTGGAATGACTCATGACTCAAGAACTTTCATTTTTGGGTTTACTATCTCTTTAGATAGCTCTGCCCAAGTAGGTCTATACTATTTTTGAGATTATAAACTTTTGTGTTGAACTTGGGACATTTCAGGGTTGAAGATCAGACTGAGACAGAAGCTTACTTTGATTCAGAAGGATCAGTCAGGTTGAGGCTCTTCAAGGCTTGTCAGAAAGCCCCCTCATTTTTATTCATGAGCGCTTTTCAGCCTTTGTCCCATTAAGCAAGCGGACTTGTGGATTAGGTCCACCTCGTGTCAGTAATATCATCATGAAAAACTCATGACACCATGGGCCATTTGTTTGAAAGGGAGGGAATTTGAAGAATAGCACTGTAGCCATCTGCTCTTTCTGCTTGTCTTTCTTTGAAGAGGAGGTGTCTTCCTCCATCACTTCCCCTTCTAGTGATCAATATGGGCCATCCAATCAATTGCCACACTCAATTAAACCTTTATAATTCCTTTCAAGCAACATACTTCTAAAGAAGCGTGAATTGAGAGAGAAGCCCATCCAAATTACACTCTAGTGGCTCTTTTATTGGGCTGACATACAATGGAGCTTGGCGGGAAACAATTCTTATGTTTTGGAAATTAGGTCAGGCTGTATTGAAAAGGACAGTCTGCCAGGCAGCCGGTGTAATCTGGTGGGGACGGACTTGTTGTCCAACCTGCTGCATGCCATATTTGATGTCCCATTGTTTCCTATCCTCCTCTAATCTGCCCATTCTTAAAGTGTTGCAATTCATTTGGACTGATTTCTATGGCAGCTCAGGCGCGAGGGCCATTAAAGGACTTTAAAGGGGCGAGCACATGAACTACATGCCAGTGGTGTGCTATTGTGCCCCTAAGGCTTGTGGACCCGCTGCCAGTGGGGGAGTGGAGGGTTTCTGAATGGAGCGTTGAACAAGTACAAGGCGAGATACTCCATATAAAGTCTGTAGTGTTTAAAGTTATGAATTTATATTTACAATTATGTCTTTATACTCACAATTATGACTTTATATCCCACAATGATGACATTATACTCACAACTGTGACTTTATATCTCATAACTGTGACTTCATTGCTCACAATTGTGAATGAATACCATTTAACATTAACATTTAATCATCATAAATGTGACTTTACATCTTACAATTATGAATTTATACACACAATTGTGACTTTATATACAGTATTAGTGTGACTTTATATCTCACAATTATGAATTTATAACCACAATTGTGACTTTATATCTTACAATTATGAATTTATACACACAATTGTTACTTTATATCTCACAATTATGAATTTCTACACACAATTGTGACTTTATACAATTATGAATTTCTACACAAAATTGTGACTATACCTCACAATTATGAATTTCTACACACAACTGTGACTTTATATCTCACAATTATGAATGTATACACACAATTGTGACTTTATATCTCAGTGTAACTTTATACTGTATCTCACAATTATGAATTTATACACACAATTGTGACTTTATATCTCATAATTATTCATTTATACTCACAACTGCGATCTCAAAATGACTTTATATTCAACATTAGTGACTTTATGGTAATTAGGAATTGAGACTCTCACAACTAATTTCACACACTTGTCACAATTACATCTTTATTTCTTACAATGGTAACTCACAGTTGTAAATTAATTTCTCACAATTATTTTATTATAATTGTGACTATATATCTTACAATTGTGACCTTATTTTAAACTTTATCTCACAATCACTTCTTATACATGACATTGACAGTGAATATGGTCAAATTGCCTTGTTTTGACAAGAAATTCATGGCGCTTCATTTACATTCTCTCCTCTCTCTTTGAACTGATAATGCGTTTGCCACAATAGGACCTTTGACCAGACCGCAGCTCCCCTTTGGTTACCACAGAAACCAAAGAGACTTCTCTCTGCTCCTCCGGGCCCTCTCTGCTCCGCTGCCACAGTTTTTCTTGTTTCCCCTCTCTGCTTCCTGTCCTCTGTAAATTGTTCTGACTGAAATATTTTACATCTGATATGAGAAAAAAAGAGAAGTCAAGCTAAGCCTTTTTATCTTTGCCAGTGAATCCTTGATAACAGTGGACCTGCGTCTTAAAGCAGGAACCGGTGGTCATAAACACAATTCCCATGGGAAAGTTTGTAGAAAGCCTCAGTTTGTCTTTTCTTTTAGTGTAAAAACGTTTCCACTGCAGCTCATAATGCCATTAAATGAGTGTGTGCGTGTGTGTGTGTGTGTGGGGAATGCTGGGCTAAAGAAAGGGTTTGGGACACATCAGGAACCCTGAGCAACCCACATCCTGTAAATCAGGTCTTCATGAGCCACATCTCACACACACACACACACACGCACACACACACACACACACTTTTTCATTCTTTCACTCATTTTCTCCTTGCATAAAAGAGAGGGGAGGATAAAAGAAATGCACAATGCTGACATGCACAAGACGAGTGGCCCCTTCTATAAAAAGATAAACAGGGGACCAACCAAAAAAAGGAGGGAGGGAGGGAGAGAGATTAACTCATGTCATCATCTTTACACTCTAGCTGCTGAGAGCCAATCAGTTCATTTAAAGACAAATGAATTGGTTTTCTTGTAACCACACTGGGTGTGGGAACAGCACGGGTTCTTATAAAAAGAGGCAAATAAACTATTCCTTGACTTTAACACAAAAGCCAAATAGAGGCAAGATGCTATAGTGTATGCATTTTCACTGTATATCCCTTCTGTTTGGTACATTCTTTCTGTGTATTGAAAAAAAAAATTAAATGCCGTAAACAAAATATCTTGAATTATTTATATTTATAATTTTTAATCATTTGAAATTATTTATTATTTATAATTATCATAATTTTACTTATAAATTATTTTTAATTAAATGATTTAATAATAAGAATTATTATTATTATTATTATTATTAGAAAAAGTATTTTTACTACTATTTACTATTCTTTAAAAAATTGTGATAATTGTTTAATCAAAATGATAAAACCGATAATTCCTATTTTAAATTCTTGGATCGAAGCTGCAAATTCCATATTAATGTGTGTTGCTTTGCTACCAACAGCTGAAGTTTTCAACATTAATTATATAATCACATTATTTTTTAATATAAATATAGGCTTATCAACATTAATTGATGGACAAATTTTATATTTCAATTATTAATATTAATATATAAAACTATTGAACATCTGCGGCTTTTATTGTATTATTGTTGTAATCGTTTTATAGAAGCTCATTATAGGACACCTCTTAACCATGGTAAAATTACTGTAACACATGGCCTCTCACGGGATTGTCACGGTTATCTGGAATCATTCGTCTTTAGTTTCACTTTCATGGACTTACAGTTTGTTTTCATCAGTCACGAGTTTCTTTGTCTTAGTTTCCCGCCAGACATCAGTTGTCATGGACACTCATCAAATCATCACACCTGTTCGTTATCACCTTATTATCACTGTGTATTTAAGTTGCTCTGTTTCACCTTTCAGTTGTTAATCGATGTTTGCGTGTTGTGTGTTTACCCCTGTTTCACACACGCGCTGTTAAACTTTCTGTTTCTGTGTTTATTGTATTATTATTATTTCATCAAAAATGAAAATAATGTCATTTATTACTCACTCATGCCGTAAAAAAATTTATATTATAAAGCGACGAGAATATTTTTGGTGCGCTAAAAAAACAAAATAATGACTTATATAGTGATGGCCGATTTCAAAACACTGCTTCCTGAAGCTTCGGAGCGTTATGAATCAGTGTGTCGAATCAGTGGTTCGGAGCGCCAAAGTCACGTGATTTCAGCAGTTTGGCGGTTTGACATGCGATCCGAATCATGATTCAACTCGCTGATTCATAATGCTCTGAAGCTTCCTGAAGCAGTGTTTTGAAATCGGCCATCACTATATATAAGTACTATTACTATATACTATATAAGTCGTTTTTTTTTTTTTTTGGTGCACCAAAAATATTCTCGTCGCTTTCTAATATTAATATTGAACCACTGTACTCACATGAACTGATTTAAATATGTTTTTAGTACATTAATAGATCTTGAGAGAGGAAATGTCATTGCTGGCTATGCAGGCCTCACTGAGCCATCGCATTTCAACAAAAATATCTTAATTTGTGTTCCGAAGATGAATGAAGGTTTTACGGGTGTGGAATGACATGAGGGTGAGTAATTAATGACAGAATTTTCATTTTTGGGTGACCTAACCCTTTAAAATCACTTTGTATTGGATCCTGTTTACCTTCGTCTTCATCTTCATCTAGCGACACTTTTCCACATAGATAGACTTGCAGCTGTAGCAAAGAGCACAGCAGTTGTTTCATACATACATCTGAATTTAGTTGCCCTTTTTTAAATGCAAAATAGCCCATTGATCATTCACACAAAGTATTTGGTATATATATATATATATATATATATATATAAAAAATTGGCTGTACCACCCCCACTCATTCACACACAGTCCTGCAGCCCTATATTCTCACTGCAGCTAAACTTTGGTGGTCTCCAGCCTTCAGTGGATAATTGATTATGGGATTGAAGCCACAGGGCTTTAAAGGGGGAGAGGTGAAAGAGGTTTCCAAGGTCAACGCCTCCCTCCTTCTTCTCTGCCTCTTTTCTCTCAATTATTTGGACAGAGTCTTCAATGCAATAGTCATTAAGGTCCAGCCACCAGGGGAAACTCCAAATATTTGGCTGCATTTGCTACAACTTTGGAGTCAGGAGCTCTACACAAACATGAGGATGTTGTTTAGGTGAGTCCTAGTAGTTTCTGGTTCACAGGCAAGGAGAAAGCAGACTTTTGAAGAAAACACAGCCCCGTTAAGCTGTACAAAACATGCTTTGGCCTCATCATTGATGACTAAATATTTGTACTTCATATGCTCCTTATTTTGGAGCTTTTATGTGGATGTTGTTTAATCCACTTTGTATTTGCCACTGTCATGTTCAATGACAGTTGCATTGAACACTTTTCCAAATATTATGTTAAGTTTTTTAATGCAGAGTTATTTACAGGAAAAGAATTCCAGAAAAAAGGAGGCATATGTTCATTTAATGCCCGAATCACAACGCTGCAGATAAACAGCTGCTTACCTCACTTCTGCAAAAATCTGTCCACCATCCCTCCACCACACCGACTCCAATTTTATTTCAATAATTGCGTCCAGGAGGGGCAGTTGAAAGCACGAGTTGAATCTTGTGCTTGAGACTTTGTGAACTTGTGAATGATCATTTGAAGGATAGCCTTGCACTAGTCATGCTAGTTACTCTCTCTGTGAATGGTATTGGTTAGTTGTTTGCTTAAGGCCAAAATAAGTACTGTCATCTCAGTAACTTGCTAGTTCCTGGATTGTGCATCCATGGGAAAGCATGTTAGAAATCCAAATCTTTAACCATTTGGCAGTGTTGCCGGATATCTCTTGATCGGTATCGCTGGTCTTTCAAAACAAACCCATAATAAGCGACTGACCTCATCAAAATAAGCTTACACAAATGGAAATAACACCTGATAACAGCAGTCAAGTCAAATTGATTTGTATAGCACAATTAGCAATATTCGTTGTAGCAGCTTCACAGAAAATCATGATGTTAATGTTTGTAATATCTTCATGCCTTATGGTTGCATTCAGCAGATCAAAGCTGAACGATAATATAGTTTATACTTTGCGATGATACCATCAATCAAGCAGTTTAGACATGCTGTATTGCCTTACGTGAGTATAATGTATGTATTATGAAGTTGGACATACTTATATATCCAACTTTACATAAAGAGCTGACCAATAATATATTAACATTTTTCAAATGCCTGATTTACGATAATAAATCAGGCATTTGAGATTTGCTATATAGTATACATCGCTTTACATGAGTGTACTGTATGGATGTGGATAAAGTAATATATATATATCCAATTTTATATTTATAACTGTACGATAGTATGTGTGATTGCTTTCAGTTTTCAGCGATATAAACCAAGATTTGCTATTAAGTATATATTTCTTTACCCAAGTATGCTGTATGCATTCAGGTAGGATTTACTGTATATACAACTTTTAATATATCACTGGGCAACTGATTATTTAATTATTTATTTATAAATTTATTTATTTTAACAGTTGCTTATAATTATTGCACATAGCAACACAGCATTTTATACAAATACATCCATGTTGTTTTGTTTGGGGCATCGTCTTTTTATTCTCTTGTCCAGGCCAGTAGTTGGCGATGTCACTTTGTAAAGAAACACTACGCGCCTATAGAATGAATACGTAATGCGCATAGGCATGGCGTCACCGTTCTCACAAATCTGCATTTTTGTAGGTTACACTGAGACGATAATAGTATCGTTTTCAAAAACACTTTGAAACCTGCTTTCAAAGGTTTGCGTTTTCAGGCCCCCCCAAACGTCATTGTTGTGTAAATGAACAGCCAAAACACAAAAAGTTTTCCGTTTGTAGTTGAAAACGGTGTTATGTAAATGGCCCCTTAAACTATTATGTATAATCGTCAGTTGATTATAATTAATGTAAATTGGTGATCATTTGTTCCCATACAGATGGTTGTTATTCAGGCAAATTCCTAGGAAAAATGCCACTTAAGGGATCCGTTGCCTATAGTTGTGGAGGCCTGGGAAGGTGGCGAAAGAACCTGACTATAAATTTACTGTATGAATTAGTCTCAACCAATTAGATTTGCTAAACCCAAAGTGGGCGTGGCCATACAGAGCAGCTTGCTCTGTGACAGTGAACAGGAGAGCAGCCCAGGGAAACATGAGCAACACAGGAAATGTTCAATATGTTGGAGAGTGTTAAAAACCGTGCTGCAGCTTTCTTTAGCGAGGAGCCCTTTCTGACAGTGCTGAAACTCACTGTTGTTTTTGGCTATGAGTCTGGGCCCTCTCCCGGATCTACCTCTCTCTCCCTCTCTGTGGTGGCGAGTGCAGTCAAAACCAAAAGAAAACATGCTTCGAAAGAGAAAAGTTGGGAAATTGTAGAAGGGGGATAGTAACCCTCTCCTCATTTGTCATGAAGAATGTATTTATTGCATATATTTAGGACCAGTGCCTAAGAGAATCTCATTATATAAGATGTATAGCCACCCCCTTAAAAATTATTAACGTTATTTCATTATTTTAGTGCGCCATGTGTTACATTAGCTCAAATTAGCGCAAAACATCTTTGCAAAATATTCTCGTTTGAAATAAGAGCTCTTGGCAAAAGCTTTTGGATGAAAACGTTTGACAGGAAAAGAGCATTCGGTTTGCAGCCGTTCTCAAATGGTGTTTAAATATCATGTAAAAGAATTTAAGGGGAAAATTGGTATTCCTACAAATATTTGATCAAGGTATCATGTCGTATCTATTTTGCTGAGTGGTAAATGAAAAGCACTTGTGTGGTTCTTCAGTAACACGACCCAAAAAACTTGCAAAACTCGCCTCTCCCTCTCCTCCCCTCTTCTCTGATAGCAGAACATCTGCACGCTAGTGACACTCTGTGGCAACCATAGGGAATCCTCCGCCTTCTTACCTTTCGCAGATACAGCTTAAACATACAAAATGTGAACTAAATATACAGAGCCCCTACAATTTGGTAATTTAAATGAGTTTGACAGACTGTTAGAGGTCTGTCAGAGGTGTTTCCTGAACTAAGACCCCGGTAGGGTTTCAGTTCTTTAACAGTCTGGGATGTTAATGTGTGTACTAGATTTTGGAAGCTGGAGGGGAGGCGGGGGGAAGAAGTCAGGCTTTAACTCAAAGTCTTTAAAAACGCTCAAACCCATTAAATGTTTAAGAGCTACTGCAGCCTTGAAGGAACACACTCAGCCTATGTTGACTGTGGGATCCTGACAGATAGCTGCAGTCCGACAAATGCCATGTTTCCTTCATAGCAACTTAATTGGTATTATTGCGAAGCAGCATGTTTGTGCTGCCAGAAAGGACACAATGTAGACTAATTGCTTTATTTTATTTTATTATTTTCATTATTTTATTTTGTCTGAAATTTCATTACAGTATCATATTTCATGTTATTGGGCAGTATAATGAAAATGTCATTATACTGTAAAATACAGAACATGAGTAATTATTTTATGAGAATTATGTTTTGATGAATGAATAGCAAATCTGGTTCCCTCTGACCTGCTTCACTGATTAGAAACATTTATGTACCAGTTGCTCTTTTTATAAGCCTGGAAAAGCAACAGCTACCTGCCAAAAAAAAAAAGGGAATGACGCACATGCGCCATGTGCAATTGTTTCTCAAAACTGTAATACATGGTAAAATAGTTTTCAGTATACATGTAAATCTTTTTTTTTTTCCCAGTCAGGAAGTTGAAATCATGAAATGCCGTCCATTCTCAGGATAGCAGCTGTCTCTCTCTGTTGTGTGATTTTCATTGGGTTCTAGTAAAATCCCATTTGTCAGTATACATAGAAGTATTGTTTCAAGCTCTTAGGTTATGACTAGACTTACACGAAATCTGCGAGCACAGAACTCCTCTGTGCAACCCTTGCCCTTATATGTTTGTATATCAAGCATTTTGGCTAAGTTGATTATTTATACCAGTTGGAGTATATTAACCTTTTCTCAGCTCTGCTTAATATATTTTACCATTCTAAAATAAATTCTGCAGAATTCCACAAATTACCACCCGCAATCAGCAGGAAATACAGAAAACAATGCAGATTCTTCTGTCTTGGCCTAGTTTGTGATGGAAGCTAGTCATGCAACACAGTTACTGCAGCCCACAATGTCATCCTTTATTGTGCACAAATGTTTTTGCTTAAATACATATATAAATATCAGTGGAGCCTTTGATCAACAGGCTTAACAACTGGCTCTTAAAAAAGTACTGGAGCATGGTGACCTTTTCTTCTGCATGGAGGGCTTGATACAGTGCTGACAGTTTTTCTGCTCCAACTGTGCTCAAAGGCATTAGTGATAATTAAAACATTATGATTTGTGCTTGCAGGCATTTTATTGGCCCTGAAATTTAAAGGTTATACGAAAGGAATCCTCTAACAGCAATACTTTCATTTTGTGTTTTTATAAATATATACATTCTTTGTACCGTAAACCTTATTTGCAGTTGTAACTCAGATAAGGTTGTAACTCTTGTTATGCATACTGCCGTTAAAAAGTTTAGGGTCAGTATGATTTTATTTTATTTTTTTAAATGATTTTGAAAGAATTTGTTTGATCACAAATACAGCAAAACATGTTTTAAGTTCTTTTCACCATTATCAGAAAAAAAAAAGCAAGTGATCGCACTGGCGCCTTCACCGAACCCTGAGGGTTATTATTATGAATTATTATTACAATATAAAATAAATTTTGTATTTTAATATATTTTAAAATGTAATTTATTTCTGTGATGTCTAAGCTGAATTTTCAGCATCATTACTCCAGTCTTCAGTCACATGATCCTTCAGAAATCATTCTAAAATGCTGATTTGGTGCTTAAGAAACATTTATCATTACCATCAATGGTAAAAACAGTTGGTGTGCTGCTTAATATTTTTGTGGATACATTTGTATTCAATATTTTATTCTTTGATGAATAGAAAGTTCAAAAGGACAATTTTGTTTTTTATAAAACAATGTAAGTCTTTACTATCACTTTTGATCAATTTAGTGTGTCCTTGCTGAATAAAAGTATTAATTTCTTAATTTTCTTTCATTTTGGTTCTAAAACTTGTTTAAACAAGTGTGTGTGTGTTTGTGTGTGTGTGTACATTTCCTCAATAAGTATTTATACAATGATCAAATGAAGGAAAAGAGCATTATAACCAGGCAAATTATGTTTGTTTTTAGTGACCTCCTCGTGTATCAGATGTACCAGAAAGCTTAGCATTAGCAGCATCATAGCAACTCTGTACTGAGTGGAACAACTGACCAAACAAGATATACCTAAACTAGTACAATTTATGATGTAGTTTCATATATTGCTTTTGCCTCTTTCTAAATGAACTGTAATTTTTCTGTCGGTAAGGTCAGCTATGCTCTTAATTTTATTCGCACATCTCTTTGAGGGCAGAGCCGTGTCCTTAGTACTTTCCATATGAAAGGCCCTTAATTGAAACTAGCATTCATCTCAAGTATTCATCGAAGCCAAAGCATAAAGCCTCGTTCTATTCTCTTTCAGGCCACTGCTAAGCAACAACCTACATAGGATTTATTTTTTATTGCTCGGAAGGGTTTCGGTGAGAGGGTCTTGCATATTGATGCTTTGAGGGGGTCTGTTTTCCTTTCGATGAAGGTTTAGGTGATAGAGGTGAAAAAGCCATGCTTTTCTGTCTCTGATCCTCAGACTTTTAGTTTCTTCTGGGACTGAGAGGGTCAGGGAATGGGGAGGAAGTAGCGATGGAAATGGCAAAGCATGCGGATAACCGACATTCCAGGCGAGAAAACATCATCGGCGTTGTACAAAGGTTCTTGTGTTGCTCTTGCTTTCGGACTGTTGAGAACGACTGCTTGGAGTACAATCAGGAAAAGCCACAAAATCCCAAGCCTGTTGTGGATGAGGAGAGCGTCCATATCGTTGTTGAAGATTTGGGAATAGACAACCCTGGATTTAGCCTCGTTGAAGTTGAGCGCTGCGGGCCACCTCAACCGATCACCATTGGCCGTTCTGCTAGTTCTGTGTCTGTGTGCCAAAGAGCAGCGCTAAAGAAGAAGCTTTTACCACTTTCCTCTTTACCGTTTCAGCCCAGAGTGATCCAGACCAATGAGAATGACTCTGCTCTTGACTCTCTTCTGTATGGTTCTAGCAGCACTAATGTTGGAGATGGTGGTCTTCTCACACCACCGGTCATTAACCTCATACCTCCGACACCTTCCGACGTAATAGACGATGACCAGTTCTTCGATATAAACTCAGAAGAAGAAAGCCTGCAGCAAACTTCAGGCAGTGAAGGAGTGGACAGTATCGGCAGTGCTGCTACAGGAGAACAGGAAAGCGAGGAAGATGTAGACCTAGACGTAGAGTCTGAAGGTAACCGTGAGATCAAAGATGAAGAACATCCACAGGAGGAGCCTCAAGAGGAAGAAACGACCAAAAAGAACAGCGTGGACAAGTCTACAATCCACTTCCTGCGTAGCTCCTTTCAAGTACCCCCTCTTCCTGAATACCCTCGAAAAAGTAAGAGGCATTAGCTGCACGATGAGCCCACTGGCACGTTTTTACAAGACTGGAGAGTAGTTTTGCTTTAACCATGATACATTCTGAAATAGTCACTTTTTTGTTTGCGTTGTCAGGAAGCCTCAATACTGGAATCAGTTTGCTGCAGTTCACTGAACATAATCTGGGTGAGTTTTGATTTGTGATGAATCTTCACAATAGTCTTCAGTACCTGTAGTGGAAACTGGAGTGAAAATTTTTTGAATTGTCACTTCTAAATTTAACATTTGAAATGTCCTATGCACATTTGTAATTCCATATATTAATATATAGTATACCTTACAATTAGTTTTTTTTTTTTTTTTTTTTTTTAAATGATTATAAAGTCAATATTTTATGATGAGTTTATTTTGGACAATTAAAGGGATAGTTCACCCAAAAAATGAAAATTCTGTTATCATTTACTCAATTGTTCCAAACCTGTATGAATAAGTACAGTTTATTTCTATGGGCCTGGAAATTATTTAACTACTTTAAATATTATTTAAAATATAACTGTTACAATTTTACTGGTAGTCCACTGTATGAAGAAATTTTAGGGTATAATATGTCACAAGTTACTTTATTTTGCTATCCTCACTTACATAAATGAACTATAGTGTCCTGCACCCACTAGTAAAAATATATAAAAAATGTCTGAATAATTTTTGGTTTGACTGTATGTTTAATACTAGCTACTTAATTTTATATTAAACAATACTCTATCAAACATATCTAATAGTTCTCATAACAAAAATAAATAAATAAATAAGTTGTGTCTCTATTTAAAAAAAAAAAAAAAAAGAAAAGAAAAAAAAAGTAATGGAAAACTGAAGTGCACTGTATTTGTGCAATGTGCCATATCACCAGAAAGAGAATGAATCAGAAATGTTGGGTATTTTAACCTAACCACAGAAAAATGATGGCACGTGTACATCTACAAATATTTCGAGGTTGGTATGTAGCACAACTACAGTATGTAACCTTTAATTACTGCGTAGCGATTTTTAAGATGAGGCAGAAATCTGAGGCGGTCTGAATTGTTCATCGTCTACGTTTTAGTCTGAAATGATGAAAACTTGTCTCACATGACTCATCCTTTTTTGACAATTTTACTCATGTCCTCATCCAGGTGTGGTTTTCAGCAGAAAGGGCACAGTTCGGATGGTGTGGGTGGACATGCCAATGTGCAGGTCTCATCATGTACAAAGCAACTCCTCACAGCAAAGATATTTAGACCCTTTAGTGAAGTAAGCTGTTGCTTCTTACCGAAAACTAAGATGTTTATTGTTTGGTCTAGGGAAATGACACCCACTGAGGAGCTGTTTTGTGACCAAGGGGTAATCTGTTTAGGACAATGGTGTCTGTGGTGAGGGATAGCTTTTGTACACATTTATCCCAAGCGTGAAGCCATATGACCTGTTCCCATGCATTGTATTCTAATCAGAGACCTTCACACGGTTGCTCCAGGCATTTAGAGAAGTTGCCACAGATCTTCTATAAATGAGTCTCAATGTCTCAATGTCTGTTACATTTCTGTTTGTTATTACACCATTGCCGGTCATGAATAAATGTTGATGACACAGGTGTGCTTTACAGTAAAGCCCTAAATCAGTTAACATTTGAATGTGTTTCATCATAACTCGCTCTTCTGAAAGTACAGCAAGTTTGGTTTGGAGGAAACTGTATTCTCTGGTGCTGTGTTTCACACTGGTCCAGAGTACAGTGGGGGCCCTGTGGAGACTGGGGAAACAGCTGGCAGGGCGGAAAGACCTAGATACTTCCCACGATCCCGAAGGCCTCTCGTGCTCTGATCCTCTGAATATCTGTACCTCTACCTCCTTCGGCCACGTGGTATTCCAGTAATCCAGTTTGCAATTTACTAGCTTTTTGCACGGAGGAGAATGTGTTGGACTGCAGCACATATGCATGTTATTCTCTTGCAGCGAGATCTGGTTGTTGGCTCCCTCAGATCTTGACCTGTGTTAAGTCCTTGGCTTTACTGAGTTTTCTCTGCAGTCTTGGGACAGACTCTGCACATATCCTCTTCCTGTTCACTGTCTAGAACGACCAGAGGCTGTCAGAGGGCCGACTTCACCGCACAGACCGTGTGAAGTGGCCCAGTTTCTGAAAGCCTCCTGTCCTTTGCTGGAGCATTTTAGCTCTGTCTGGGGACTAAACACTGTCTCGCTTTCCTATTTGAAATCATTATCTTTTGTGCTTTTGTATTTTCTGTAAGTATCTTGTTTGTTTAAATAGGACAGTTTCACACAGTCCAGGAAGTTGGACCAATTCTGAATGTCAATTTAAGGTCAATTTAATTTCAATCACACTTGATTGAAGTCACACTCCCTTCCCCTTGCTTGTCAAGGAGTGTAAGTATTGAAATTAAGTGATGTTTTATTTGTTTTTGAGCAAGATTAATAAATGGTGAGACTTGTTAGTGTTCAGTGTTCTTTTATGTTTCTGATATGTTAGTGTTTTTTATTACCATTATGTTGAAGACTTCTATTATTTTTTTATGTCCTTGTGCTTGTAAATGCTGTGCATGACTTAAAGTACAAAAACGTTTATTGCTAACATGCTATTGCTAGCTAGTAGTTAACTGCAAGAGATTAAATTGAGGTTTACATGTATGATTCATGACTTTACCTAATTGAGTTTCCACTAAGCAAATTATTTAAGTTGAGTTTACATGGTAATTTTGTGTTAATGCAACTCATTTCCCACCACTGTCCACAATTGAATTTAGTTTAGCCAAAAAATTACTTCTTATTCACAAAATCAACCCTATGTGCCTGGCACAACTACCATCACACATTATAAAAAATAAATCCGTAAAATAACGGAAAAAGAACTGGCGGCTCATTACCTGGACATTATCCAGTAATTTTAAGGACATTTCCGTTAAACCTAAAACACAACTCAATGAAGTGCAGAATTCTAAATACAGGTAAAACACCTATTAAAAATAATACGGAAAATTCTGTTAAATTAATGCAGTACATTATGCCCTATTTTTACAGATATCTTTTAGAGTGCACTTTTTTCTTACTGCACTCAGAAAGCCAGTGGTAAATGTAATTTTATTTAAAAAGCAATGCCTGCATACATTATCAAATGAACATGGCTAAATAATGATGGCCCTGATTTACTGAGATCCCAAATGAGGAATCCATTAAACTGTGTTTGCTTTGTGAATGTGTTGCTTTGTGTTTGTGAATTGAGCAAACAGCAACATATGCGAATGGTTACTCTGTCACCTTGAAAGTACTAGGTAAATAATGCACTGATAACAGTAGCAATAATGGTTATAATACTATATATAATTCCCCCACTCTTTATGCTTTTCAGGGTGGCATGTTCTCAGGTTATAAATTAATACAGTCTTAGTAAAAAAAACAAAACAAAAAAAAAACAAGCCGCCTTTTTTACATATTGCTATCATTTTTGGTGATGTAAATTGTGTCCACATTGCTTAAATGTGACCCTGGACCACAAAACCAGTTGTAAGTCGCATGGGTAAATTTGTAGCAAAGCCAACAATACATTGTATGGGTCAAAATGATTGATTTTTCTTTTATGCCAAAAGTCATTAGGATATTAAGTAAAGATCATGTTCCATGAAGATATTTTGTAAATTTCCTACCGTAAATGTATCAAAAATGTATTTTTGTGAGTGGATATGCATTGCTAATGACTTCATTTGGACAACTTTAAAGGCGATTTTCTCAATATTTTGATTTTTTGCACCCTCAGATTCCAGATTTTCAAATAGTTGTATCTCGGCCAAATATTGTCCTATCCTAACAAACCATACATCAATGGAAAGCTTATTTATTCAGCTTTCAAAATTGACTGGTTTTGTGGTCCAGGGTCACAAATGTTTACCTGTTGTAGCTTATCCATGTTGTGTGCATGAGATAGACACTGAAATGGTCAAAACTCGTCATTGGAGAAGTCGATTTCGGTCCTCCAAAAGTATTTCAGCCAAAATGAAATATATTCGAAATTTCGGTGTATCACTAATTGCTAGTTTTATCAGTTGGTCTCAGTGCAGCAGTTCTTTCTCATTGAGAAGGAAGTAAGTATCAGGGCATTGAGGACCTTTAGGGGGGAAAAAGTTGCAAATTCTCTCTGTGTTGGCGCTTGTACTCAAGTAAGCCTTTTTTTTTTTTTTAACAGGGCAGAGAGTTCATTGGAGGGATGGGTGGGGTCTTATGTGATGCTCTGGGTCTTGTTCACACACCGTTTGTGGTAAATGTCTGATATGGGAGAGAGTGAGCTTCCAATAATTCTCTCAGCTGTTTTTACAAGGCATTGCAGGGCCTTGTGGTCTGAATCATTGCAATTTCCAAACCATGTTGTTAGGATGCTTACAATTGTTTCTCTGTAGAATGTGGTGACTGGTGAGGATGGGTGGGGGAGGTTTGCCCTCCTCAGTCACCGCAAAAAGAGACTCTGCTGTGCTTTCTTGGGGTGGTACAAGTGATGTGCAGACCCAAAAAATGTCTCCATCCTGACTGTCTCTACAGGAGACCCATTGATGTGCTATGGGAGGTGGTCAGTGCGAGACTTTGTGATGTCGATGTCTCCGTTTGTTTTGTCAACATTTAGAGAGAAATTGTTGTTTGCACAGCAGTCTACTAGATGCTCCAGCTCCTTTCTGTATGATGACTCATCATCGCTGATGAGGCCCACCGCTGCGATGTCATCCTCAAACTTGATGATGCGGTTTGTACTATGTTTGGCAGTACATTCGTGAGCCATAAGGGTGAACAACAGCCCTGGGGGCTCTAGTGCTCAGTATGATGGTGCCAGACCAGTTATTGCCTGAATGTCTGAGGTCAGCCAGTAAGGAAATCCAGATAGAGAGGGAGGAGTTATTGTTGTGTATTCTCAGTTTATCTGTGATGTTTTTAGAGATGATTATGCTGAATATATTTCATGATTCTTCAGGAATCATTCTAATATGCTGATTTGGTGCGCAAGAAACATTTCTTGTCATTATAAATGTTGAAAACCGTTGTGCTGCTTAATATTTTTTGTGGAAACCTTTTGTGGAAATGCTTAGAGTCACTTAATGGTGTTCTCATTTGTAACGCCTTTTAAACATATTCTAGTTCACTCAAAGCTGTCCTGTTGGGCCGAGATAGCTTCATCTGACCATATTCTGTTTGAAAACCAGTTTAATGAAAGTAATGAATATGAGTATTGCAAAACTGACAAATCTATAGGTTCTCTATGGTCAGCCATTCCACCATGTTCCACTTAATATTTCAACATAATAGAAGCCAGTAGTATTCTTCAGGCAATGTACAAACCTGGCTCCGGTGCCAAACACATACTATTCCCTATTATGCAGAATCTACAGGGATCAGACAGTGGGCTTTTGATAGGACTAAAGACCATCATTTCAGTGTGTCAATTCCCAGCACTTGTTTGTTTTTCCTGCTTCTTTTTTATGAAGGAAGGGGAGGGGGTTCAAAAAGCATTGCGGTTATGGGAATGTTAGAATGTCTGCTGTCTGTGGGAAAACATAGCATGTCACTGGTCACTAAACTATGCCACTGGCCAGACAGTCCCTCACTTGTCCTTTTCACTGTCAACCCAGTTTTTCAACATGCCACAGTATTCCATTGTGGTTTGCTGTGTGTTTGCATGTATTTACCGAACGTGCGGACGAGGCTCGTGATAAATTATTGATGACTGATGCTAGAGAGCCAATGTACGAAAAGAAACGGCTTCATTCCCTCCTTAACATTATTAGCTCAAGTATTAGCACTAGCATGCAGAGATTAAGTAGCTGTTTCCGGCTGACATTATTAATTTGACACAAATTCCAACCAAGCTTTCAAGTTTGTTCCACAGAGCACAATACACCAAATATGGTGTTCTGGAGTGTCCAGACTTAAGTTTGAGACCAATTTTTCCCATGTTAGCTTGAAGTTCTACTTGTTTTGTTTCCCAGAGATAGACTCAATGACCCAGACAGAGTTAGGGTTTCTCCAGATCCAAAAGTTCTTTCCCATCAGCTCAGGGATCATCTGCTAATAGTGCTGACATCTTGTTGATGTGTTGTTTTACTCATTTAGATGACCTGAGCAACAAGGATGCCAGCAGCCATGAGTTGCTAAAGGAAGAGTTGAGGCTTCTACCGATGAGCAGTAAGATAAGCATGCTAACACACCAAAAGGTAAAATCACTTGGGATTACCTTTGTAAATGAAACATGTTTATAAATAAAACTAAGAAAATGACATTAATATGATCCATATTTCACACAGAATACATTTAAAAGGCACTAAACATGTACATATGTCAGCGCTAATAGCCTTGTGGGCTGCGCGCGCACCTCAGGCGACCCGAGTTCGATTCCTGACTCAAGGTCCTTTGCCGATCTTGTTCCCCTCTCTCCACCCCATGCTTTCCTGTATTGTCCTATCCAATAAAGCCATAAAAAGGCCAAAATATAACTTAATAAAATGTACGAATGCTCTTTTTTGTCATCCTGTCACAGAAACCAGCTACTAGGTCCTGTAGTTTGGGCGATATGGTGCCGAGAAGTCACACTTTTCACTCCACATGCCAAGGGCAAGATGAAATCCTTGAAGATGAGGAATCCCCACGTCAAAGAAGGATAACTGTTGGTAAAGACATGATGTGACTTTGCTTGGATGACAAAGGCTAGGATGCTCTCCCTATTGTATTTATTGTTTGGATGACTCATATGAAAATGACAGGTCTGAAAATGACCACCCTGCTGAAAAAGAAACCCTATGTTTTGTGTTTTAGATGCTTTCCACTAGGCTTTTTTTCCACTAGGGTAACCAGAAAGACTTTTTTTTGGTTTATAAGATTCTTGCTAGTTGAATATTATGCCAGTGCTGGTCCAAAAGCAAGACCCCAAACTAGCTCTAACCATAAACTAGCATATAAATTAAAGCTAGTCTTTTCAGCATGACAGTGATCTTGTTATTTTTCTCTTCCCAGCATCCTACATTCCCCAGTCAACAGACCAAACTGGAGAAAGTGCAGTGAAGGTATTGCCATTTTTCTCTGAAAAATATTCTGGGAACTTTTTTTTTTTTTTGCTTTTCTGCTTCAGTTTCCAGGTCTTAGTCTCAAGTAGTTTTGGTGGTGATGATAATGCAGTTATTTTCATGATAACATTGTGTCTCATGATCTTAGGCTCTAAGTAAGTCAACTGACATTACAGTACATTACATTACAGTACAGTAGCAGACTTTTTATTTATACATAATGTTCACTGAACATAGACTCATATTTTTAACCCCATTGACCATCTGAAAAAAAAAAGTCCTTTCAAATGCACTCAAAATATTTTGATTCACAGTCAGTGAAATACTGTGCTTTTTCTTGATGAGACTATTGCAAACTACAGCCATTTTGTAAATCTTTATGCTGTTTCACATGAAAATACCCCTCATTTCTATGTACAGTCAAAGTATCTACAGCTTTAGGGTATACACAAGTACACTCATGCAACATTTCATGGGAGCACCGAAAATTCTCCATGGTTAAAGAAAAAATCTCTTAAAGTCCTATTTTCTATCTTTTGTGGTGGAATGTTCTAACTTGGTCTTTTCTGTGTGTGTGCACACATCTTCCATTGTGTTAATTCTCTGCAGAAGTGTGTTCATGAACAGTTATTTGATGAATGTGTCTGCATTGAAAGTTGATGAATGTGTCTGCATGCATACATGTCACAAACTTTAAACATAATTTGTATGTATTTTGAGTTTGTCTGTATCTGTCTGTGTTTAGCAGGATTCTAATGGGTACAGTGCCAAAACTTTAGCAGAGCTGAACACGGAGGAGGTCTGCCAGTGGTTTAGTAATATTGGTCTACAGAAATGCCTGCCCTTCATTAGAGGTAAAGTACAGTTTGCACATTTGTTTTTGTTATTTTCCCACCCTTTTTAAATGTTTTAAATGTTTTGATTCACCAAACATTCAAAGAGACAAATGCATAGACCACAAACCAATAACTGTTTAGATTATGTATTACTCATTTGCACTTTTAAGTTATTGCATCATTTTAAGAAGTACTGTATTTCCATGCATCAACTTAAAAAGAAAGGGAAAAACAACATTTACTAGCTAATACAACACCACAGAGACTTTAACCATTTCTAGATAATGATTTGCAGTGGCTATTTGTTGAATGTTCAAACCAATAAAGATCCATTAGTGTTATTTATCAGACGCAGCAGTTTGAAGAGATGTAAATAATGATGTTGTGGCTTTGGGTGGATCAAACCTTACAGAGGCAGAGTTCAGTGGATCTCACATCGCTTCTATTGATCTCCACACCCTTGAAATCCTTCAATTGTCCGGTCTGGAGGAGAGAGAGAGACTGCTGTCTGCCATCTACCATGAGTTACACCCACCGAACGCCACCACCCAAAGACTCAACTCCCTCCTGGGTACCATAGCACAATAAACTGTTTGAGTTCACATCCCAGTACTTTTGTCTGTAATTTTGTGGAAGCAAACTTGAACTTGTTTTCTTTCCCCCAAAAGAAAGGTTTGGCCCACACAATGTTGAGAAATTCACAGCGGCTTTGGTGTCCATGACCAAGTCAAAATCTTCTCCTCAAGTTAGCAGCAACATGAACCGATGCTCATTTAAATTCAGGTAGAGCGTCCTTCCTCTCTGTAGAATGTAAAACGATGTGAAATCACAAATCATTACCAAAAGGGAATTAACATTATGTTCAAACAGCATTTACAGGTTGACCTGAATATGTGTCATGTTCTCTCTCACAGACAGAAAGAGCAAAATGCTAGATTTCAGAAGAACTCACATCTCATTGAAATCACAGTCAATGGTACCATTCTGCCAATGCAATTTTATCCCATCTAATAGTTCAACATATATACAGTGGGTACAGAAAGTATTCAGACCCCCTTAAATTTTTCACTCTTTGTTATATTGCAGCCATTTGCTAAAATCATTTAAGTTCATTTTTTTTCCTCATTAATGTACACACAGCACCCCATATTGACAGAAAAACACAGAATTGTTGATATTTTTGCAGATTTATTAAAAAAGAAAAACTGAAATATCACATGGTCCTAAGTATTCAGACCCTTTGCTGTGACACTCATATATTTAACTCAGGTGCTGTCCATTTCTTCTGATCATCCTTGAGATGGTTCTACACCTTCATTTGAGTCCAGCTATGTTTGATTATACTGATTGGACTTGATTAGGAAAGCCACACACCTGTCTATATAAGACCTTACAGCTCACAGTGCATGTCAGAGCAAATGAGAATCATGAGGTCAAAGGAACTGCCTGAAGAGCTCAGAGACAGAATTGTGGCAAGGCACAGATCTGGCCAAGGTTACAAAAAAAATTTCTGCTGCACGTTAGGTTCCTAAGAACACAGTGGTCTCCATAATCCTTAAATGGAAGACGTTTGGGACGACCAGAACCATTCCTAGAGCTGGCCATCCGGCCAAACTGAGCTATCGGGGGAGAAGAGCCTTGGTGAGAGAGGTAAAGAAGAACCCAAAGATCACTGTGGCTGAGCTCCAGAGATGCAGTCGGCAGATGGGAGAAAGTTGTAGAAAGTCAACCATCACTGCAGCCCTCCACCAGTCGGGGCTTTATGGCAGAGTGGCCCGACGGAAGCCTCTCCTCAGTGCAAGACACATGAAAAAACACCTGAAGGACTCCAAGATGGTGAGAAATAAGATTCTCTGGTCTGATGAGACCAAGATAGAACTTTTTGGCCTTAATTCTAAGCGGTATGTGTGGAGAAAACCAGGCACTGCTCATCACCTGTCCAATACAGTCCCAACAGTGAAGCATGGTGGTGGCAGCATCATGCTGTGGGGGTGTTTTTTCAGCTGCAGGGACAGGACGACTGGTTGCAATCGAGGGAAAGATGAATGCGGCCAAGTACAGGGATATCCTGGACAAAAACCTTCTCCAGAGTGCTCAGGACCTCAGACTGGGCCGAAGGTTTACCTTCCAACAAGACAATGACCCTAAGCACACAGCTAAAATAACGAAGGAGTGGCTTCACAACAACTCCGTGACTGTTCTTGAATGGCCCAGCCAGAGCCCTGACTTAAACCCAATTGAGCATCTCTGGAGAGACCTAAAAATGGCTGTCCACCAACGTTTACCATCCAACCTGACAGAACTGGAGAGGATCTGCAAGGAGGAATGGCAGAGGAAATCCCAAATCCAGGTGTGAAAAACGTGTTGCATCTTTCCCAAAAAGACTCATGGCTGTATTAGATCAAAAGGGTGCTTCTACTAAATACTGAGCAAAGGGTCTGAATACTTAGGACCATGTGATATTTCAGTTTTTCTTTTTTAATAAATCTGCAAAAATGTCAACAATTCTGTGTTTTTCTGTCAATATGGGGTGCTGTGTGTACATTAATGAGGGAAAAAAAATGAACTTAAATGATTTTAGCAAATGGCTGCAATATAACAAAGAGTGAAAAATTTAAGGGGGTCTGAATACTTTCCGTACCCACTGTATATATTTTTACAATTAATTTTAAAGCTTTGACAAATACCAATATCTATCTGTTATTTTGATTTAGCGTTGGATCGTACAGTTCATTTAAGGACACCTAAAGAGACAAGTGTGGGAAAAGTAATGGAGTCCTGCCTGAGGATGCTGGGAATTAATGAAGACAAAGATCACTTCAACCTGAAAAGCAAAGAAGGTATTGTATTTATAAAAGCAAAAAGGAATAAAATATTTACAAATGTATACATGTTGTCTTTGTATATGTATGGGGATCTACCTTATAGCCAGAAAAACTTATAAGAGACATTTTACAATATCACAGATGAAACCAACACTTAAAGTTAGACTGCAAATACTTGTATATTATTTGCAGTAAAAAAGGCTTATAATATATTGATTTATATTTGCCATTAGTGTGTCCTTGGGGATTATGCATACATACACAAAATAACTTGACTTGCGCTCAATTTATTGTATTATTTTTAGGCCTTTTTCTTTTGTCTTCTTTGGAAAAGATCAGCCATTTAGTCTTGCATTTGGAGAGAATCATATATGGCTTGTGGCTTGTAAGTGCTCTGGAATTTACACAGTGAATTTACTTTTACATACCGTCACTATTTTTCCACGTTTTTCAGATGAGTTCTCCCCTGAGCAGCAGATTGGAGATTTGCCTGGCTCAGAAACAAGACTAATGGAGCTTCACTTGTGTAGGAAGGTAGACAAAATTGTCGTTTTAAGCCGAGTATTTCAATGGATTGAATTAAAACACACAAACATAACTTAGTAGTTAAATTTTAAAATTTAAAATTAAACTTTTGCCTCTCAAAACACAGAAAGATGGTCCTGATTCCCCAAATAACATTCATACCGCCGACGATATTCAGAGCAAAAATCTGCTAAACAACACCGGCAAGATTCGAGAGCTAAACCAACAGGTGGCCTCCCTTCAAAATGTCATCATACAGGTAAATATTCTCAGTCGTCTTGTTGGAGGAAGCCAAAATAAAGCCAAAAAAGTCTTCTTTTTTACCATTTTATTCAAATGCAGACTGGGGCTAGTTGTCACACCAGGAACAATTAGTTTTTGAGTCAAAAGTCCAGTTGCGCAAATTCTTATTTTCTCTATTAGTGGATTTATTTTTGGTTTCTACTTCAAAACTGTCATAAATAAGAATAATTCTTGTGAATTTTTTCCTAAAACTAAAATTTCAGTATCATTGAGTCCACTTATGAAGCATGTCGTCACAGGGTTGTGTGTATCTTCTTTCCTTGGCAATAACAGTGGAAATGTTTTTGTATCCAAAACGTAGAGGTATGTTCTTACACAGAAATAGACTTTCAATAATAAACCTGCCTTGAGGGAAAAAATGTGACAACTAACCCTGTTCTCCACTATTGATTTTAGTTGATCTGTGTCTGTATGATAACCAGGTTCAGGAGCTTTACCATGGCCTGGTGGCCTTCTGTTCAGAGCTGAAGAAGATGGAGGGAGACATGGATGCAGTGCAAACAGACAGCTTGGAAGTGAAGAGGCGTCTCAGCGAAGCCCAGGACAGTTTGAAGAGGAAGAGACAGAGCCTTCAAACACTCAGGGACAGTCTTAACACAGTACCAGTGCAGAAGAATAAGTAAGTATATCCTCTCATCATAAAATAGAATAGAATGTGCTGGAGGTTAATGCAGAACAGTTGAGTAATTATATGGGATTATCACATGGAAAAGAAACTGTTCATTAATGCATTGGTCTTTATGGATAATGATGTGTTGCGTCTTCCAGAAGGAGAGGCAGGAAGAACTGATGATCAGAGCTGGTTTTGGATGTCCTCAGTGTAATTTCCTTGTTGAGACTGTACATCCTGTGACTTTTGATGCTCTGTTTACAGTCTGTTACAGTTTATTTTCCTGTGGCGTCAGTGCTGAAAGTTGCGTTGGATGATGGTAATGGGTAGATCTTTCCTAATTTCCTAAAGTGCAGAGGAAGCTGTTGCCCAGTCCTGCCTCATGATTGGACCCATTATGCCAGCGTTTAATTTACTTTCTTAACATATTAAATATCTACACGGTTCTGACAATGTTTAAAGAAAGTTTCATTATTTACTCACCCTTATGATGTTCCATGACGTTATTTTTTCGTTGGAACACAAAAACAGATTTTTTGACAAGGATCAGCCTTATCATGTGAAAACAGTTACCTTTGCAAAACGGGAATCCGTACCTGTTTAATTTATGAGGTGTGCAAATAAAGAGAGGGTGTTTGAGGAAAAAGCCAGTGTGGGTCTCACCCAGTAGTTTCCTGCTTTTTCTCCGATTTTACGGCCTTTGATTTATTCTGACATCTTTTCGAGCTGGACAGATTGAAAGCAGGAATGGATAAGGGTGTGAGAAAATACCATCATAAATCAATATGTCCAAGTCCTCATTAATTATCTGATAAGCCACTTAGCTTGAAAGCTTATTGTTTTTTGTTTCGTTATGTCCTTCATGTGTTTTGGCCATTTCCCCAGCAAAAATGCAAACAAATCTTTCAAGTTTCAGGGGTTTTTGGATGACATTAATCTAAGATATTTGAGTCTGAGAACATAAGAGGTTTAGACCACTTACATTTATTTAAGATCTAGCCGCAGAATAATAAAGAGCCTAATCTTTGATATAAAGTGACAGAACATTGGAAATCTGTTCAGATCAGCTTCCTGATCCAAGATAAAGGAATAGTTCTCTAAAAATACAAATTTGGTCATCATTTATTTTGTTCCAAACTCGTATGACTTTCTTTTTTTCTGTGGAATGTAGGATGTTCATTTTTAATGGATTGTTATGTCCACTCTTTTCTATATAATTAAAGTGAATGAGATACTGTCAAAGTCCAAATAATAATAATAAAAAAACTTAAAAGTATCATAAAAGTGGTCCATATAACTTGAAATATATTCCAAGTCTTCTGAAGCCGTACGGTAGCTTTGTGTGAAGAATATACTGAAGTTTAACTCATAGGAATTAAAAATCTACAGAATTTATATTTTTAGATGAATGGTTCCTTTAAGAGAGCTCAAGGGAGCAGCTTGTGTTTGTTTACTCCTCAGGCCATCAGAGGTCCGACTTCTGGAGAAGATGAGGGTGAACTGCCAGGTGTTTAAAGACGAGATCACACTGGTCCACCTAAATCGGCAGGTGGCTCACCTGCGTGAAGTTCTGGAGAAGACCCAGGCCAAGGTGACACTGGCTCCCCCGATCTAGTTTCTCAAGGTTTTCAGAGTTTCCTGGTGCAGAATGAAATGATATAGTGCTGACATGTGAACGCAGGCCAGTAGTTATTATTTTAGACCACATTTTAATGAGGCTGAACATATGGTACTAATGTGAGCATTACAGTCTTGGCTTTTCCCAATATGCAAGCACTTTGTTGGACATACAAAAACAGTTGGGGAAAAAATGAATGCAGTTAATCGACATGAAGTCTTGAAGCTTTTCTCGTAACGTGTTACAGCTTTTTTTTTTTTTTTTTTTGCCATCTTTTGCTTCATGGGAAGCAAATTAATGGTGGCATTTCACAATGACAGTCACCACAACAGTAAGCCATTGCCACCAACACCACTCGTTTTTCAAAAGCCAGGATGACACAAAACACTAGTGTAAAACTATCCGCATTGTGACCGTACCGGTGATTCTTTCCCACCTTCATTCTCCTTTAAAGCGGCTCTTTCATCTCATCGGTAGAGACCTAACGAGGTGCCATGAAAGGACACATGCCGACCGGGACTTTGTAAGAAAAGAGCGTGTCACGTTGCCGCCCTCAGGCCACAGTCTTTAGGTGCTGAGTTGGTGGGAAAGAGGCAGTGCCGCTAATGTTTATCATATGACCTAATCAAGGGAAAGGCGCAGGTCAGGCCACAGAGCAGTCTGGGAACTAATACAAGCCTGGGCCCTAATAAGGAGCAGGCTGCCATTTATTTTCCCTAGATTATCTGACAATAAGGAAATATTTCATCATCGCCTCTAATCTCAGCAATCCGTCGCGACTGCAGTGCATCAAAAAAAGACAGGAAGAGGGAGGGAGGAGTTGTTGAAATAGAGCGAAAAATAACACATGGCGACAAACGTGGGGTCTAGAGCTGAAATTCAGGGATTTAAGGGGAAAAACCCCTTTAAGTAATATGTCCCAAACCTTTTCTAACCTTCCCTTTTTTATTTCAACTGAATTACATTTCATTCCCCTTCAGGCCAGAGATGTAGTAGTGGTTGCAGACTCAGATTAGGTTTCACCATTCTCATGGGAAAAGGTTGTTGAGATACTGCGATTGCGGGCAAGCTTGAGAGCTCCCAATATTTAGGCTCACTTTGATTGTTCCCTCTTCCCGATGTCTTTTTGGTCACTGTGTTGAGCTGCACTGGCGGCTAAGAGGCCCAGTGGCTAATAGTTGTGGCAGCTTTTGGCTCTGTTTGGGATTTATAGTCCATCTTGAGGTTGCCATTTTACTGCATGCAACAATTCACTCCGGGTCCCTGCAAATCCATTATTGTAACTGACAGTACCTCACTTATATCATTAATACCAGCCACACTTTTCTAACCAAGTCCGAAATCCTTTCTCATGCGAAACACAATCCTACAATCCGGGGCTTGGCACGACTTCCTCTCCCATCTCATAAGAGTTAGGGGATTTCTGAAGGTGTGCCCGTTTCTCGACCGATTGTTCTTCGCGCAGCACCTCCGCAACATCTACGGTTCAAAAGACAGTTGCCAAGTTATAATCTGCATTTCCATTGTTCAGCTTGCTCTCTAGTTTCTGTTTGCTCTGTGGCCAGTAGCTATTCCCTCACCTTGCTCCATCACTAGGTTAGTATGAAGGCTGGACATTATGAGCTAATGAAAGTGGACTGAAATGATTAATTCTTAAGTACCTGCCCTTTTGCTGCTTCTCTTAAATAATTGAGCGAGGCCCGAGCTATGCGTCCTGCCCTAGGGAGTCCAAACAGTGGGGTGATAAGGGCTCCTAAGCATTTCTGCAGGGGGGTTTCCTGTGTGAGTGAGCTGTCTGGTGCCCATGTCTGGGGAGAGGCTCAGTAGTCTTGGCCGCAGGGCGTTCACACGCCAGGAGACTCAAGCCCTCACCTCGACTTTTCTGCTGCATGTTCAGAGAAACCTGATCACTCTGCATCTATCTTTTCACTCATTTCCTGTATTCAGTCTTTGTCTCAGCTATTGGTTTGGGGGTGTGGATTTATGTGATCATGCATGTTTACTAGTGATGAACTCATTAGTCATGACACATTTATTTAAATGCATTTAAACATAAATATGCAAGAAAAACCAGCTAAAATTGCATTATCATAAGGATAAAATATATATTTTTATATTAAAAAAATACAAAATACAGTTTCATGGCTAGTAAGAAATATTTGAGAAAATTTTCTCTCTCAATTCACCCGCCATTGGCATGTGACAAAAATTTTTTTATTTAAAATTCTGCTTACTCCACAAATAATTTTCTCTACAATAGTCAGATTAGAGAGGCTGTCAGCTTTAACACTTCACACTTTTTCGAGGACAGATCGTCTGACTTTCCATTTCTGTTACTATAAAATGAGAGCCGTGTCTCATTGAGGAGAGCAACAAGATATTCACTGTGTTTGATGCTTTTTCAACTGTTTTTCTTCTTCTTCTTCTTTTCCTGCAGGAGAAAGCTAAGAGGAAGAGCCCTACTCTGACTCAGCTAGTCTCTTTGCAGTCTCCTGTCATGTTGGTGGCCACCCAAGTGAAAGCAGACCCAGACGGTCATTATGGTTTCTCTGCACGCTGGGTAGAGGGCCAGGGATTGATGGTGGTACAGACTGAGGGTACTAGTCTCTGTCTGAATGACAGGTAATTGATTTAAAACTATTTGAAGAATGTTTGAATCTATATTATCAGTCTTTTTTAGCATGCCTTCAAGCTTTCTTTTACATGCACCAAAATGTTATTGAAACATTTAAAGGAACAGTTCACCCAAAAACGGAAATTGGAACAGCATTTTTTGGGCAATCTATTCCTTTAAATGATTTCCACCAACTATAACCTTTGGGTCATAGTCTTAAAAAAACCAAAATGTGAAAGAATGTGAGATCAAAGAGGTCAGTTCAGTGCAATAGATGTTTTGATGAATTAAGCCTCTAATTGGCCTTTCATAAAACATGCCAAGAAACATCCCGAATTTTCCAGCCTTTAAGAGCAGAGAGGATCACAGAGGTTCCATCAGCTCTTGTGTTTTTTCCCCTGTTGCTATGGAAATTTGTAGGAGACAGGGAGCATAACAGGAAAACACTGAAATGTAAAATGTGGATGGCTATGCACAAGGAACAGATAAAAACATGATTAGTACATGAGCTTGCAGTTTGAAGTATTCCATTTTGAGCTGAGTTTTACACAATGTATATGCAAACACATGTACATAAACACAATTAAAGTTATAATTAATTTCAAATGTTTTAGATTGGGATTTAAGCCAGAGGCCTGTTGCATGAAGCCTGAAGTTTCAGAGTAGGTTTAGAGACAAATCCAGATAATCCCAACCTGGTTTAGATCAGGTTCAGCGGTCTCACAATGCTCGGTATAAACGTTCTCTGTCAACTCAGGTTTGATCCAGAGTTTGCGATTAACTCTGAAGTGCGTGCACCTGAAAGTGTCAGACATACGACAAACAGCCAATCACACGAAACATGGAGAGCGTCAGTTTGATTCACTTCTTGCAAGAGGGTCGGCAAATTCACTTCTTTTCTGAAGATTAAGAGATTATTATTATTATTGCTTTAGCCCCAACAGCAGGGGCGCCTTTTACCCCAAACACCATACTTTTACATATTCTTCCGTTATTGAAAAACTGTTTTAAACAAGACCTTTGTCTTAAAATATTGTCAGTAATTTTATCGATTCTCATATGCTACATAAATGTACAACATTTTAAAAAACATTAAATATTAGATCAAATTAGCGCAGAATCAACTTGGCGTTGCTGTTCACGTCAAGGATCAGCCAAATTTTCATATGCTGAACTGAATTTTGTACCATCTAGTGGTTTAAAAGAGAATAAAGTCAAATGCGCCTTTTACCCTGGTGCGCCTTTAGCCCCGTTGTACCCTACATGATGCCCCTGTTAGCAGTGTTATTATTCTGAGAATGTAGTTCTCTGTTTCAGGCTGGTGGAGGTAAATGGGGTCAGCGTCTTGGGGAGCACTGAGGATGAGCTGGAGTTGCTGCTCAAGACTCACATTGCCCACATTATTGTCCTACGCCAACTGGCCCAAGAGCATCCACAGGAAAACCCTTCTGCAATCAGTGATCACCAGGACATACAAGTGCTGCAGAAACACCAAGCAATGTAAACCAACTAAATGCTGTCTTTCCTGTCAATAAGAAGAAACACTGTCTTTCCTAACACTTTCTTTCATGTATTTCTGCAGAAACATAGTCAGACACATCTGAGACAATCATATCTGATGTTTTATCCCACTTATTAACGTAATGACATTTGTCTTGTAAGAGAAGAGGTTTATATGTTCACACTGCATTGCATTCTCTGGGTCATTTCGGGGCAGTTTCAATTTTGGGAGGGTATGACTTCATGTTTTCGGGTTGATACTAATGTAATAGCCATAGTCTCATTTAATGGGTGGGTCAGTCAAAAATTGCTCATAAAAATGGCAATTGCATGGGAAAAAGGCATTTTGAATTCTAAATTGCATTCAACCATGAAGGTCAAGTTAGCAAAATAAATCATTGTCATAACTTTCACTTTGTACAGGCAGCTGTGGTGAAATAGAAGGCAAGGAAACTTCCTATAAGACTGACATTAATGAGGATATAGATATCAAAGCTGGACTTTTTTAAAATGGCTAAATATTTATTTCCATGACAGTGCCTCATGTCAAGGATTGACTCGAGGAGCGAAATGAAATGATGTAGCTGTTAAAGATGTTAAAGGTTTTTTTATATATATATATATATGAATTTGTAAATTATAAGCTTCATGAAGAGGTCTGATTAAAGTTTATTACAATGTGTGAAAACCTGCAAGCGGCCACCATAGGTTATTCCACAGAAATCTGTGTGAACAAAAGAAAGAATATATGTTTTTTCCTACTTCTCTCTTGGAAAAACATAGGCGAATTGTTCAGGTATGGAATATACTGTCAGGAAGGGTGCAATTTTTTTGTTACATACCCTGTTCTGACATTTTTGTAATGTTTTTAGTAGATTTAATCAAGATCTATGTTAAAGGAAAGCCACACACACACACAAAGTGTGACAGATGTGCTGGTTTAGCCCCACGTCTTGATGCCTCTGTGGACCCCATATATCCGGTCTTGTGGTTCAACCTTGTGGGTTTCATTGTAAGCCTATTAATAAAGAAACTGGGCATTCTAACTGGCATTTGGGTCCCGCAAATGGAGGGAGGTGACCTGACCCATGACCTCTTGACCTTTGTGGTGGAATTATGTGGTCATGTGAATCTAACTGTGGGAGTTGAAGAAAGTCTCGAGGAAAGGAATCCTGCTATTAGTAGTGGAAGTGAATTACACTGTGTGTATGTTCAAGTACAGTGTGTGATTCATTTGCCATTGTTCAGACTGTGTTCACAGAGTCATTTTTTTCTCATAGGCTGCTGAAACGTACGTTGTATGAACACTAATCTAAGGTACAACTAGTACATTCATCAAAACCGTCATATCTGTCAGCAAACAAATATGCCTTCGGTGTACTAGCACATGGGAAGTATTAAACAATCAACAGGAAGTGTCCATCCAAACCTTATACGATAAAGATAAAACATGATTTAACTGCACAAACTGTTCACACAAGGGAGGGCAATCCAAACATACTTTCATAAACAGTACTGCTGGCAAGGAAAGAAAGACATTGTGGGATTCTCAATAGCCTACGCCCTTCCCCACCCTCTCTAGTCATGACATGTCTCCTAAAAATGTTTTCGTTATTTTCTTTTTGATAAAAAAAATGCACCAAAATAAAACCAATCATAAAATAAGGAAGAGAAGACTGATTTATAATAATACAGAAATCACACCTAGTTGCACAAGAATCAAAAATGCATGAAAATAAAATAAAAAAGAAAGGTAACACTTCAGACTGTTCTGTCATTAATGAGTAATGCAATATTACCATTCTAAACTCTGATTAACTAATTATTAAAGGTGCATTAGGTAATCTGGGAAATGCTAATGTTAGCCTGCTAGCATTGAAAGCATAAGATTCCATCCTCTCTGCAAATCGCCATCCAAAGCCACACCTCCTCCTAACAGTGTTGCCAAGTCTGCGGTTTTCCCATGGAATTGGGCTATTTTAACACCGTTGCCGTGGGTCGTTTTTCATGTCCGCGGGTTGAAGTGACCCCAAATAACATGATATTTAGGCGCTGGAATGCGAAATTTAGCAGGGGGACCCCACCAAAAAACTTGGATTTTACCCCTGGAACACAATTGGGCTCGTTTTGGGCTAGTTAGCAATTGGGTGGATTTTGTTCTGAAAACCAGATCCAAACCAGACGTCACAAGAGACCGCGTTAAACTACCTCATGTCTCAAAGCACATAACATTATAATAATAATGAACGTAAACAACTTAAGAGAGCTTGTACCTGACTGCTGCAGATTCATTTCGGTGTTGATACCGTTGACATTGATAAGCATAATTCCGAGTTTGACTGAACAGCTCCAGTTAGAACATCACGGGTTGCCATTTTTAATTACGGTAGTTATGGCGTGAACTCAGCATAAGCTCATTGTTTTGATTTGGTAGGAACTGTAAAAGCTGGCTGCTGTTTGTTTGTGGTGCTCCGTGACTGACGTCTGTCTGTATAAACTCTGCACAGCATGAAACACGCTGATGATGTATATCTTCTTCTTCTTCTTCTTCTTCTTCTATGTCTGCGCGAACAGGGTGCGTAAGGCTATGTAAAAATACGAAGCCCCGCACATGACATGCAGGAAATAAAATAGGCTAAATCATCCGCACACTTTACTAATTCGTTCCCTCGATTTATAAATTGTGTGCACGATTTACTAATTCATTCCCTCGATTTGCTAAATTATCTGCATGATTTTTAAATCGAGGGAAGGAATTAGTAAATCGTGCGCATGATTTAGCAAATCAAGGGAACAATATAGTAAATCGTGCGCACAATTTAGTAAATCAAGGGAACGAATTAGTAAATTGTGCGCACAATTTACTTTTTTCCCTGCATGTCATGTGTGGGGCTCCGTATAAAAACATACAGTACGTTGACGGGCAGTTAGGACATCGTATTATTTAATTCAGACTGAATATAATATTCGGATGAACATTTTATTGTCCTACACCTTCTACAGACAATATATATTTATAAAAATACATTTAGACCATTTAACACAGTGATAGCTATCAGGATATGAGGAGATTTTCAACCAGTATAACAAAAAAATGTTTCTGTAGAGAATCACCTATTGCACCTTTAAGTATTAGCACTCAGTTGAATGAGGTACTTCACTATTATCTAATCAATAGCCTTACAAAAACCTCAAATCCTTACAAAAACCTCAAAAGTTTACAATGACTTCAGTCATTACTAGGGAGTTATCATTCATTTCACTTTAGAATACTGTTCCAAATAATTAGCAATTCCTTCTGAAGGATTTGGTAATCATTACTAGTGGGTTACCATGATCTTTACTTTTGAATTAATTATACATTATGCATTATTCACATTAATTACTAATACTTACTAATTCATTAATCAGAGTTTCTTGTTAGTTAATAGTAGTTACTAGAATGTTAATATTGCATTACTAATTTGTTCACGTGTAGCTATTTATTAATGACGGAACAGTATTCTAAAGTGTTACCAAAAGAAATTGTGGCAAGAAATATTGAATATTTCTATCAGTTGATAAATATTGCGGAAGTGAATACAGAAAAAACAAGTCTGATAACTATTAAAAAAAAAACACAAGCCCGCCTAAAATTATTATTAATCTGTTGTGTGCCAATCATCAAGATTATTAGAGTAATATCATTTTGGATGTAATAAACTTGATAATTACTTAAAATAAAATGTACTGCTGTGTGTAAATGAAAGATTTTTTTTTATTATTCTTTTTGACCATACCAGATTATTTGTTCAATATTTTTGCATTAAATGTGTTTATTTTTATTTTTAATTTAGATATGTGTTCAAATAAGCACTGTACTAATTGTGCTATATCTTATTTTTCTTGCGCTGCAGTTCTTGAAATGAGTCCAGACCTGTCATCTGTGTATGGAATACCTGAGGATGCCACAGCATGAATATTCCCATCATCACAGCAGGCATTGCTCCAGTGCACTGACTGTCAGACATAGCTGCTAAAGTTTATGGAGCAGAAATATTTGCCACATGCAGACGTATAGCGCATTTCTGAGGGATCGCCTTCCCTCTAGCCAAAAACCTCCATATATGCATTCTGTAAGGATCTGAAGCCAGTAAAAATAGTTTGGCCTCTTTTAAGGGAAAAAAAAGTTTCTCTTTAACAAATCGAGGGGGCAGCTCGGCATTTCTGAGCTGTTTTTTGGGGGGTGTTGAAGCAAAGTGAGGGTGGCTGTGGCTTTTCGAAGCTTTCTGGCAGTCTGTACTTTAACTTAACAGCCAATGCAATTCGTCCAGAGGACATGGCATGTGTGTGTACCACATTCAAAGACTATATCAGTTCAGTCTGCAGGGCTGTTGACGTATCATTTAACATGGACACGTTTATCCTTGTAATGCATACGATGTGTATTGTTAGTGTCAGTTGATATTTAAATATAAACCCACAGCATTTCAACCTTATGGTGTGTGTACAGAGTTAAACAGCTGCAGACAATCGATCCAAGTACACACAATTTAGCCGTCTATCCTTTCACTCCCTCTTTACATCCGAATGAGTCATTCAAGGCAAGGACATTTAGACATTTTGATATCTGCCAAGTTCCATAATGACCTGCAATGACAATCTTGTCTTCATTTACTCCAAACATCACTGGATAGACTCACATCTAGTGGCCAAAATGGGTCACTAAAGATGATGGAAAGGAGTCTGTTATTAACAACATATGCTGTTTTAGCATATATTAATTTTTGGATCAGTACTTATAGGAGGAAGATGTTCTAGTTGTGCACTTCTGCATTGCGCTTGTTGGCTGACCCTCGAATCGTACAGTAACACCCCTGGGCGTCTGTTCTGTTTTAGGATTGTAGATATGACCAACTCTAGCCTTCTAGATAAGCAGAAGCAGACATCTGTCTCTCTTTCTCTGAACTCAGCACTTCCAGGTACATCTCTCTCCCATCTGCCCCCCATAACACGAGCCCCACTCCTGCCCACCCGACATTTAAAGAGCTCCTGGCATTTGTTTGAAGTTAGTGTAGGCATTAGCTCTGGTTTCCTGCTTCAAATCCCTATGCAGGCCCAATAAAAGGTATGTAGGTTGAAAATTCACTGAAGTGGATTACTCTCTGTACAAAAATATAATACAAACAAACTTGGCATTTACTGGCTATTATAAAGTAATATCTGGCACCCAGTGACCTCCCCCCTCATGAGGCTCTACGGTTAGTCTGAGATGTCTATTCAGACAGAACTCCTTGTAATCCCTACCAGCCTTAAAGGCCCACTGAAGTGCCTTGAAACACACAGCATTATTCAATGTGTTAACGTCATTTCCACTGAAACAGGAAGACAGTGCGGGACATATCGAACAGCTCCTCTCCTTGTTTAAGATAGCCAATAGCGTTTCGTTTATATAGAGCTGTTGAGCTCGGTAAAGCCGCAGTTTCTTCCTAAAATCATTCCCTATACCCTATATAGTGCACTATGTGCCATATACCATGTAGAAAATAGTAAATGTGTGAACAAGTGACTAATAGCCACAGCTTCAGCATCTATTTGGAGGCGAGAAACTGTAGATTCTAGAGAACATTTGATTGGACAGAAGATTTGATGAGAAGCTGAAGTACAGCGTAATGTCATCAAATTCATTGATCCATATTGGCAGAAATGAGAGACTGTAAGTTTTGAATGCGTATATCTTCTAAATGCGAATTTTGTCATTGTTTTGGAGCACACTAGCTTATAGATAACAGTAAGGCTAACATATTCATACTAAAAGCCAAAAAACTTCAGTTTTGATTTCATGGGGACTTTAATAGTGTTTTTACCAGTTAATCCCAGTCGATTAACTGGTACAACATCAGTATTTTATATAAACTACATAATACTACATATAAACAGTATTACAGTACTGTTATAAAGTTAATGCCAAGAGTGAATGCAAGTGATACAGTAGTTACTTTTGTAAAACAGTTCAATAATTAGTATAATAATGTTGAGAAACTTATATTTTAAACACAATATTGCCAGTTACTTTGTCTACTTTTACTCTGTCAATGAAACCATATCCAAAGGCAAATTATCTGTTGTTTCTCAGAGCAACACACGATAGTGGCGTTACTGGAAAAAGCAGTGTTTTTGAATGAATTGTTGTTCAGTTGTTCCTGAATGATTCAGTGCTGCTAAATGAACTGGTGGAATGACTGGCTGACTGACTCACGAAAGAAAGAAAGAAAGAAAGAAAGAAAGAAAGAAAGAAAGAAAGAAAGAAAGAAAGAAAGAAAGAAAGAAAGAGACTGGCCTTGTAAAAATGCTAGTAAACTTTTGCAAGTAGCGATAGATGACATTTACACTAAATGAAAATAGCATATTTTATTAGCGATAGATGCTATTTACACTAAGTGACAAGAGCATTATATTCTGTTTACACTAAGTGACAATAGCAGCATTTTCTTAGCGATATGCTATTTACACTAGGTGAAAATAGCAATAGATTCTATTTACACCATGTAAAAGTATCAGTTCTTTGCAATAAGAGTAAATAGTAATTAGATGCTATCTATGCTTTATATTGGCAGACACTAGTTGCACCTTATTATTTTTGTACATTAACAGGATGCAATAATATCATAGAGAAATGATTATATTTATTAAAATTATTAAATGGACGCTGCCTTATTGGGAGAATAAAAACTCTCCCTACACCTTCCCCTAACCCTACCCAATAAACACTTTTAATATCATTAAACACTCGTTCGCAGTTTATTTTCACTTTAAGAACATTATTTTAATTTTTATTGAAAATAAACGCGGACTCTGCAAAAGGCGGATTTGAACGCCTCGATTGCGTTAAAAGCCACGTTTGCGAGTCTTGAATTCTTAAACGTTGAATTCTGTGCATCTTTTTTAAAACTTGAGTGGCCCAACCATACATTGGTGGATTTTTAGACCTTGTGCACTCCTTGACAGTCTTGTGCACTTACTTCCTGTCGCATACAAGTGCTCTCAAGTGGTTGCCACAGCAAGTGTGGGAATTGGTACAGGCCAATTGTCAACTTGTCTCTTACTGAATAAATCAGTGTTTATGAATGCATTAGTTTAGTGAATGATTTAATGACTCACTTATAAAGTCGCTTGTCGCCACCTACTGCCGTAATGAAAAAAAAAAAACATCATTAATGCAGACTGCATCACTTGCATTCACGCTTACTTGTGTAATATTGCTTATATGCATTATTTTAAATAAAATACTAATGTTGTATACAAATTATGAGTGTTCTTTCAAAGTCACTTTCGATAAAAGCATCTGCTAAATGATTTATAAGACACATATATTCCCGACTACATGTCTCATAAAAGCAGAACGGAGCTGAAAGGAACTGGTTTGTCTTTGACATCTGGGTTGACTGATTTGAACCGCATACTTGGTGAGACAGGGAGTATGCTTATTGTCAAGGGTCAGAGCCAAAGTTTTTCTGTTAGTGAGGGGAGTTTTCGGCACGTAAATCTGGCCTCTCTGGGACCGTCTGGCTGGCAGGCAGGAGCGCGGCTCAATCTGCAAGGACTGCACATGCTCTTCAAACATGTGGAGACTGGCCAAAGGGTCGAAATCGACCCCATTTTGCGTGTGGTCAGGAAGATGATTCGTAATAAGGAATAAATCAGGAGCAGAGAGGAGTTGAGTAAAGTGGAGCAGTTTGATTTGTAAATGCCTAACTAGTTCTGACAGGTTGTCTAGAGAGTCTTCTAAACACCTGTGGGAAGGTGGTGGCATCAAACTAGTTATGTCAGTTGTAAAACACTTTGGGGTCATCCAGCTGTGAAAAGTTCTTTGGAAATTCTCACCTGACTGAATATCACTAAGTATTACTAAGTAAACACTATCACAGATATGAACATAGCAGAATTATGGAGTCATAGGCGTCATGCCCATTCAATATATATTGTATCATATATCATTTGTATATATTAACATTATATACATTAAATCTAAACAGTGTAATCAAAAAATCTAATTAGCTGTTTTCCATGTATGAAAATGCAGGGCATTTACTGGCAGTCAAGTTCAGTTGCATTATAGAAATGTAGTGCTTGGTTCATTATGAAAACGTATAATATATCAGAATTTAACCCCGGTTCCCATGTATACTATAAAATTACACAACTAGACTATAATGGCTCACAGTCTTAGGAAAAATTTCTAGAACTGTCACTAATGCCCTCTCAAAATACTAGGTGCGTGACACCACTGAACAGAATCAGATCAGTTGGTACATGTGTTTAAATACACTTCCATTGATGCATATGTAGTAAATGAGTCAGTGATGGATCACTTTAAATTGGAGGATGAATCAGTCACATGTTGAGACAGCATTAAGGTCAATCATGTATTCAAAATTAGGGGCAACGGTTTCATGAAAGAGAGTTGGGTAAAATAAGAAGGGGAAATCCTCAAGGCTTCCAATTTCATTTCCCAAGCATTTACAAAAAGAGGCTTTTCCATTCAAACTGGCAGATCTCACACTAAAGGAGGCAGTAGACACTTGAGAAAGTCCCTTAGGATGTTTATGTCTTAACCTTACAGTGATTAGTGGTTACCCCGTGACTTCTCTTCTGACTTCCAAACAACAACTTCAGGATTCTGAGATATTGTAGAGTTTAACAAAACATCTACTGCCATCTTCCTGTCAAAAACAGTACTACAGAAATGGTAGTGCAATTCACTTTTGGAAACATTATATTGTTACCTATAGATGGTTTTCAAAAAGATTGCAAAAAAAGTCTGTTTTGTGATAATGTCTGTAGTTAGTAAAGTTTTTCTGTGTAATGAAAAGAAAAAAAAAAAAGGAAGAAGAAAAGAAAGAAATGAAGATCAAAGGCTTTTCAAGCCTCTGGTGATCTTTGGCTCCTGGATTTGCTGGTGTTGGGTTTTCTTACATAATAAAAAATTCTTCCCACACTCTAAACAAGCAGTTCATTTATAAACACTGTACAATTACTGGCACCGGCTATACCACTGAAACTGGGAGAGAGGCAGATTGGGGAAGGAGGAGGGAGAGAGGTAGACCCAAAACGAGCTGAGTGCTAAAAGAACTGAGCGGTGTGAAAACTGCAGGGTACACTTGAAAGAAGGGCTATTCTGATCTGATGACACATAAAACGCCTAGTAAGTCTTAGCTTGGTCAGAGGGAGCAACCACAGTTTTTCCACATAATCTCCTTTTTCAGGCCTCATTTACTAGCCTAACTAATCCTGAACAGGTGTAGCATTACATCATAATCATTTGGTGAAGAGTCTTTTTGTTGTTGTTGTTGTTGTATAATGATGATCGGCTTCTACACAAGTAATGGCACATTCAAATTTCTTAGAGAGCTTTGAGCATCGGATATGTCAAAGCATGTTTTTAAATTGATCCATTGTGGTGATTAAAGATATTCTAACCCTTGCTTTATTCTCTGTTTTATGGTCATTATAAAATGCAAGTAGGCCTACTACTTATAACTGATTTTTATCTTTCCTTTTTCTTTAAACCCCAGCTACGTTAATAACCATTGGTTCTTACATGTATCTGCCAATTTGAATATGCAGGAAATAGGCTACTTGGAACATACCAAGTGTCGTATAAACTTCGCTTGATGTGCTTCTGTTGTGTTATTTGTTCTCTTTGGAGCTTTACAGACATTCATACGATGAACGGTTGCTATCTGAAAATGCTGGAACACTTCAGGAAAGTGAATAAATGAAAAATCATCAAACTACGTGATTTTTTTTTTTTAATGGCTTTGATACTGAGCATTTTCCCTAACGTTTACGATAAAACCCTTTCTTGGGTGTAGGCTACCACCAGAGGGCAGTACCGAACTTTGTAATATTTAAGCATTTCAAGCGCCACAGGTAAAAACCACTTCACTTGGGAATATTAATTTTACCCACTTTCAGGTAAAACACGTTAAGCATAGCCTACATGTGAGAAAAAGGTTTTCTCTGAACATGTATTTATATTAAGATAGAAAAACCGATAGGTCATAGTGACGTAAACTCCAGTGTAAAGACAATAGCCTACATATTCATCCTTACTGTTTTATACTTTCATCTTCCTGTCGTATGATATTGTATTTATAGCATCATATTCTTTCTTTCTTTCTTTCTCGATTCCTTCAAATGAATAACTTGCACCAGAAACATTTTATCTTGGAAAGTTCCCAGCTGTTTCTTTGAGAACATTAGTATTACAAAATTTTTCACCTCTTTTGAACACCTTTTATTCTACTAGCCAATGTTTATTGTCAGTTTTAATTTTGAAAACTATTCAAAATCATTTGATTTTATTTCCCATAACACAATAAGCTTGAGTAACCCAAAGGTCATCTTTGCAATTTGTTTTATAGTCTAGCAAACATGTGTTTATTCTTTTCAAAATGGGCACTTGATGGACTGCAACATCCTGGACAAGATCATCTTCCTCTGTGAACCAGACAGCAATAGAAAGACAGACTGTGACTGTTCATGGCAGTCAAACTCTCAATGCCTGATGCAGTGAGACAAGCTAGTAAATAGAAGTTAATCGGTCAGGGAGCGTGAAAACGTCTGCAGCTCCATTGAGGCCTGCGCATCCGAGGGCCCTGGAGACCACCCCTGGACCTGATGTTGTCTGACACAACACCAACTTTTCTGAGGAAACCAACTCAGCCACCAGCAAGGGTTCTTGTCATCTTGCACAGGAGAGTAGAAAAAAAAAAAAAAAAAAAAAACTAACATATAATTTCAAGGTTGAGTATAAAAGATAAGAGTTTTGGTCATTTCTTTTTACCAAACACGTTTGTCATTTCTTTGTGTTCTCTGTCTATTTCTGTCTAGGCTCTTTTGAACTCCCTGAGAAATACCTGGAGAGGAGGAATAAGAGGTTTGCTGAAGTCCTGAGCACTACTGATCTTCACCCGGAGATGGTGGAACCTTGCCCAGTGTCTTCACAATTAAAGATGGCAACTCTTCACCAAACCAACATGAAGAAATATGTACCCCCTGGATGGCGGAGAAACTCACACATGAAAGTCACTCAAGGACAACACTTGTCAGGGTATTTCGGAAATGCAGCATGAACGCTGGCAAGGAGAGCGGGTAACTGAAGTCTGCCAATTTGCTGGTGCCTCATGTGGCTTGGAACCAACTTCATCTGCAAAAGTGACATTCCATTTAAGCTGCTTGTCCTTCATAATTTAACTGGACACATTTTCAAGCCACTGGGGTAGTTCATTTTTTTTCTTTGACATTACTGTGTCCTTTAAAACTGAATTATAAGAAGTGCAGATTCCAAAATCAGAGTGAGATTTATTATATTTTATTAAGTTTTTTGGGGGGGCTATACTCTTGTAAACATGTCAGCTCTCAGGTTTGCAGAAGATGATACTATGAATTATGGGATAATGGATACTGATGTGTTGCAGGCACTGAATGATTCCATTTATTCATGCTGACTCCTCTTTCACGTCCCCATTTATCAAAGGAGACCTCGCTGTCACCACTGATGCATGGCTGAATAGAGAAATGACATGTTTCTCTGTTTGTTGAGTGACTGTATCACTTTGGAGAGCATTTGTGTTTTGACAGCTTCCTGTCGACCAATTTTCAACCTGACATTACTCTGTAATAGAAAATTGTAAGGGGTTGGTAGAGATAGCGCTTGCACTTTAGCCTGTTCAATGAAGTCTCGTCATGCTTGGTTGATGGCTACCTTAAGCTAAAGAACTGCATCAGTATGCGGTTTGACTAGTCCTGATTTGAGTAAATTTCCCAATCGGTGGCGGCTGTGGGGAGATAGTGGACACTACATCACAGTTTAGTGGGCTGTTGATGTGATGGGAAAATCAACTTTTTGTATAGTGCTGTTCTCCGACTACTCAGGATCTCTATGGCCACGTTCACACTGTACGTTTTGGGGACTGACAACCGCATTTACTTGCATGAGTCTCGAAATGTCCCGTTCACACAGCAACTTACAGTAGCGTCTGGAACACTGTCTGTATAAAGGTGCAGCGAGAGTCAAGCCCGTATTCTCTTACTAGTAACCGTAGCGACAGTGACCAATGTAATATTAAAGATGGCGACGTCCATAAAACTATAAAGTCTTATAACTTTTGACAAGAATTCATCCATCAAAACTTCATTAACCAACAGCAGCATGTAAACACTCGCTAGCCGGAGTCTTTAAAAGTTGCACTCGCGTGTCACGTCCTTTGTGACGTCTCGCGCATAACACGGTATTTGAATTTGGAAAAGAAACACAAAACTGACGGGAGCCGCTCCGGTGGAGAACAGTTACTGGATAACACTTTCAGATGACGCACAGCTTATATCTCGGTCGCTGTTAAGTTACCGAAAGCGAAACCACACACAAGACACCTTAGAAGAGCGGCTCTCTCGCACTGTATGACGTGACAACTAGTTGTCTAGTCCGGTTCCGTTCAGTGCGGATTTTCAGAGAATGCGGTTGTGAGTCCTGAAAATTTACGGGTGTGAGTTCGGTTATAGAATGCGGTTGTCACTCACGTAAATAACCGTATTGTGTGTGAACATAACCGTATTAAAGACTCAAATACAGGACGGACAACCGTATTCTGCTACTGCGTGAACGTGGCCTATATCTTGAGATCTCCACCTCAGAGTTGCTTCACTCTCAAAGTGGCAAGTAGCCTATTATTGGTTATATTTTTTATGACTTGTCTCTGAGTGAAAATTTGCTGTCCTAATCTTTGACTAGGCCTACTTTCAATACCTCCTATTTTATCTCCTAACAATTTATCAACAATTTTAACTGTTGATAATTCTTAATTCTCAAATATTCACTGCTCTTTTCTACACAATGAATGTAAATAGTGACTACAGGCTGTCAAGCTCCAAAAAGCAGAACATACTTTCCTTAAGAAAAAAAAAAAAAATGTGCCAAATTAAATATTAATTGCAGGATATTTGAGATAATGGTTTGGAGCAAAAGACAATATAAATTTTGCTCTGTTCCCCACTGAGATGCTTCAGAACACAAGTCTTATACACCTCCTTTATGATACGTTTTATGTTTTATATATTTTTTTTTGTCATATTTGGAGGTTATCAGCCCCTGGTTACCTTTCACTTTCATTTTATGGAGCCTCCTTTTTGTGTTCCACAGAAGAAATAAAGTCATATGGGTTTGGAACAACATAAAGGTGAGTAAATGCTGACAGAATTTTCATTTTTGGGTGAACTATGGCTGCATCCGGAATCGCATACTTCCCTACTATATAGTAGGCGAAAAAACAGAAGTAAGTATGTCCGAATTCACTGTACTCATAAAAGAGTAGGCAAAAAGTACCTGGATTACCTACTTTCAACGAGATTCTGAAGTGTGTATACGATGGACACTTTACTATCCCATGAGGCCACTGGAGAGGATTTGTGAATGGCAGTGAAGTGAGTGACGCTGGTGGTCATATGATAATGACAGCATGGCAAATGTAGTATGTCCAAAATACATTCAAACTACACACACTCATACTATATAGACCTTATCAGCCCTTTTCAGCGCTGTGCTCGTTGTCTTTTGTCTTCCGGTTTGTATTTCAACAGCGATCTTACGTATTTATGAACGAACTGCTCGTTTTAAATTCTTCCCGGTCTACTGACATTTGTTAAGACATCTGCTTTAAACATTACAATGCTCACAATAACTTTCATTAACTCTACAACAAGTAAATTCACTTCCCCAGCTAATTATTCTTTGACAGCAATGCCTTAGAAATATACAGAGCTACCGCGAAAACGGAAGTTCAAAGACAATATTATAAAGATGGCGGCGCGCTTGTTTCTCTGGTGCATAAGGTCTATAGAATCTACATTTTTAGTGGTTGTGAAGTTATTACTTATTCAAAATAAGTACATACTCTAGAGAATATGTGATTTCAGATGCAGCCAATCTCTTTAAGGATCTTGAACAATTATGGTCACATATGGGCTTTCTCCAATGTTTATCCAAAGTCATGTTTAAATGTATAGTGATAAATAACCTAAGTGAATCATTCAGCTCCACAGCACTTCTGAGGGCTCAGTGGAGAAGCAATGAACTCCATTTCAACTCCCTGCACTTTTGACATGTGTCAATATGAATAGAGTTCAATCCTCTGAAACATGTGACTGCATGTGAAAGTCACTTGTGTGGAGTTTTTGTAGCCGAAATTAAGCCATGACAACATAGAGCTCCACTAATACAGTATGTTTCCACGAAAACATCTACATTAACTTTTCTACATCAACCCATCAGTAAATCAAGCTTACATTATGTATGATGCTAGATGAGACACAACACAAATTGTCTGAAATAATTAATGAAATCCTACATTTTTTGTCTTCATTGTAGTTGGCCAAAGCACACGTCTTTGAGGAACTCCCTTTTGAGCCCAGCCTGTCTAGACTCATTGTCCGTCTGCCCACCGCCTGGAGATGTGAAATATTGATTAGCTCATTCACCCATATGATCCAATGCTGGCTTCTCCTGTCAGGCTTATTTAAACTCTCACCCGTGAAGGGGCTCCCCAGTGAAGGGCAGTTGAAATCAACAATCAGCAAGGAACCTGAAGGTGAGAGATGCTTCTCAAGGACTGGATATAGGGGGAGGGGCGAAGAGGGAGATTTCTTTCACAATAAATATCTTTGATAATTCCTTAGGAATGTCTTCATGAGAATAGTTTTCGGATTTTAAAGTAAAACACAAATCTTGTGTATTTGATTAAAAGAGGAAAAGAAAGATCACCTGCTTTTGCTAAACCTGGCCGCCCATAAACACTCCACTTTCCTTTCAGATGTCAGTTTGCCAAGATGATGGCCTTTGAGGTACCAGATAAGTGAAAAGGTTACAACTGCAATAGCCAGCATGCTAAGCTGTGTTAAGCCTCTCGTTTGTCTGCCCAAAAGGTCATTCATTTCTTTTGCAGAAGTCAACTGTTTTGGTAATAGGTTTGCTCTCTTGTGTTGAAGCCAATGAATGTGAGTCAAGCATTTTTGCCCAGTCCTCCTTTTCTTGTATTTTTTCCCCTTTCATTTTCCTTAGCATCTCATTCATTTCCTTAGGGTTATGTGAGAAAGGATCAGTGTAGCAAAGCAAAAAGACCAGGGATTTTTCCCTGTCTCCTGACAGTACAGAGATGACAGTGCGACAAAGTGAATACATGAACAGGAATGGTGGAAAAATAAAACAGCAGAGTTGGTAAGAGTATGAGTGGGTTTGAAAACCATCAAAACCCTCGGTTTTGACATAAAATGTATTTAGACATCTACAATATATTGGTACCATATGGGTTATCTAATCTTTAGCAAATCTCTAAATGAATAGCCTATCGCTTTTTCATGCTTAACTTTTACTTGTGGCTTTAAAAACTTTTTAAAAGCTTTTTTTTCTTTTTTATTTTTTCTTTTAGTTTTTAGTGTTTTGTTTTTCTTTTTTTTTCTTTTTTTAAAGACAAATTACTATACATTTTAATATCGGCCATTTATCAGTTATACAGTGGCCCAGTAGTGCACAACACAACAAAATTTAAAAAGCAAACATAAGTTCACAACACAACGGAAATGCTCCCGACCACTAGGGGTCTCTTAGAGGTCGGTAAAGTTAGATTTCCTTTCCAATGTTCTATAGAGTCGGCAGTAATATCAATACCACGATTAGTTTTAACAGTATGTAACCACTGTCTATCGACATGAAATATTAATTCAAAATCATCTGCGTGCACAATAGCTTCATATTTATACCTGTGAATGATTTGACGCTACCACGGCGCATGATGAAGGGAACGTCTGCCATTTCCACCAAGTGGTTAAAACGTATAATTTGTATTCATTAAAATTACTTTTAACATTAAAAAACAGACATGTTCAAATTCCAAAGCTTGTAGTAGGTTTCTATTGGTAAGACTGACTTACTACAGGTGACACTTTGACAGTAAGTCTTACCAATAGGAAACTACTACAAGCTTTGGAACATGAAAAAAACCCTTTAAAATTATAATTAATTAAAATTAAAATTATAAAACAAATTGTGTACTGTACATAAAAGGAGGTATTGGCACAATTTCACCTGTAGTAAGTCAGTCTGGTCACTACTACAACCTTTAGGAAAAAAAAAACTTTTGGTGAATTACAGTGATTTTTTTTTTTTTTCCCCTTGAAAATAATTGTTTATTGTAAGTACATGAAGGGATGTATTGACAAAATGTCACCTGTATTAAGTCAGTCTTTCCAACAGGAACTAACAAGCTTTGGAATTTGAACATGCCTGTTTTTAAATGTTAAAAGTAATTTTAATGAATACAAATTATTCGTTTTAACCACTTGGTGGAATTGGCAGACGTTCCCTTTATCATGTGCCGCGGTAGTGCGTCAAATCATTCACGGGTATAAATATGAAGCTATTGTGCACGTAGTTGATTTTGAATTAATATTTCATGTCGATATACAATGTTTACATACTTAAAACTAATCATGGTATTGATATCTTTGTAAGACTGTCGACTTTATAGAACAGTGGCAAGGAAAACTAACTTTACCGAGCACTAAGAGCCCCCTAGTGGTCGGGAGCATTTCCGTTGTGTTGTGCACTACTGGGCCACCATAGTTATAGCCCATAACTAATAAATAATTATTGGCTTTGCTCTGTTGGCTAATCATGAATAACTGGTGTAAGTTTGTGCATGTAAACACAGTCAATATAGAAAGGAATAGACAGAAAGAGGAGAGAGTAGAGGAAACAGTGATGAAAGAGTGAAATTGGCATACAAAGAGATTCCAACAGTGTTGTGATAAAAGCTTGATATGCAGAAATCACCCGTTCAACTAAAGCTATAACAGACGGGAGTTTAAATTCCTGGGCTCAGAATATGAGACAATGCCCCATCCAAACTGAAAGGGGATTCCTTGCTTTGCAGGGGGGCTCATATTTCAGGGCAGTAACAGGGAAGAGGGGCATTTGGACATAATCTCTCTGAAAGGGGCTGACGAGCAGAAGAGGAAGAAAACAGGATCAGGATCCATTATGCTTTTACAGAGCAAGATCTAAATCCTTCTCTCATTATGCTATTAGGCTCTCTTGTGTCCCAGTTTGGAGAGAATTCTTCTCCACCCAGACACACTTATTTATTTATTTGCACGGAGAATATAGGTCACACATTTTAAGTACTACTTATAAATTTTTTATGCATTGCAGCTTTTATTCAAACGGGCACCAGCGTTTGCAAATTGTTTTTGCTGCAGAACGACTGTGGCGATATGAAATGTTATAGTTTAACAAAGAATTGCGCTTGTTATGCTGATTTCATGAGCCATTAGCCATAGTGTCATTGTGCTCACGAACATATTGATATCTACAGATGTGCTGAATGTTTAGATTTGAATTTTAATTGCAAAAAGATGCCAAATATCCAATGAGGTTTAAATGTGCATGTCTAGAATTAGTAACTGAGTGAAATACTTTGAATTAAACTGGTCTGTCTGATTCATTTGACTCTGCTGTGAACCCATAGGACATTTCTGCTCTTTCATTATTATACTGTAACCTGCCATATCCAAATTTTAATGAAATCCACATTGTTGCTGATAGAATAGAATCTTTTCTATTCCAGCTTTCCTCTCTTTTTGCAGCCAATTTTCCATCATGTTCTTCAGTGCCTCATTGATTCTCTCTGTGGACTGTTTGAAAAGACATCAAAGGCACTGCAATCACTTTATCATTTAATGTGTGTCCTACATGTCTCAGATTTGAATATGTCATATAGATTTCTATATAGATACTGTAGTTTGTCAATTTCCTTGATGTCAACCTAAATATGTAGCTTGATCCATGCAGTTCGGTTCACTGTATTTTCTTCAAGTAATGTATAAATTAGCCATGATTGGGTTTGGTTATAGTGGGGTATAAGGTTTCCTTTGGACAATTTTCAAACCCATAAAGGGGTGACCCATGAAATGGAGGGTTACTGAGATCTATCACAACTGTGCCCTCAAGCAAAGCACTCAACCCTGAGTTAAGTTGCAATTAGTGGCTGGTAAGTCGCTGTGTGTAAAATATATCTGCTAAATGACAAGCAAGAGTGGGTAGTAATTAGTCAGTTGTTTAAGTGGAAGAAAATTAAAAATCTAATATGGTTTTGTGCATGGTAAAGGTGAAGAGCAAAGCTCTGCAGCAGTCTATACTGATGTTTCCTCAACAGACCCTAGCAACCGTATTTGCTCCAGAAAGAAATGCACAGCTCATTAGCGGCTAAATTCTACAAAACACACAGCATAGCCTGTAAAATTGATGGCTTCACTAAGAAACTAAACCTTTTTGATATGGCTGATCCATCATGTTTTGATACACAGCTGTTGATCCCAAGAAGGTCTATTATACCTAGAGAAAGTTATGCGGTAGCATTCCATTCATCTCAATGGCAGTTGCTTGACTCACACAGGAAGTATGCAATTTGAAACATACCATCTTTACCCATAGGAATACATGGCAAATTTTGAATGGTTGTCAATAGAGAAAGAAGTTTTTTGGGTCCAGATAGTGTAGTTACCAGCAGGGGGAGTACCCTCAGTAGAACTGTACTACTTTTTTATATTACTTGTCTGTGTTTTTTTTTTTTTTCTCACAAGAGCGGAGCGCTGGCAAAGAATTTCATATGAATTGTTTTTGGTCAGCTTCAGTGAACATAAATTGTTAGCTTTGTTTTTAACCTTGTGGTTAAAGGATTAGTTCACCCAAAAATGAAAATTCTGTCATCAATTACTCATCATGTCATTCCACACCCGTAAGACCTTCGTTCATCTTCAGAACACAAATTAAGATATTTTTGAAAAAATCCAGTGGCTCAGTGGGTCCTCCATTGACAGCAATAACACTCCCTTTTTCAATGCACAGAAAGCTACTAAAAACATATTTAAAACAGTTCATGTGACTACAGTGGTTCAACCTTAATATTATAAAGTGACGAGAATACTTTTTGTGCGCCAAAAATAACAAAATAACGACTTTATTTAACAATATCAAGTGATGGGCGATTTCAAAACACTGCTTCATGAAGCTTCGAAGCTTTACAAATCTTTTGTTTCGAATCAGTGGTTCGGAGCGTGTATCAAACTGCCAAAGTCACGTGAACTATTGAATTTTCAAAACACTTATGACGTAACAAAGCCTCATTTATTGAAATCATGTGATTTTGGCGCTCTGAACCACTGATTCAAAACAAAAGATTCGTAAAGCTTCGAAGCTTCATGAAGCAATGTTTTGAAATCGCCCATCACTGGATATTGTGGAATAAAGTCGCTATTTTGTTGAAAAAGGGAGTGCTACTGCTGGCAATGCAGGCCTCATTAAGCCATCGAATTTTATAAAAAAATATCTTAATTTGTGTTCTGAAGATGAACGAAGGTCTTACGGGTGTGGAACGACATGAGGGTGAGTAATTAATGACATAATTTTCATTTTTTGGTGAACTAACCTTTTCTGCAACTTGAGTCTCGTTCTCTTTATGTAATTTTCAAGTTAACTTCAAGTTTAGATGTTTCTATCATGTACAAGAGAACAGTAGATACTGTTTGGCTTGCATCCCTCCTGGAGCTAACTATGAAAAAGAGAGGTGGAGGAGAGATGCCAAAAGAATTATAGGAAGATATGAGGTTGTTTATATACCCACAGTATTGTGATTGGTGGAAATGTGAACATACCCCTAAAAAGCTTTTGTTAGAAACACATTTGGTAGATAAGTCATGGTGTCTTTAATTTCCATGCTGAACCAAATGTGGAATGAAAGGGAAACTTAGTAGATCAGACGTTTGCCAATCACTCTGATCTGTCACTCTAATCTATAATGTATCTGTACAATCAAAATATAGTTATGAGCCTAGTAGCTCACTGTTTATCTATAAAAAAAGAAAAGTTTGTCAGGTTTAATCAAGCTAATTGTAATTGTGATTGCTGTGCTATCTGATCACAGAACTGGGATATTCTGAGGTGCTGGGAAACAGAAATGAACTAATCTGTTTAATAAAATCCTACGTGCCACAAATCAAGAGGTGCTCCCCTGTGGAGATATCTGAAGAAAAATAAAGCAGCTGTGTTATGCTTTCATCTTTGCGCTCTATACCTTCGCCTTGGGTTAATACCTCATCTCCATGGAGACCTTTGTGCTATTTTGTAACCTGCGTCTATTGTGGTTTCTTTTGGTAACGTTGTTTATTGACTTTTCGGTCGTACTTCTCAAAAGGAGCCAAATATAGCTTGAACAAGTCTCGGTTCACTGATGTTTATTCTTGTAATATTTGCAGGAATGGAATACAGGGAAATGTTTTTTTTTTTTTTTTTTTTTTTTGCAGTTTAGGACTAATTAGCAAGGTATGCTTGAAGAGAAGGAACATTTAGCTCTAATGGTTCTTCCACTGCCAATAAAAAAAAAAAGTGTTTTATCTTACATGAGCAAAGCAGCAAATAGAGCATCAAAGATGGTAAACCTTAAAGGAAGTGGCTTAACGTGAAGAAACTGACGTGTTGTTGTGAGTCATATGCTGAGCTTTTTCCGGAAACTTTTATGAACGGCTTGATTCTCCCCATGTATCTGCTGCATGAGTCTATATTTTTTTGCTTGTGTACGCGGTAGAAAAGGGCAGCGTGCGTGTTGCCTTTAATGTTAACACCTCATTATCCTGATTAGCATCACTGTGATTATGTTAGTGCTGATAAAAACTGAAAAGGTCAGACTGAGGTGACACTTGTTGTTAAGCTTAGAGGAAATCATTAAGAATTAGCTCTGAGAAGGTTAACCAATCCTGGTCTAAAAACAACTGGTTGCTGATGTGGACAATAGATTTGGGATAAAACACTTGTTTCTTTTCTTTTTTTTTCCCCCTTTTTTGTGTGTGTTACTTACCTAAAATCATGATATTATGTTGTAAATCTAACAAGTAACTTTACTTTACTTGTTACTTGAGATATGTAACGCATTACCCCTCCTCTTGAAATGTTTGGTTCCATCAAAACAGAAACATACAGACTGAGCTCCAAACTTTGATCAGAACTCAGCTTTTGGGATTTTAACATTGCACCACTTTCTAAGCTCCTTTGAAAGGTTTGAAAATGTTCCTCGGTAATTGCTGTGGATGTGGCTTGTCAGATAGACCCACTTTCACAAAACCCAATTTTCCACGTACAATACCTTTCATCTGCACAACAGCTCCCTGTGCCTAGCTCTCAGCTCTGGACAAAAATAAATGAATTATCATATAAATATATGACAGAGAGAGCTTTTTAATTGCCCTGTGTAGGAAAAAAGCCAGTTAAATTTTTATAATGATCCACCAATTCTATAAAGTGATAGGCAGACTTGCTCCGAGAGAAGCGACATTTCCGTTGTTTTCCTTTTTTCCCCTCCTTTCACTCTCTTCCACATCTCTTTCTTTAAATGCCACAAATGTCATTGGCAGAAGGGGACAACATCATTATTGTTATCCTAACGACATCCTTGCTCTCTTTTATTAAGCCAGAAGAGAGCTTCATCCTCCTCCTTCTCCTGACAAAAGTGTGTTCATTATAGACTGTCTGCCTCCTTTCCCAATGTGAAGCTCAGAACAGAGTCTCAGAACAACGAGCCCTCATTCTAATACTCCTACACCTGGTTAGACAACCCCACACACCTTCAAATCTCCTGGGTCGATGGGAATTTTGAAGTATTGAGGGTGATGACCTGAGTGGAAAGGAGTGAAAATCTCTTCTATAAGGCCATCCATTCTTTACATTTTTTTTAATATAACTGATTACATTGCATGCCTATCAATGAATTGCATATATTAATATTTATTGAGAAATACCAAAAAAAAAAAAAAAAAAGATAATTAAAAGCGTTGAATTGACATTTAAAGAGGATATATTATGCCTTTTTACATTTTCAACTTTCTTCATTGTGTAATGTTGCTGTTTGGTAATGAAAAAGGTCCACTCCAAAGGGAGTTATTCTTTATATCAGTAAGCACTGTTTCTGAACTCCCTTAAACACCTTGATTGTCACAACATCCCTTATTTAAATAATTCCTGCCCAAGGCATACACAAAATAAAGGGGGCGAGGCCTGGTTGTGTTGTCACCATGTCCACAAGATTGTTTTTTTCCACCCCAGATTTCTGAAACACGCTCAAAGTGGTTGACCAATCACAACACACTGATTCAGCTGACCAATCAGTGCATTTTCATAAGGAGGGGCTTCATAGAGACAGGAACTAAACAGAGCATTCCAAACTATGAAGAGAGGTGCTGTAACGAAGTAAATATGTGAAAAATAAGGTGTTTTTTTTAACATTCAAGCCTGAAAACCTTTTCTAGTAGACCCCAAAAACAAAATCAAGACTTTGTAAAAGGGCATAATAGGTCATCTTTAAAAGTCAGGTGAGACCTACTGTAGTAGGTTATATATATTATATAGTAGGTATATATATATATACATGGGTTGGACAATGACACTGAAACACCTGGTTTAAGACCACAATAATTCATTATATGGCCTCCTTTTGTGGCATCAATTCATCTTGGGAATGACAGATCCAAGTCCTTCCTAGTGGCCATAGGGATTTTGAGCCATTCCTCTTCCAGAACAGTTGCCAGGTCACTATGTGATGCTGGTGGAGGAAAACGTTTTCTGACTTGCTCCTCTAAAATATCCCAAAGTGGCTCAAAATTATTTAGCTCTGTTGACTGTGCAGGCCATGGAAGATGTTCACCTTCACTTCATGTTCATCAAACCATTCTGTCACAAGTGTTGCTGTGTGTATTAGAGCATTATCATGCTGATACACGGCACCCTCTTCACGGTACAATGTTTGAACCATTAGGTGCATGTGGTCCTCCAGAATAGTTTGGTAATCCTTGGCAGTGACACGCTCATCAAGCACAGTAGGGAATGTCATGATATTGCATCCCAAACCATCATTGATAAATACATGTTTCACATTGTCCACAACCCAAGATTTGCACTCTTGGCACCACTGAAACCAACATTTGGCGTTGGCACGAGTGACCAAAGGTTTGGCTATAGCAGCCCGACCATGAATATTGAATCTGTGGAGCTCCCGACGAACAGTTTTGGTGGAAATAGGAGATTTTAGGTGCGCATTATATTTTAACAAATTTCTCTGACTCTGAACGAAGTCTGGAAGTCACATTCAGGGATTTTCAGAGATACCAAATATTTGGAGGTTTCACCATGACAACTCCCTCTCTTTGGTCTTTAAAAATGACTAACATTGATTGAATGATCAAATTTAGCACTCTTATGGAATGGAAATATAATATTTTGTAATTACCATTGAAATCTGACTAATTTTCAAATTGTCATAAATCAACAGCTCAGGAAATTATGGAGTTTCAAATCAGAAAATGATTTCTGTTACGAAACAGGACATTGATTTTATACGTCCACTGTAAAAGACACCAGGACTTACAAAATGTAAATCAGGCATTTTGTGAGACACAGCAAGTGAATAGGGAAAGAAATTATATATCAATATTCTTATGAAAATGCTGCCAATTATTACTCCTATTATTACACTTTTTTCATTACGTTGCCCCAAAAATCCATAGTTTTTGCCTATACATGTCTTATATATGCAAATGAATCATAATATAATTGGTTCCTAATGCCCTGAGGGCAGCTCATGTATGGCAGTGGGTGAGAAACAGATTGTTTAGAGTAGTAAAGGTGGACTCTTTGGACTGAAGAGAAGTAGTGACATGATGGTGTAATAAAGTAAAATCTGTGGGTGTGTGTGTGTATGTGATTGTGAGAGAACGATATGAACGAGTGGGTGGTTGTGCTCTGTGCTGGTGGGCTCAGGGTGAGAGGGTCAGCTCTCCATGAGGTCCGCTCTTAGCAAACACACTCCTCCACAAACAGGACTCTTGGCCAATCCTGTCTCCGCTTGACTGCGATCTGTTTCCAGTCTATATGAGCATTTCCCTACACACCTATCGGCTAATTCTAATTTAAGAGCTGAGAGATGCATTCATCCTGCAAGAGTTTACATGTTGTCAGTACCCGGTATGATAGCAATAATGCTGCAAAAAGTTTAACAACGGCTGCCGTGTGCTGTTCGTTGAGACCGTAGGGTGTCCTATTTATCATTTTAGGTTTCAGATGGGTGCTCGCGAGCACCCACTTTGTGGTCGATGTTACCCTCGATGCACACTTTTGTCGAGCCCACACTGAAGCAGCTGCCGTAGCAGACTTCTTCCCGACAGTCAAAGCTGCTTCACGCCACGAAAGTGTGGACTCGTAGGAAGACCGCAAGTGTTTAGGGTGCCATTTGGGACAGGGCCTTTCTGATTTTTTTCTGATTAGAGAGCATTTAAGCATTAATAGTACTTTTAAAAAATCGGTGGCACTGCTGGTTACCCAGCAATCTTTGAGGCCCCGTCCACACGGAGACACGTTTCTGTGTATACGCACAAATTTTGTATCGGATAGGCGTTTCGTCCACACGGATCCAGCGTTTTCGGAAGGTGAAACTGCTATTTTTTGAAACCGGGTCCTAGAGTGGATAAATCTGAAAATGCCGCATTTGCCAATCCGTATATTTTGTGAAGCGATGATGTCATCACCCCACGTGACGACCCTAGTCAGTCACTGCTAACAGCACAAAACAGCAACAACAACAATAATAGCGTACTAAATGCTTGTGTTTGTGCTGCAGTAGCTACAACGCCTAAAGCTTTACTAAAGTTTGTATACAGCGCGCAAGGTTTATGTGCATGCTCCAAGTCTTATTCTTTGTTTTTAGTGTATCTCTATTGCAGAATTAGCGCTACATACTGATCTGGCATGTATACTACATCGTTTTGAGTCGTTTCAGTGGTTTCGTGTGTACGCAGATATTTCTTGAGAAAAAAAGATTAGATAGGGTAAGCTCTGGCTTCGTGTGGACGTAGCCTGAGATTGGCTCAACTCCAAAGTCAGTTTGAGATGACTTCTCACTAGAACTGTAAAAGTATATAAAATGGTTTTAGGGAGACATTGATAGTTGGTTGTAGGGTTACATTTCACTGTAATATCATGTTGTGTATGTGTGTTACCATTGTTGAGCTGTATCCTTACACTACAAAAAATGTTTTGCTTGTTTGTGCCATATTGTATATAAGCCTTTCTGATTGGTTTAACAAGTGGTATTTGATGTTAAAATGTATGTAAAATGATAAATATCACTTTGATTTGAAATAATGACTTAAAATCATAGCCATGCAATATCAGATATAGTGCAACATAAATTTAAAAAATTACTAAAGTCCACCTTTTTTGATTCTTTCTTCTTTTCCAATTTAAACTATTTGTGATGACCATAATTATTCACTGATTATGTCTGGATGGTCTCTTGTTGTGCATTATTTAGTATTTACATGAAAATAAAGGTATTCCATCATGACTATCAAAAGTAACAGGCTAATTTAACTTACCTGTAAGATAATAATTCCTTGTAGGTATAATTATCAAATGAAAATGTCATCCTTATCTCCTAATTGCCACTCTCAAAACAGTGGAAACACGACATGCACATGATTAAGGTCCAGATAAATGGTATCATGGGAGTGCCAGTTTCAAACATAATGCTGAAAAAGGGAAAAAATGCATTATGTTAATGCTGTATTTGTTCTGAATTCTTTTTTTCTGTCATCATGTAAATCAAATCAAAGGTTTAATGTCACCTTGCAACTGTGTTTACAGTGATAAAGAGGTGGCCGTGCGTTTCGCTCTCTCTATACAGAATCCAAATAAGAGTTACAGACGTCCCTTAATCTTACATCACCCTGCACCTGATGGTACAAGGTTAAGAGAGGAGGAAAAGGCTATAGCCAAATATGTATTGTAGCGTCATAGCCTAAATACAAAGTTCTGTCATGAAACTCTAGATGGCGCATGTTGATAGGTCCTTATCTGCTTGCAATCACATCATTCTCTAGGGCACAGCTGATTGGTTCCTGCTGTATCAGTAGCCAGTTAGCTCGCTGCTCAACCTTCAAATACTTGGTTAGTATTTGCTGTAGCAGTTGCAGCCCGCTTTCAGAAAACCTCCACCTTCCTTAACTCCACCTGTATAGATCTGCTACAAGTAATTAATGTATCCTAAATTGTATAGCAGCATGTCTTACTTGCTCACAGCAGTGTGTCATGTATGTATAGGCAGTAGCAAGTCACGCAGCAATAACCAACAGCAACAGCAGCAGCAGCACAGCAGATCTATTCCGCCAAGACCAAACATATCAACACTGTCATATCCATTACCATGCCAAACACTCAGAGAGTTGTCATGACAGAACTGTAAATAGATCTTATTGGCTGCTCATGTTGTAGTGCATTAAGGGTACTTGTTTTCTCTCTCACCCTCTTGCAGGAGTGTAGTAGTGTTGTTATTGTTAACTAAATTATTATTATTTTTTTTTTTTTGCTTGTTTAAAGTAAAATATAAATTAAATATTTAACATAAAGCTAAAATAAAAAATATAAATATTAAATGAAAACAATCTGTTCTGTTTTCATTAAGATATTACACTGCTTTTGCATTATGGGTTAAATCAAATCACTCTGAAATATTCGACTATGAAAGTAAATGGGTTGTGAATGTAGTTTCCTTGACTCTGAGGTACAGCGAACACAGAAAGAGAGAACTACTCATATGTTCACTTTTCTAGTAACTGATTTTTGTTCTCCTGTTTTGTCCTTCTACAGTAGTTCTCACCTACTTAAGTTTTTCTTTTTTATTTAAATATTGTTTTATTTATAAATAAATATGGGTGGTCTTCTGGAAGTGAGAAACCATTTAATTTAGATATTTCTGCTGCTGCCCTGGACCAGATGGCAGAATCGCCTCCCCTCCCACACAGCTACACACACACACCCTCAGCTGAGATGCTCGCTCACACACACCTACACACAGCAGACTTTCTCATGCACCATAATTGGTCCTATCAGCAGTCCTATTGATGTATAACCTACTGGCCCACAGCATGTACCAGTAAAAAGGCACAATCTAGCCCAGACATGGATCAGAGGTCTCTCACATTGTGTCATTGTCCCTCTCTCAAAGTTCAAAGATCAGTGCAGCTAATTACCATGTTATTTATATACAGATTTGTACGAGCAACAGAGCAATTTAGGAGTTTAACTACAGCAACTTGTTGTCACCGTGTTTTGTAAGGACTTCTGAGATTTGAATTTGAGTTAAAATTATTGTACTATATTAGGAAAAAGAGACACAAAACATGAAACTACAGTATTGGAAATTGTGTGCCAGGAACAGCTGTCACAAACACAGGTTAGTGTATTTATCTAAAACTATTTGACCAATCCAATCAGAATTATCGAGAGCAGTGCAATATAGATGAATCTCATTATGGTCAGATAATGTAAGTGTGATTTATTTGAGATTTCATTCTTTAAAAATATATATTATGTTTGGATTTTTTTTTTAAGTTATAGTTTTATTAGGTTTTAAGTTTTAAGTTTTATTAATAACTCCTGCAATTGAGGTCAATTTGAGGGATGTTTGTCATTTTGTGAACCACTTGTGTGTTTAGGGAATGTGACTGTAGAGATTTGATTGACAAATGAGGGCTTTATATATTTATTAAAATGCGGATGATTTTGATTGAGGTGATGCTGATAATTATAAAGGTCTTTTTCATTTTTCCATTTGCTGAGGGTTGAGTCCCACTTCTGCCCTGCTGAGATTATTTGAACCACTTCAATGTGCCCTCAAAATGTAGGAGCATGTTTCGAAATTCCAGCTAATATTTTCTCCCATTTTTAACAATTGATTTTGACATCAGATTGACACTGGTTTGATTCTGTTGGCTGGTTTGATTTTCCTTTTAGGATCAAATAAAACAATTTTATCAAGTATTTTAGTGGTATATAGACATGGGGGCAGTTGATTATCCCATGAGTCACTACAACTTGTAGCTTATTGTTAATTCTTGTTTTTAGTTTGTATTTTAGTGTTTTAATTTGCAATAGTTTCTGCTATTGAGGGAACACATTTTTATCCATTATTGTGCTTGTTATTGATAGGCTATATACACTCACTGGCCACTTTATTTGATACACCTGTTCAACTGCTCATTAATGCAAATATCTAATCAGCCAATAACTTGGCAGCAACTGCTGAACGATCTGCTGAAGTTCAGACTAAGCATCAGAATGGGAAAAAAAGGTGATTTAAGTGACTTTGAACATGGCATGGTTGTTGGTGCCAGACGGGCTGGTCTGATTATTTCAGAAACTGCTGATACTGTGATTTTCGTGCACAAACATCTCTAGTGTTTACAGAGAATGGTCTGAAAAAGAGAAAATATCCAGTGAGTGGCAGTTCTGTGGGCGAAAATGCCTTGTTGATGCTTGAGGTCAGAGGAGAATGGCCAGACTGGTTTGAGCTGATAGAAAGGCAACACTAACTCAAATAACCACTCGTTACAAGCAGAAGAGCATCTCTGAACACACAACACATTGAACCTTGAAGCAGATGGGCTACAGCAGCAGAAGACCACACCAAGTGCCACTCCTGTCAGCTAAGAACAGGAATCTGAGGCTACAATTCACATGGGCTCACCAACGTTGGACAATGACAGATTGTAAAAACACTGCCTGGTCTCATGAGTCTCAATTTCTGCTGCAACATTCAGATGGCAGGGTCAGAATTTGGCGTAAACAACATGAAAGCATGGATCCATTCTGCCTTGTATCAATGGTTCAGACTGGTGGTGGTGGTGTTCTGGTGTGGGGGATATTGTTTGGCACACTTTGGGCCCCTTAGTACCAATTGAGCATAATTTAAATGCCACAACCTACCTGAGTATTGTTACTGACCATGTCCATCCCTTTATGACTACCGTGTACCCATCTTCTGATGGCTACTTCTAGCAGGATAACGCCATGTCACAAAGCTCAAATCATCTCAAACTGGTTTCTTGAACATGAGTTCACTACACCCAAATGGCCTCCACAGTCACCAGATCTCAATCCAATAGATCACCTTTGGGACGTGGTGGAATGGGAGATTTGCATCATGGATGTGAAGCCGACAAATCTGCAGCAACATGCTATCATGTCAATATGGACCAACATCTCTGAGGAATGTTTCCAGCACCTTGTTGAATCAATTCATAAAGAATTAAGGCAAAAGGGAGTCCAACCCGGTACTAGCAAGGTGTACCTAATAAAGTGGCCGGTGAGTGTATGTTATATAATGTTATTTCACCCTTTTTTAAGTTATCGTTGATGAGAGCCCTGTTGTTTTATGGTTTAGGGGTTGTTCTCATTCATTACCTGCATGACGTGCATGTTTACATGAATATTTTCAAATGATTGTTTAGTTGAAGTCTATCATTCTTTTTGTATGTGTTAAGGGTTGTTAGTAATCGTGTTTGTTATCGTTAAGAGGTTATGTGTTGTACTATTTGTCCTCCAAATGATTGTAGAACTAGCATCTGTTGCTTCAAGAACTGGCTCTCTTTTGGAGTGCTGGACAGGTTTTGTCCAGATTGATAGTCGATGTCCACTCTACTGCTCTAGCGGGGTCTGCCATCCTTCTGTGAGAGGCAGAACCAGGTCATCCACGCAGAACAAACACTTGATTTCAGTGTCACAGAGAGTGAGACCTCTCAGTCTCTCACACAGGACAGATTAGAAAATGCTTTTTAAGACACCCTGTCATTTAAGAAAATTACTTGATGTTTCTTTTTGTCTGAAAGATATCTTCACCTCAGGTCACCTTGCTCCACTTTACACTTTAAGTCTGTAATTTAGTGTTTGGATGCCAAAAGCACTTCCAGAGCACAACTTACAGCTGCCCAAGCAGATAGCAGTAATCAAAACATGTCCTTGCGCCCATATCTGAGCACAGCATGGAGAGATGGACGCTTGTTATCTGGTTTGACTGGACTAGTGCTGCGCCACACACAAACATGTGCACATGGACGCAAACAGACCGTCAGCTCCCTCTGTCCACCAGCCCCCTTCTGCTACAAATCCTCTCAGATCACTCTACCCAGCAAGTCTCCTGTTTGGACAGCAGTGTGAGCCCTGTCCCTGTTCCAAAGCCACGGCTTCCTCCCCTCTTCCCACCTGTCAGGTGCTCTTGGCCGTTTTAATGGGGGAGGAAAAGGAGGGGAGGGGGGAGGACAGCATCCAGCCTGCCGGATCCCGCACCTGCCTGCCTGCCTCTCCGTGCCAACCTTTACGGCTGTCTCTCAGCTCCGCTCCACTTCCTCTAAGCCAAGACTCCCAGCAGGTGTCCCCATAGAATGGAGATCTGTCCGAGTCGCCACGGAGGTCCAACTCGTCTCGTCTTCTCTGGCTGCTGTGAGAGACAGAGAGGTCACACATTTCCACGCACATTCACGGAGCTCTTTTTCCTCAGACATGCAGAAAGAGGCACAGAAGTGATTCTTTGCTAAATGTGTGACTTATTAACATTCATAAAATCGCATAGCTTGTCAGTTCCGTCGAAATTACTTTGTGAAAGATGGGAATCTCATTACCATGATTACATAAAGCATTGTTTTGCCATTGTTATTTCACGCCATGTGTGGTGAAAAAATGGGAAATGCAATTTGTTGTGCTTGCAAAGTGTTAATGAGGCTAGCAAGCCTTTAGCGAAATGTGCAACCGCTACACTGCATGAAACCATCGAGAGACTGAACAATTACTCAAACAGCACAGCTTTTGAGAATAACAGGCATCTGTATATCATTATGAGATGGATTCATTATCACTCTCATAGCAAGTATCAGATTTAAACATTAGTGCAACAGTTTAAATTCTGTTTAGCTAATGCCTTGAGATAAGATACAATTGTGTAAGGTTTTAGGCTTTGCCTCATCTCTGTTAAATTAAACAGAAGTGAAAGTATGATAATAGTATCAAGCGCAATTCACACCAAAGACTATAAGGTCGTGTGTCCACCAAAGCGTTTTTAGCCAGCTGAAAATGCTTGCCGATCTGCTGAAAACGTGAGACTTTTTTCAGTTGAGACGCTTTGTTTGCTGTGATACAGAATATCCGCGGAAGTGTTACTACTGAAATCTCATTTCACAGATAGTTTGTTTGGTAACACTTTAGTATAGGGAACACATATAAACTATTAACTACGACTTTTCCCTCAATAAACTCCTAATTTACTGCTTATTAATAGTTAGTAAGGTAGTTGTTAAGTTTAGGTATTGGGCAGGATTAAGAATGTACAATAAGGTCATGCAGAATAAGGCATTAATGTGTGCTTAATAAGTACTAATAAATAGCTAATATTCTAGTTATATGCATGCTAATAAGCAACTAGTTAAAAGACCATAAAATAAAGTGTTACTATTTGTTTTTGAACTGTTTCTATATAAAAATGTTGATACAGTGTAAAGTATTTGCTCTGGTTATTGTTTTAAATTCTTTTGTTTCATTATTTTGCTTCTTGTTGTCATCTGTTGACGTTGTACAAGCAGAATGTGGTGGTTTGGTCGGTGTTGTATTTGTCCCGCCCCTCCTCCACTCTGATTCGACGGCTGGCTAAAAAGTGACAGTGTGCAGCGTTTTACTCAAAGTTGAACATTCTTCAACTCGAGGCGACCGGTGAAAAACGCTGAGCGTTCAGTGGCTGAGCGTGAAAAAGACACTCAGCGCCTCAAGGCCGTTTCAGACAGGACGCGACAACGGCACCACTGTGCTATGAAACCCAGTTATTTCAATGGCTTGCACCGCACAAGGATTGTTTGTTGCTGCATCAACCAAAGCGCACATGCAGCGGAGTGCACCATTGTTGAGCTTGCATGAACGATGCGGTCAAAGTTCAAAATAGTTAAACTTTCGCCGCTGCTGTCTGTGACGATTACCCGTGAAACAGGGCATCAAATGACTAGATGTATAGAACTCCCACTAAAAGTTTTGAAAAACCTACTTTGCTCTGGCCAGCGTAGCGCAAATCACTTTGTATTTGAAGGGCTACGCTGAACCCAGCGGCCAACGCAGTGCATTCCGCGTCATGTCCACCAAAGCTGAAATTCTGCTTAAAACGCCTTTCTGTGAGCGCTTGGGCGTTCTCTGCTTGTTGATGTTGTTGTACAGCAAGAATGTTGTGACAGTTGGTCGGTGTTGTATTTGTCCCGTCCCTCCTCCACTCTGATTGGACGGCTAAAAAGTGACAGTGATGAGCGCAGCGTTTTACTCAAAGTTGAACATTCTTCAACTCGAGGCGACCAGTAAAAAAACACAGAGGGCTCAGCGCTTGAGTGTGAAAAAGACACTCAGCGCCTCGTTGCGCTCCTGCCATTTAAAAAACGCGCCGCTCCCATTGAAAACAATTATAAAAAAAGTACGCTAGCCATTGGAAAAACGCTTTGGTAGACACAGCCTTACGCTCCTTGCGTTTAAAAAACGTGGCGCTCCTATTTAAAACAATTGGAAAAGTACTAGCCACTGAAAAAAATGCTAGATTAGGACACACGGCCTAATCTAGAAATTATGTAGTTGGAATCACTTCGAGAACATTTAAAGCAGCAGACAAAATAACTGCAGTGCGCGGTTATAAACATAACTTTTACGTTGGTGTGGACGCTAATATAGTTATCTATTTTGGTCTGAACAGGCCTTTATTAAAGGAAACATTAAGACAGCAGCAAAATATGATTGTCAGTATTGTATTTGAGTGCTTAATACAGTAATGTTCAGTTATTTACCTCTGCTGTGTAAACGGAACCGTACTGGTTGTGTCAACTAGTTGTGTCACGTTATACAAAGTAAGCGCCAATGCACTGCAACAGTTCTGGTAGAGACACAGATATGAGCTGTGTGTCATCTAAAGAGTTTAGATCTAGTCACTGTCTTCCACCTGTTTGTTTTAGGGTCTGCACGCGACACATGCTGCAGTTCTCGCTCATGTTGCTGTTGGTTCATTAAGATCTGATGGAAGAACTTGCGCCTCTATTGACCTCAAGTCGCTTTAACTGTAATATGAATGACACCATTTTTTACATAGATACTTTAATCAATATGGTTACTTACTGTTGGGGATAATTACAGCTATCGCCTAAAAGCTATAACTTACAAGTCAATTTTAAGTCAATTTTCAGGTCTTACTCTAGCTGGTTAAGCTTGTCCAAAGCTGGTTAACCAACCAACCAACCAACCAGCTGAGCACCATCTTGGACAGGATGGGAGCTTGGTTTACCTGGTTTAAGTTTAAAAAAAAAAAAAGCTCAAATCAAGGCAGATCCAAAAGAAAATCTCATTCTGCCAGTTTCTCTTAAATCTCACCTTCTTCCCGGCTGTCCCCGACCATCCTGTGAACACCGTTTCCAGGGCAACATCTCCAGTGGCCAGCAGATGCAGAGAACAATGATTGTCCAGAACAGAGGGGGCAGAGGGACCTCTTCAGTCAAGACAGGTGCCAGATGTTCTACTAAACACAGTTTCAAGCAAACAATAAATTATCACAACAGATAGATAGATAGATAGATAGATAGATAGATAAGATGATTATTATAAAAAGTGTAACTCAGTGTTATGAGGTTGTCTTATTACACTGTAGAAATTCAGACCCTGCTTCAAGCAATCTCATCAGATTTATGTGCTTTTACAGAAATGTGTTCGCTTCCTTGATTTCTGTAATGTGTTCCTCGGCCGAGGAACAAAAGGCTTAGCAATGTAATTCAGTGAGAGCAGAAAAGATGTCTAGAGCCGAGCTCTGTGCTACATGCATTAAACATGACATGTAGGGCTATGTGTATGGTAGTAGCTGGGACTTAAAACGAAAATGCTCTTCACAGGTGAAGACAGGTTGTATTCTGTGCTGAGCCACACATCACTGAGGAGATCTGAACCTTCATTTAATCTGTGACAGGAATAGTGTGGCTGCAAAACATTGTGCTTTGTGGTAAGAAACACCAATGTATGAGGGTAAATATAAGACGGAATATACTATTTAAAACATATTTAATATTGAATTCAAATTAATAATAATTATGAATAATTATATAATTTAAATGAATGATTTTTCTATCATATAACTATTGGAATAAATCTCTCAGAACCATATTCTTAAATAATTTAATTAAGACGTAATCTTTTAAAAAGAGTGACATTTAACTAGATTAACTAAATAGTTGAAATGAAGCATTCTGTTCTCACATGAGTTCCCATTTCACCCTCTTTATATATTTAATGACTTTTATTACGTTATAAATATTAATCAACAATAGGCTGCTAAGGGAGATGCTAAAGATCAGAATGCATCATTCTAAGGGGAAAGGGGCTGGCACTTTAATCAAAGAGCTCTTAGCATATTCTAGTAGGTGCTGCGCATGGCGGCTGCAGCCAATCGTGGCTCTCGAGAGTGCTTATTGGCTGGGCTGTGGGGGATGTCTGGCTTCCATCGGTAGGGGGTTACTCTCTCCGCTCCATCCGTCCATTCAGCCCCCACAGTCAGCAAAACACACGTTAGAGCGCAGGTCCACGGCAAGCGAATCCTGCAGAGCTCCGTGTATGTGTGTTGAGTGTGTGTGTGTGTGTCAGAGTGTCAGGAGGAGAGAGAGACAGCGTGGACTAGCTGCTTCTGAACCACTGCAGGAGCACTAAATCTGGGACTGTCACAGATACTGAAGGAGAGAGAGAAAGGACGTTTATCTAGCACCACAGTTATGGAGACTCATCTCTGCTGTCCACCAGCAGATCAAACTAGAAGCAAAGGACAGAAAAGTCAGCCGCCGTATTGACTTTAATCTTCTCCCGGAAGAAGGAGATTATATTCCCTGACAGTTTGCTCTCAGAAGGTGAAGATTAGGAGTGGATTTTCCCCTTCTTTCTTTCCTTTTTTTTTCTTCTGTTTTTAGTTAATTGCTGTGCTTTTGGGGGCTCCTCACCCTCTTCACAAGTCGTCACCTCTCTCAGATCCTTCCTTTCCTTCCCAGCATCTTCTCTGCATGCTTTTTCACTGCTCTGCAGGTGAACACACTCATGGTGGATGCCAAGGGAAGGAACATGAAATGTTTGACGTTCTTGTTGATGCTTCCAGAGTCAGTTAAGAGCAAGTCCAGTAAAGGCTCCAAAAAGGGGAGTCCCAGCAGCTCGTCCAAGCTGCCCCCTGTGTGCTATGAGATCATCACCTTGAAAACCAAGAAGAAGAAGAAGATGGCAGCGGAGATCTTTCCCACTAAGAAGCCGGCGTCGGCCACCACAGTGCAGCAGTACCAGCAGCAGAACTTGAACAACAACAACACCATCCAATGCTGCAACTGGCAGGGTCTCTACTCCACCATCAGGGAGAGGTAGGTCAACTTCTGATGTGTTCTGAGAGGGAGACGAGAGACTGGTATGGTAGAAGTCTGCGCAGGGAACATCTGCCGACAAACAGAGCCTTTATAAAGTGATAGCTGAATCAGTGGGGTCCAAAAGTCTCAGAGCACATTGAAAATTTGGGACTTTGTTTTCATTTAAATCTGAAAATGAGAAGTTAAATGATTTTGAATATTTCATTAAAGAAATATTCTGCACCATTTCTAATCAATGAAGCAAGATGCTTTTCTTAAATCATTGCTGGGTAACTATGCTGTGGTGATTAAACTCTAAAAAAAAATCTATTAAAATGTTCATACATATTGTAATGCTCATAAAATAATTTATAATTATTAAACTGGAGCTTTTCACTAGTGGTTTCAGACATTTAGATCACACTGAATATTTGGAAGAATATATTTCATACACAGTTAAACTCAGGGTTCAGTAAGTTCAGGTTTGGGTGTTGAATGTCATTGTTGGAGTGTTATTTAATGTCTCTGAGATTGTTTGAAAGTGTTCTGAAATTGTGTAGTTGTCGGTCTCTGTTTTGCCCTGTATTTATTGTCCTAGAGGAGGCAAAAGAAAGGAACACGTTTTGTTTTGTATGCCATGGCTTTGCTCTCTGTCAAAGGGTAATATTTATTTTGTCGTCATGGGAAAGCCCCATGCTGGCCAAAACAAATGTGCGCTCTTGGACTTGGCTTTGTAGTCACTTTGGAACAGCGTTCCTTGTTTACCTACTGCTCCTATGTGGCCGAGACCTCAATAATACATGAAGAAGATGCTATTGTAGACTCCCTTTTGACAGGGGCCAGGGATTTTCCTGAGAAAGATGTTGTTTAACCATTTTATAGTGAATAGCTGAAGTATATACAATTCTGATTAATTTACTTTCAAAATTAACAAAATATAGATGTTCTACTTCCAAATAAAATAAGAGCATTTTAAAAGCAGATAGTCAATTCAATTTATATGATAATTTCTTTATGTTTGAGAGAAATACAGAAACATTGATGAACCTTTTGTTTATAATCAAGTAGAAATGTATGTGTTTTTTAATCTAAAAGCTTTCCCCCGAATCGTCTCTTTTGCAGAAATTCTGTGATGTTCAATAATGAACTGATGGCTGATGTTCACTTTGTTGTCGGTCAGTCCGGAGGGACTCAGAGGCTCCCGGGACACAAGGTAAGACCTCCTGACCTGCACTACAAAGTCACCTCAGAATTACCAGAGAATAAAATCAGGATTTAGAGTTTGCGATGCGCTTCACTGCTGTTGCTAATGACAACTGAATTCTTTCTCTTGTTTTCAGTCTAGCCAGCCATGTGCTTTTCTGAGACGCTCCTCAATTATTGATGTAAATCAGACAGAAGTGGGGAGAGTCTTTTGGCAGAGAGATGTCTGTCTTTTGCTCATTTTCAACTCTTTTTTTCAACAATTTTTAACAATTAATCAGAGTTTGTGCTTAAAGTTCCTTAAATATACAAAAGCACATGTACATTTTTAAATATGTGAATAAAGTACTTTTATTTACGCACACTGTGGATTTAAGGTTTTTCTCAAAAAAAAAAAAAAAATGCTTAATTGGTGATTGGTAAAATGAAAGATTATCAGATTTTGGCTACACAAAAGAAATTTGATCTAATTTTTCAAATACTTTTTTCAACAGCATCCCCTATTGTAATATTAGTACACATATAGTCATCTAACTCAGGCGTTTTCTGACTGAGGCGACAAGGGGTGCTAGGGAATCCATGGAAAATTTCAGAGATAAAAAATTAATTAATAACAGTTATATGTTGAATTTGTTTACATTTTTACATCTGACATTTAACATGTATCTTTATATACTGCTGTGTATAAAGACATGTTTGAAATCATGTGATTTCAAATCATGGCTATTTTATTATATTGACAGCCATCGTTCTAAAAGTAAAAAAAGGACCAAGATATATTTGGAGTAGAATTTACTGACAAAATCGCCATACTAATGCATTCAAAATGTAATACAAATAATATTTTTTGCAAACCCTTGATCTAACTTATCTCTACTTAGTAAACCCTTTGAGATCTTCTTGGAAAGCAATTGTTTTTGTTCTGAAATTTTCATGGGGACCATTGTATTGCTTTTATTATATATGACTTTTTTTTTTTTTAACCGCAGGCCAATTTTAACTGCACCAAAACCCCATTTAAATCGGTTCTTGTTTCACTCTCAGACTTTATTCAAAAAGACAGGGTTAATCTGGTGCCTACAATTCAGGCATGACTCATCTTTTATCCATTTAAGAGGGTAGAATTGAAAGCTGTGTTCGGCTGATATGTGATGCTTTATAAAGCTCACTTAGGCAAGGGCATTGTATTGCTTTGCTGCATGGCCACAGCCAATATTGCAATGGGCCATGAAGAGTTATTACAGAGCACCTTTTTTATGATGTCCATTTGGCTGGCGTTCAGATATACATTATCATTTTTATTTGAGAAAGTTATGTTTGCTTCTAGGAAAGGCTTCCTTGCATGCGAGTGCTTTGCAAAATTACTCTCGCTATTTATTTGGTGCTCCTTATCGTCACAATATATTTGTTATGGGCTTTTCACATGAGGGATCCTGGGGGACAAGAACACAGTTTACTGACGCAGCATTAAAAAGGCCAAAATTAAGTTTGCTAACTGAAAAAAGGATGCTATGTGAGAATAATGCTAAAATGAATTGTAAATATTCACTTCTGCTCATGTTATATAATGCATCTGCAATGCTGTGTTGGCCTCTGATTTCATCATTAGCTACGTGCGCCCATTAGCATCAGTAAGATAACTTTTAGCTCCAGCAGCCACTTTCACATCATTGTGAAACACTCTTTGCTTCGGAGGGAAAAGCAAATGCCATTCACACGAATGGCACTCATGTGTCTTGTAAACCCAGGGGGAAATTACAGCCGTAATTAAGCATCGGCCTTTGTGGGTGAAATTTTGTGTGTGCTTCACGCTCAAATGACTCCAGGGGAATGGGATCAAGCCGAAATTTAAAACAGCCAAGCGTTACCTTTACAATGCAATCGACTCAGAAGAAAGAAACCCTGAAGGGCAACTTGTGAGGAATTAAAGATCGCTAGCTGTGCCTTTCTGATTCAGGTTTATAATAAAGAATGTGTTATTGTATGGATTGTATGTAATTTAGAGATGATTACACGAAACAATCACCTACCACCTGTAAGGTTCTTTTGGTAAGTGTGAGGGGAATAATCAGGGTTTTTTGTTAAAGCAAAGAGAGACATAAACTACTTTTAGTGTCAGGTCATAAAAAATGGGTCACTTTGGAAAAATAGAGACTGAACAATAGCTGAACAGTATGAAACCTTTTCCATTTACACCACATGTGTCCTTCAATACAAAGCTGATTTGATGGATTTGCACTGTTTTTGATGTTTGAAAATCATTGTTCGTGAGTTAACGTGTGAATGATTTAAAATGAAGCTAACACAAGTCATGAAAAAAATAATTTAGACTATATATATATCAATGTTTTTTCTCATTAGTATGTCCTTGCTGTGGGAAGCTCTGTTTTCCACGCCATGTTCTATGGAGAGTTGGCAGAAGACAAGGATGAGATCCGTATCCCTGATGTGGAACCTCCAGCCTTTCTGGCTATGCTTAAGTAAGAATCCTTTTGTAGTTGTACCTTGTCTGTCAGGTCTGTGCTGGCTGACCCTTTCCTCATCTGCCTGGTTAAACCATTATTATCTTCCTGTACAGATTATTTAGTTATTATTGTTTTCAATTAAGTGCAGGAGTGAAGAAAATTGTTCTCTCTGATCTAAGTACCCCTCTTTGGACTTCTTCCAGAAGGTTAATCGACTACACCGACATGTAATTTCTTTACAGCCAACGCTTCAAGACCATTAAAAACTATATGGCCTTTGGAAGAAGGCTTTTCTGATTGAAATCAACTGTGCAATTAGCTTTATTTAAATACATTTAAGATACCAAATAGTTTAATTTGACTTCTTAAATGTCATTTTGAATTGAGTTCTCAGTTCAGATCATTTAAGTTCAAAAAGTTCCCGAGCATGACTTGAGGCGAATTCACGAAAAAGTTGTGCCACTCATGGTATTTAAGAACAAAAATCCTCATCTTATTTATTAACCACACACAATTCAGTTTAACCAGGTGCTAATGTACAGTGTATTTCTGATTTGCATAATTTCCTCAAGTGCCAATAAACACTCTTCAGGGGGCACAATTCATTCTTAGTTAACTTCCCTCTGAAAAACCCACTTAAACCAGCCTTTAGCTGGCCTTGTAAATAAGACTTGTAGAACTAAATGGCATGGTTGCTTCAGCAAATGCATTTTATCTAATCCCACTCACTGGACGTTTCATTTCCCGAACTGCCGCGAGACGTACAATAACCATCGTAATAAAACGCCAGATTTCACGTTTCGGATAAAACTGAACATGCTTTTAGCACCATTCATTTGATATTTTAAATTGAGAGTGTAGCAACACGTGAAAGAAGCAACGTAATATCATTTTGAAGAAATGTTGCCACAGGCATATTTTTTCAATGAGCCAGCGTTGGTATCTCCACAATGGCTGTGGATTATTTCCAAAGTATTTTATATATATCAGAGTGAACTCTGAACACTAATGTCACTAGATGCTTAATGTTGAATAGAACTCTAGCTTAAACAAGAAGAGAATAAATAATGAAGTGAGCTTAGCTTGTCCGCCTCTCAGAGGGCTTAGGACCATGACAGAAGATCTGATAGATCTTAACTCATGCTTACCCATCTCTCTTGAGAGTCTGTGTTCTCCACTCTCTCTCTCCTCTTGCACTGGCTCATCTTTCACTCCCTCCATCTCTTGAGAGAGATTTTTTTTGTTCTCTCTCACTCCGTGTCTTTCATCCCTCCTCCCCCACTCTCATAAAAAAGTGTAAATTCTGTCTTTTGGTTTATATACTTTGTTTCTGTTTGCCGAAGACGCCTATAGAACATTGTGTCCATTATGCTACTTCCATTTAGGTTATCGCCTTTAGTCCAGAATGCATTACAGGACATAGTATTAGATTTGCAGTAGATCTGTACACTGCATCATAGAGTGAATTCAGCATAACATCTGTTCCCAAGGACACAATCACAGGCCAAGTGCATTCATATTCCACAAAGTCGTGGCTATTGTCACAATATAGTGCTTTTTTTGTTATTTGTTTTTTGTTGCAAAACATACACTCTAAAAAATAATGGGTTGCTTCAACTGAAATTTTGGTCAAAAATGGACAAACCCAACCAATTAGGTAAAATTTTTAAATTAAAAATTTAACCCAACGGTTGGGTTTTTCCGTATTTGACCCAATTTTGGGTTGAAACAACCCAGCATTTTTTAGAGTGTAGTATTTCCATTTCCAGTACAGCTTTTCTTTGAACAAAGACACATTGTGGTTCATGCTGGTAGCACATCATAAAATAGTAGCGTGTAGCTGGGCCAGTAATAGCAGGCTACAATGTATCCTACAGTACTACATCCATTTTAAATGACTACGGCAGATGATGGCTAACCCTCTTTGGCTAACCTTGATTTTTTTCTGTTTCTCAGGTACATTTACTGTGACGAAATTGACTTGAGTGCCGACACCGTACTGGCAACATTATACGCAGCCAAAAAGTACATAGTCCCACACCTGGCTCGAGCCTGCGTCAACTTCTTGGAAACAAGTTTGAGTGCGAAGAATGCGTGTATTCTTCTGTCTCAGAGCTGTCTGTTTGAAGAGCCAGACCTAACGCAACGCTGCTGGGAAGTCATTGATGCTCAGGCTGAGCTGGCACTTAAGTCTGAGGGCTTTTGTGACATTGACGCTCAGACCTTGGAGAGCATCCTCAGACGGGAGACTCTGAACGCTAAGGAGATTGTAGTGTTTGAAGCGGCACTAAGCTGGGCAGAGGCCGAATGCCAGCGGAAAGAGTTGAGCACAAGTATTGACAACAAACGCAAGGTATTGGGCCAAGCCGTCTACCTGATCCGTATCCCAACCATGGGTCTTGATGATTTCGCAAACGGTGCTGCACAATCAGGAGTGTTAACGCTGAACGAGACCAATGATATTTTCTTATGGTACACGGCGGCTAAGAAACCCGAGCTGCAGTTTGTCAGCCAACCTCGTAAGGGATTGACGCCACAGAAGTGCCACCGCTTCCAGTCGTGCGCCTACCGCAGCAACCAGTGGCGTTATCGCGGACGTTGTGACAGCATTCAGTTTGCCGTCGATAAGCGTGTGTTTATTGCCGGTTTCGGACTTTACGGCTCAAGCTGCGGTTCTGCTGAGTACACCGCCAAGATCGAGCTCAAACGGCAAGGGGTCGTTCTGGGAACCAACCTTAGTAAGTACTTTTCAGATGGATCCAGCAACACCTTCCCCGTTTGGTTTGAGTATCCGGTTCAGATCGAGCCTGACACTTTCTATACGGCCAGTGTAGTTCTGGATGGAAATGAACTGAGTTATTTTGGACAAGAGGGTATGACGGAAGTTCAGTGTGGGAAGGTGACCTTCCAGTTTCAGTGCTCTTCGGACAGCACCAATGGCACAGGTGTGCAGGGCGGCCAGATTCCAGAGCTCGTTTTCTATGCCTGAGTTTCCCCTGGGAAAACAAAAAACTGCCCACCTTACTATTGTGAAATAGCTTTACATTACTTACAATATCTGTTTTTCTATTACATGGCAGAATTCAACTCCTCCAATGATGCCAGCTCAAGCAAACTGAGGCATAACAGGCATTACAAGGGTTTTGTTTTGAGCTGTTAGTGGTTTTTCGGAGGCTGTCAAACCGTGAACGGTTACACTGTCCTTCCTCCTTGTCTTAAAAGTGAATTAAATATTTTATTTCGTGCTCTGCATAACGCTGCACCTGTTTACAAAGAAAATCTAATTTTAATAGTATAGGAGTTGTTGTCTAAGCTCCTAATTAGATGCCACAGCCTGGCTGTTGCTCATTATCTTAATTGATTTACAATAGTTCTGATTCATTTAATTTGAGAGGGGACATTGTGCATTGTACAGTATATATTTAAATGTGTGAAGTAAATTATAAATATATATATATATATATATATAAATATACTATATTTACTCCATGGCTACATCTGTTTACAATGACTATGCCATGTTAGTGAACGCTTGCACATGTATATTGTAGCAATAGTGAACAAAATTCTCATGATAACAGTCTAACTCCAGCATTTCTCCACATCACGATTCAAGGCAATCAAATACCTAACACCAAAGTCACCATAACTACTTTTTAATCAGCATCATCAAGCACAGATTGTTTAGAATAATCACATCATTTAGATTTAGAAACATCCCTCCATTCTTTGCATCAGTCATAGTGAGGAATATAAACTATAAAATGTTTTGAGCTTAAACATATGTAGAGTTTGCACTGGAATAAACACTTTTCATTTCAAAGTCTGCAGTAGACCTTAGTCAACCCTGACAGCAACATAGTGTGGCCCAGATCCGGCCCACATCTGGTACATGTGGATTACACGCGGACCAGATGTGGGCCGGATCTGGGCCAACACTTTGTTGCTGTCAGGGGGTAGATGTTGTACTATTTAATGTTACGAAAATGAAAACAAGACTGTGAGGGACAGATGTTCTGTTCAATAAGTTATGTTTTTAAATTCGACTTTGACTACATGGCATGGGACCTTAAGGCAGTACAGGATTTTGGACTGTACATCTGTCCCAAACCGTTTCCATTCTCGGAAGATTAACATAGCCTGAGGTCACTAGAATCAAATGTACAGTGAACTGCTTCATGTTGTATTATAATCAGCAGAATGAACATCCTAAATATTTATCTTACAATAAAACGTCTCTGGGTTCTATGAAACATGGCTTATTTGATTAACAGTTCACCAGTAAGTCTTTTTTATGCCGGTTTTGTAAAGTGCACTAAGAAACTAACACATATGTTATGATTAATTCAGCTGAAATAACAGGTTACATATTCACAGCATCACCATCACACAATGTGACGTTTTGGGATATTGTCATCATTTCCACCATAAGTGTTGTGTTCATGGCTAATTAGCAGCATAATTAGCTGTCACCCAACAAACCCTTCTTCACGCTACTAAATGGGATGTTGTCAACTAATATTATATCACATATTTGTAAAGACAAGATATTTCAAGCATTATATTTTGTCTGCTTTGGGTTGTAAGTACCAGCATTGTTGTTTTCCCCCTCTTATTTTTTATTAAGGTGTCAAAGCGGCAAGAATGCAGAAACATAATTCTATTCCCTGTAGAACATTTAGTGGCAGACATAATAGCGATGAGCAGAAGACAAATAACTGCTCTTTACACTGATCAAGAAATTACCAGTCACATTTTATCAAAACACTGATATTATCTAATATTACTACTCCTGATTTTACATGGTGACAATGATAGCAGGACATTTGTCCTTTGAATCAAGTCTGCATCCCACTCAACAATCAATAAAGTGAAACACTAGGGTTATATAAGGTGCACTTTAAAATGTGCTTGAACATCAATGTTTATACATGCAAATCAATTAAAATGTGTCACGTTATGGACTTTTGTGTGTCGAGATTTTGTTAATGTCATGTTTTTATTTACAAGTGAATTTATCCATCACATGAGCTACTTTAATCTTTGTGCACTACTTAGAAGAGGTCATTGATGGAGCTTGCTGTGTGTTTGATGAACACTTCTGTGAATGTGTATAAAGCATATGTTTGTGTGTTACAGTACAGAGAGACTTATGAATGTGTATGATAGTTGAACATGCAAATAAACTGAACAAGCAGTTGTATTATGACATCAAGAGTGTCTTCTAATATTTTATTTTTTCTTTTCAGAGACAACTTTTTAGAGTTGCTCTGCCCCCTGGGTTTTAATGATTATTTTATCAAATGTGTTCACATGATGAAAATGCATATCCCTTTTGGAAAGTACATCTTTTTCCTTCAGCAGTTTGCAATATGAAGATTTGATTCACTAGTTATGGATGCATAAATAAAGCTCACAGGTACACATTTCATCATACATGGTTACAAATAAGGCTTGCAAAAAGGGTTTACATAAATATTAGAAACATACTTCTATATTCAGCATAAACACTGTATATACAGGCCATAAATAATAAATGATTAGAATGTAAAACACTAGAATAAAAGAAGAGACATTTAAAGGTGCAGCACGCAATTTCTGAGAAATACTGACACCCAAACAAACACACCCCTCCCTTAATTGCTCCGCCCCCAAAATAATGAACATGCTGTGCAACACAGGCAACCACTAACAGCTGGTGTAATTATGGATGAATCAGCTGTGATTCAACAACAACAGCATAAAAAATATTACTCACATATCGAGCCGAAACAAAGCAAACTCGGCATCTGTTTTCAGGCCTTCCCCCGCTCTAACATCTGGAAAGCCTTTCCAATATTAATGTGAATTCTAGCTCTTGCCTGACCATGATCCTTCTTCCAATTATTTTCATCTGGCCTTTTCCACTTTGGTAATATCTAAGCTATCTCTCTTTCTACAGGCTTTCTACATATGTCTCACTCACTCTCTCTCCTCCCCCCTCCTGAGTGGATACGCCCACTATTGCTGATTGGCAGAGAGTGTTTTGGTGCTCCATGGATCAGTCTGATCCCCTTTGTTTTTTGTCATATTTAAACAGCCAGGACTATGTAACAAACAAAATATTTTTTTTCAGCACACACACAGAACAGACATCTAGCAAATATTCACAAAATTGTGCGTTCATTTAAATTTTCAACAGCGTTTCTCAGAAATCGCTTACTGCACCTTTAATGTCAAATTGTTTTCCAAGAGCATTTAGTAATATACAAAGTCTGACTTGATCACTGAACTTCGATAAATTCCACACAGTATGTTTTGCAACCAAATGTTTCAGAATAATTTTTCCCAACCCTGTTGATAATATGCAGTGTTGGGAGTAACGCATTACAAAAGTAATTATATTACAGTAGTATATTACTTTTTGCTGTAACGCAGTAATATAATGCATTACTAATTAAATTTGGGTAATATTGTACTCATTACAATCTCAGTAATGCACACAACAACGCATGTAAACCTGAAATTAAGTGGCGTTAGTTTTATTTTTTACCAACACCGCAAGACATTCCAGCACAAGAGAAAAAAATCTGTGGGTAAAATAGTATGTCTATTTCCTGCTGCTGGAATTCGATGGTTGAGATGACTGCAGAGATGGATTCTACATTTGTGAGATGGACATAGCTACTCCCATTATTTCCTGAAAAGGACAAGAACGTAATAGTCAACTGCAATATTGCAATCTATGTGCGGCACTGAGGGAACTTTCTAGAAATAGCACTTGAAAAAACACCTGGACCGATGCCACGCTAAAAAGATAACCGAGAGAGCTTCAGGTTCGGAGGAGAGAAAGAATGCGCCGGACGAGAGCGCGGGCAAGACAAAGAAACTGATGCAGAAATACACTATATTGCCAAAAGTTTTGGGACGCCTGCCTTTACGTGCACATGAACTTCAGTGACATCCCATTCTTAATCAGTAGGGTTTAATATGGAGTTGGCCCACCCTTTGCAGCTATAACAGCTTCAACTCTTCTGGGAAGGCTTTCCACAAGGTTTAGGAGTGTGTTTATGGGAATTTTTGAAAATTCTTCTAGAAGCGCATTTGTGAGGTCAGGCAGTGATGTTGGACGAAAAGGCCTGGCTCACAGTCTCCTCTCTAATTCATCCCAAAGGTGTTCTATAGGGTTGAGGTCAGGACTCTGTGCAGGCCAGTCAAGTTCCTCCACACCAAACTCACTCATCCATGTCTTTATGGACCTTGCTTTGTGCACTGGTGCGCAGCCATGTTGGAACAGGAAGGGGCCATCCCCAAACTGTTCCCACAAAGTTGGGAGCATGAAATTGTCCAAAATGTCTTGGTATGCTGAAGTATTAAGAATTCCTTTCACTGGAGCTAAGGGGCCAAGCCCAACCCCTGAAAAACAACCCCACACTATAATCCCCCCCTCCACCAAACTTTACACTTGGCACAATGCAGTCAGGCAAGTACCGTTCTCCTGGCAACCGCCAAACCCAGACTCATCCATCAGATTGCCAGACAGAGAAGCGTGATTTGTCACTCCAGAGAACACGTCTCCACTGCTCTAGAGTCTGGAGTCCATTGCACTTGGTGATGTAAGGCTTGGATGCAGCTGCTCGGCCATGGAAACCCATTCCATGAAGCTCTCTACGCACTGTTCTTGAGCTAATCTGAAGGCCACACGAAGTTTGGAGGTCTGTAGCTATTGACTCTGCAGAAAGTTGGCGACTTCTGCGCACTGTGTGCCTCAGCGTGCGCTGACCCCGCTCTGTGATTTTACGTGACCCACCACTTCGTGGCTGATATGATACTTCGTACTTATGATACCACTAACAGTTGACCGTGGAATATTTAGTAGTGAGGAAATTTCACGAATGGACTTATTGCACAGGTGGCAACCTATCACGGTACCACTCTTGCATTCACTGAGCTCCTGAGAGTGTGCCATTCTTTCACAAATGTTTGTAGAAGCAGTCTGCATGCCTAGGTACTTGATTATATACACCTGTGGCCATTGAAGTGAGTGGAACACCTGAATTCAATGATTTGGAGGGGTGTCCCAATACTTTTGGCAATATTGTGTATCAGTGAGCCGCGAGCGCACACAGGGTTTGTTTGCTCATCAATAATAACGGACTCGTGCATGCCTAATGTACGACTCATGTATGTCACTGTAATCGTCTTTACTTTCATTACAATCGTCATCCATCAAAACTTTATTACCGACACTGGTTTTCTTTATTCAACTGAGAGATGTAGTTTGCGTATACTATACTGATGCGGTTGGGTGTTTTGAGCCGCCAGTCTGTATTTCACACAGAAAACGATGAGATGAGAAACGGTGAAGGCTGCTCCGAAACAATCGCAGAATACGCAGAGGTGGTGTTTGTTAATATTTCATTTAACCTAATAATACAATTAACAAATTATATTAATATATTTATATTCATTTTAAGTTGTCTCAAAAAATTGAAGTTATCTCCAAGACCGCCTGGAGGATCACTGGCATTATGCTATACCACATCGCCCTCCACTGGATGTATAATAAGCAGCAATAAACTACATTTTAGCATTTTATACGTCATACTTCTGTGGTTATTTTGGTGAAAGTAACTCAAAATTAATGCAAAAGTAGTGTAACGCATTACAATTCAGATACAGTAATATTGTAATGTAACTAATTATTTTCAAATGACAGTAACTAGTAATATATAATGTATTATATTTTGGAAGTAATTTGCCCAACTCTGCAAATACGTGCATGCAATATTTTTAGTTGCCCACAAAGGCAGTGAGAGACTCGACTGCAAGAAATATGTTATGCTGGGTTTTCAGACTGTCAAAGCCATCCCTGGCAAATGCAGATGATATATTGAGCTCTAAATTACAGTTCAGTCCTCTTGCAGAGGACAAGCAGAACGGAAATCTGGAAAAGAGGATGGAAAGAATGGACAAAACATGCAGCTCTTTGCAATACAGCATTTATCTTCCTAACTATACAAGATATTATCAGTTACAGTGAAAGCCATGGGATATTTGTAGGATCCCTTTACTGCTTATGATAAAACTAAAACCCTAATGTCCCACCATTCATCACAGAGGAATACAAGTGTGTTCATCTACACCAGGGATAGGAAACATCGGTCCTGGAGTGCTGCTGTGCTGCAGAGTTTAGCTTCAACCCTGATAAAAAAATAACCTGCCTGTAGCCTTAGTGATCCTGATGACAATGATTAGCTTGTTCAGGTGTGTTTGATTAGGGTTGGAGTTAAACTCTCCAGGACAGCAGCACTCTGGGAACGACGTTGCCTATGCCTGGTTTACACTATGCTTCCAGATGTGTGCCATAATGCTGTTTTCAAACCTCTGAGCATCATTTAAAGAATAACTGACATGATCATGATAGAAATGTACACAAACTGTTTCCATATAAAAATGACATATTTTAAAGGAATAATTAAAAAAAAAAAAAAAAATCAGTCATTTACTCAGTCTCATGTCCCTTTAAAGTGAAAGTGAAAAAGTTAATGTGATGTGACGTGTGGCCTAGTATGGTGCTCAGAATTTGTGCTCTGCATTTCACCCATCCAAGTGCACACATCCAAGTGTACTTGCAGTGGGCAGCCATTTTGCTGCAGCGCCCGGGGAGTGACTGGGGGTTAGGTGCCTTGCTCAAGGGCACCTCAGTTGTGGGTAATGAGAGTGGAAGAGAGCGCTGTTCATTGACTTTCCCCACATACAATTCCTGCAAGTACTGAAACTCGAAACCGCAACTTTCGGGTTACAAGTCCGACTCTCTAACTATTAGGCCACAATTGCCACAATATATACTTTCAGCACAGTCTGATCAACTGATTGGCTAAACTAAATTGCAATTCGTTATAGGTTGCAGCAGGGATGATGTATTATAGTAGGCCAAAACCCGGAAACGAGTTAGCATTTTAAGGGGCCGTTCACATATTGCGTCTTTTGCGCGCTCAAATTCGTTATTTCAAATGTAGCCGCGCGGCAGGCGCGCTCATAATGGAAGCGACGCGGTCGCAACACGCATGCGGTGTGTTTTTCAGGTGCATCGAGATGAAAAATTCTCAACTTTTCAGAATGCCACAAGTGCCCCGCAGGTCATGTGACAAGAACCAACCGATCAGCGTCAGCCTTTCCGTAACAAAACATAGAAAGCTCAGGCGAACCGCTGATCATAGCTGTACAGGGCGGGTTTTTATATCTCATCTCCATAAATATATTTAGTAGTAAAGCTAATGCAAGGGCTAGAAATCAATTTATCCTTTGCTGAAGCATCCTCGTCGTCATGGAGAGCACAGTTCACGGTTGCATAGCAACAACAGACGCCACGGGAGCACAAACGCTTTGGAAAGAAGGAGAAAGCGGCGCGGCCGCGCTTTTCACGCGATATGTGAACGGACCTTAACACTTCCAGTGCCAACACCTGGAAGTCAATATGTGTTTTGATGGCTTTTTGGTTAAATGCCTGAAATAAGGTGTGTGGTTAACACAAGCTAAAGATATTTTCACATTTTATTCTACATGTTAAATACATAAGCAATACCCCCTTGTGATTTTTTAAAGCTTTTACTCATCTTGAAATAGGCAGTTTCTAACAAGTGGCAAAATGGGACCACAGAGGTTTTCGGGGACATTAAACGGCATCACACCTTACAGGTAAACTCATCTATTCACTAGTCTGCTTTTACAGCCTCGTTAGGGCCCGAGCACCGATGGTGTGAGGACCCTATTGTAATTGCTCAATTATTCTTCTCTAAAATGAATCGCATTTTTGAGGGCCTAAACATGCTCAAAAACTCATGAAACTTTGCACATGCGTCAGAAGTGGTGAAATTTTACATCTGATATGGGTTTCAGAATTAGGTGTGGCAAAATGGCTCGATAGCGTCACATACAAAATTTCAATTAAGTGCCATTCGAGCTACGTTTCACGTACAGGTATGAAATTCGGTAGACACATGTAACAGCCCAATACCTACAAAAAAGTCCCTGAGTGCAAAATCTGTAAACCCAAGAGGAAGTGAAATATTTTTTTATTTTTCTCTGCAAAATTTTTGCAGTTTTTGCCATTTCCAGACATTGTACTTTAACAAACTCCTCCTAGAGCTTTAATGAGATCAAGGTCATATTTGGTCAGTCTAATCTAAAGGCCTTTGCGACGTTAAATTGCGAAGATCTTCAGTTTTCGTTGAAGGGTGTGTCCATGGCGGCCTGACAAAGTTTGATGTTTCGCCATGAAACAGGAAGTTGTTGTAACTTGGGCATACAATGTCCGATCTGCCCCAAACTTCACATGTTTTATTAGAGTCCTGACCTGAAGACATCTACAATGCAATATTCAGTTACAGTCATAGCGCCACCTGCGGGCAACAGGAAATGAAATATTTTACACTGACCAAATATTATGTTGATCTGATTAAATCTCAATGAGGAGTTAATCACAGTCTAATCTTAAGGCCTTAGCAATGTTACATTGCGAAGATCTTGAATTTTCACTGAAGGGCGTGTCCGTGGCAGACTGACAAAGTCGGAATGTTTTGCCATGAAGGAGGAAGCTGTTGTAAGTCAGGCATACAGTGTCCAATCTGCCCCAAACTTCACATGTTTGATATGAGTCCTGGCCTGAAGACATCTCTATGCCAATATTCAGTTAGTTATAGCGCTAACTGCTGACAACAGGAAATGACATGTTTTACATTGTAATTTACTCCCAGAGACACATTTGAATATGCCAGGAAGTACCAAACATACTAGAAACACATTAAATCATGCAGCACTTGACTAAGTGCTAATGTTTGCGATCAACGCCACGAAACAAAGTGCCACCTGTTGGCAGCAGGAAGTGTGGCACGTCGAAATGACTTTGCCATATTTCAACTGTATTTACTCGCATACACCCACTATTCACTGTTTTCCTAAGGCCACCGGGTGGTGGTGGCCCCAGGTGCGAGGGCCCTTTCATCGCTGCTTGCAGCTTTAATTGTGTTTATAATCATTATCTTGCAAACGATTCTAACACAAATTTTCAGGGTAAAGGTTTTTTAAATAAAGACTGAAAAAGTTGTAGTTCGCTTATAGCCTTCACTTAGCTTTTTAATTCTGTATTTAGACTAGACAAAATTCATAAAAATTGTGTGCATTTGTGAAGATTGTCACGATGAACAAATGTTAGTATGTTATCAATGTCATAACAATGTCATCACTGCAGCACTCTATAGTGAATATTAGTGTATTAAAGCCTGACTGGAATGTTCGTATTTATGAGTTGGGCAGTCATAATTACAACATCATGTGCATTCAAATCACTTTGGTGGCTGCAAGATGATGAGGTACCATTTTTACAAAAAATGTTCAACTCTAATTTACAAAATGATGCAGGTGTGCATCTAAACTTAGCATCCAAGTGTGTTTTTGCATTGTTTTTTTTTTTTCAACTTATGAAGGTGCTTGTAAATACAATTTTTCCAACATGACTTGAAAGATGCAGATTTTTGTGCAGATATACTACAAGCAAATACAGTTTAACTGTTTAATGAATTCTTAACTTTTTCATTACCTCAGAATGTCATTAACCCAGCATCTAAACTTAGCATCTGTCTCATGTTAATCTGCGCCCTTATATATTGCCTTTTCAGCTACCAGATCATATTTCTCATGAAGGTCTGTGCAGCCAAGCTTTTATTAATGCTAACCGTGGTTTCATCAAGCCTCTTGTTTTGCCATGTACCGTTTAATAGAAAACCACTTTCCCCCCAAGCGAGCCATCAACATGAAGAGGTGTGTTCAGAGCCATCTTGTCAGAGCCTCCATTTACCACACCTCCTGTGATCAATACTCTGTCCGTTGATTTCTTTTGTAAGAACTCTCAAAAGGACAGTAACCAGCCTCAGTGGATCAAGAAAATGGAGCGAGTAATTTGGTGAGCTTTGATTGTTGGGGCTACATGGCATTTTTGATTACCTCTGAATAGGTTCTCAGATGAGTTCAGGACTGTTAAGTGGCCACGTATAAACAGATCAATAGCCTGCCGTGTCAATCAGCAGACTTTCATTTAGAATTAGTCTCAAAAACTAATTCTTGCCGCTAAATTCGATAGGCTCACTCTGAGAAAGTGTTTGAGCACTAAGTGGTGTACAGGTCATGTATTTTAAAAGTTTTCCATTGGTGTCTTTTAAGTGATTTGTGCATCTTATAGAAGAATGTGGTCTTATAATAGATTTTAAGATCACACCGCTGACACGTTCGTAATGCTAGAAAAAGTGGTACGTTTAGGTTTAAGAGGAAATGTGACCTTTTCCCCAGCTGTCAATGGCAATCCTTTTGGTTTCTTATATGAAAGCACTTCACCTAAATAAAAAGTATATAAATACCCTCTCATCTCATTTAAGGGGGAGTTTATCCTCTTTTAATTCAACAAAGTTATAGCTGTAGTAGCTGTTCTGCACTGGGTCAATTTAGATGAACCACGCATTTCAGAAAGCATCATTAAAGATTCATTACACTGCCTCTGCAAACAGCAGACAGTATTAATGCTCAATTTTATTTAACGTGACAATGCATTATGAACCATAACACATAGTACAAGTACAGTATTTCATGCATAGAGGTTTCTTTTCAACTGCACTAGGCGAGAGATTACTTTCTGACAAGAGCTACTCAAAATGCACTGGAAGGCTGGAGAAATCCCTGGAAAGGGCTTTTTTTTTTCAGAGGCATGTCCACGCTGACCTGTTCTTTGTCACGAAATGTCTAGTAGCCCAGCCAGAGAATCCAGTGTAGATTGACCTTTTCAGTACATAATGCAGACACAGTAATAACCACTTGAGTATCTGCTTCAAGCAACTCGGATAGTCTTAAATCCCAGAAACCAGGTTGGTAGTGCTCTTCTTAGAATCCTGATCCCTCATGATGAAAGGACACAGACTTTTAGGACCCTATTTCATGGTTAAATCACAGTATCGATTTTACATAAACAATTTCTATTGAAGTAGCCTACATTTCAGTTACTTTCATTTAAAAAAAAAAAAAAAAAAATGTGGCTGAGCAAGTATTTACACCCATTTTTCCCTCCCAAATAATAAAAAAAACAAATAAATCTGTCATCATTTACTCACCACCATAGAATTTCAAACCCAAGAATTTATTTTTATTTTTATTTTTTTATGCAATTACAAAAAAAAAAAAAAAAAAAAAAAAAAGAAGAAGACTGGAGCTTTCAAACTTCAAAAATTATGGAAAACCATCAAAACATCATAAAAAAAAAAAAAAATCCATACAAGTTTGTGAGAGGAACCGATTAAATCTTGACATCCATCCAGCTCTTTCGGCAAGTTACATCAAGTTATTGTCTTTGAATGAGTCACATTCACTCAACCGATTTGTTCAAAAACGCTCATTCATTCCAGAATAAAACAAGTGGCTGCCTTTATGAGTGAGTCATTGAATCATTAATTCAGCTATTTGCTCAAAAACTTTCTAACTTTCTAAAACAAAAAATGTGTCCGATTATGCCTACTTCCATACTATATAGTATGTGAGCCGAGCAGTAAGTCCGAATTCATAGTATTCATAAAACAATAAGCGGAATGTACCTAAATCACTTACTACTTTCTGTAGTGCGTATCCAATGGACACAATGAGGCTATGGGAGAGAAGTTGTGAATGGCAGTGAAGTGAAGCAAGTTTCAAACCAAATGCAGTACTTGCTATACAGTATGCAGTTTCGAACACAGCGACCATTTGTTCAAAACCAATTCATTTAAAAATGCTGATTAATTCGAGAACAAAACGAATGACCATCTTTTATGAGCATCTTTATCAACCGATTTTTAGAGTGAATGATTCAATGACTCATTCACAACACTGGATTCATTCAGAGACGAAACACATCAACCACTCTGTGGAAGTACATTTAAGTTACTCAATATTAACTTCTTGTTTAATGAACTGTTGTATAAAAACAATATCACATCTGTATTTATATATTTCCTGTATAATATATATTTGTATTTGCAATATTTATATAAGGTTTATACAATTCTTAAAAAAAAAAATCTCACTGAAACAAATGAGCAAAAGTGAGAAAAGAATTTATTTTATTTTCAGGAGAGCATGAGACCAGTTAGACAGACTCTTTTTTTCTATTTTCATTTATAATCCAGCTATTTTTTCCTGTCTTGTTAGTGGCGGTAAAAGACCACGCTAAAGGGCAAAACTGTTGAAACACTGTAGGTGCTGACAAGATAAATGTTTTATGTTCTCAATTAAAAGAACACACACTTGTTTGTTCACATGCAGTGAAGAAAATCATTTATCTTTCACAGCCAATTTTGGTCACATGCCAGAAGAAAGCATGTAAGATACATTTTGGATCTTGGATGAAGTCATCAAACTAAAATCTGTCAGTTAAGGTCATTTTTCATTTAGGCTGGTGGAGCAATTGCAGGTAGCAGATTGACTTTGTCATCATTTTTTCGTGTGTGCGTTTCCATTCTGAAACAACTTATTCATGCTGCTCACCATCTCAGGGGTGTAGCTTATTTGAATATAAAGTAGATAACATTCTGTCTAAAATCTCTCCATCTGAAATAGCAAATGCAGCTTAATCTTAATATTTTGGGGCACTTTTCTGCAGAAAAAGAAGAATAATGTTATTATAACCCTTACAAATCTTATATTAGTATTTGAAAGCATGTGTCTATGTGCTATATCCCTTGTTGATTTGGTTATCATACCTTTTCCATTCTCCATCAAAAAAACACATTTTTCTAAAATGGTAACTTAACCACAGGAACCAGAACAGGCTATTTCTGTTTCTCCAACAATTATCTCATCTTTACGCATTCGTTTTCGCATCGAATGGAATAAAGTCTACCTTATCTCTCTTTCAAATGGGTCTTAGCTTAGAGTCAGTGCATTAGTCAGCAGTCAACTGACCCTAAGAAGCCTTACATTGACTACATGATGAATGAAAATAATCAGTTGAACAATCACACCTGAAACGTCTCGCTTTTAGATGTTAACTCAGAGATCATAGATTTGGCTGATCATGTTTAGAAGAGAGAATTTCAGGCCTGAGAAACAGTGGACTAATTCAAATTATCACCAAGCTAATGCTCTCAAAGATCAATGGATCTAAAAAGCAATTACTCTAATGCAGCACACTGGAAGCTGAAATCCCCTGCTACCTATGCATGACATCTCTGATCTAGATTTGATAATGTAAATCAATATTTAACTGTTCATTATACTGCATAATCCAAATATTCTGTTATTTAAGATTCCATTTTGTTCAGTTTATACCTGTAACATACTCCATGGAGAATGTAGTTTAAGATGATAAGCTACATTGGTTGAAGGTTTCTAGCTGGTCTAAGGTGGTCATTTGCTGGTCCATCTTGATCATACCATCTAAAGGTGGTCAAACAGCTTTTTGGAACATGGTTGTTGGACAGTGACCAGTGTAGACCAGCTAGAAACCAGCTACTACAAAACAAAGCTAACGGAATCGCCCTTGTATGATCCCTCTATACTTTGTATATTTACTAGTGCTTTCAAAATGAATGCGTTAACGTATGCGATTAATTTTTTCAGTTTAACACGTTAAAAATATATAGTGCAATTAACGCAGAATCCGTTTTTTCTGTCATCCTTTAGCTATCATTACATTATATGATCATGCTCTTATTCAAGCAAATGCTTTTAAACCATTCGAGCGTGACATAAAAGAGAACGTAGTGCGGTACTTGCGCGCTGTCTGTGAATCTCCTGTCTGTGTGACAGACACACCAACCCGATCTCACGTCAATTTGTATGTATTTTACAAGGTGGCTAATTTCGTACGAATTCGTATGACCTCACTCATACAAACTCGTATGTTTTTTTGCTAAATCGTACATATTGTATGAGTTGCCAATTCGTATGAATTTGTACCCCTAACCCTGCCCCTAAACCTACCAGTCACTAGGGTTTAGACAAATTGTACGAATTGGTACGAGTAAGGTTGTACGAATTCGTACGAATTAGCCACCTGGTCGTGAGTTAGCATTGGACACACACGACTCGTGCACACAGAAAGCCGCTTCAGACAGCGCGGCAGTGTTCTGACGAATAATGCTACCTATTAGATTGTGCTACCAACACTATATTTGCATTGTTTTAAGGGTAGGTTTAGAGTAGGGGTAGGATAGGATGTTAATAAAGCCTCAAACCTCATGAATATGATGCTGGTAGCATTTACCACTGACGAAATTGTGCTACCTACTAACACCGGCCACAATGAGTTCTCTTTCACGCTTGAATGGACAAAAACACACAAAATTATGCTAAAATGCCCATTTTGTCAGGTATTCTCGTAAGCACAGTCTTAAATGAGTTAAATAAAGGCCCGGTTTCACAGACAGGGCTTAGATTAAGCCAGGCCTTAGTTCAATTAGGGCATTTAAGTTGCTTTTATAAACGTGTCTTAGAAAAAAATATTACTGGTGTGCATCTTGAGACTAAACAATGGCACTGACATATTTTAAGATTTGTTAGTGCATGTTGCTTTGAGTTTAAACAGCTCAAACATGCATTTTAGTCTGTGAAACCAGGGGAAAGCGTTGGGGGAAATAGGATGCAGATCCGCGTCATGTGCGGCAGGTCTTAAAGTGACAGCAGGCTAATAAACCTGCTACAGTCTGTCATTAATGTTAATCAAAAAACAAAAGAAAAAGAAAATCACTCACTTCTCTTAATTGAATAACTTTTGTAGCTTTAATAAAAATGAATCTATATTTTAATCTAAATTATGTAATGAAGTCTGTGAAGTGTTTGATAACTGCTTTGATTCTGGATACTTCCTGTTAGAGCAAATATTTAAAATATACTGTCTCTATGTTGTTTCTACATTAATTTGGAGATTGCATGTGAAATTATTACAATATAAAAATATATTAAAATCTTTATTGTTAGAAAAATAAAAATAAAAATCACCTGATGTTTTGTCAAGTAGTGCATAAAAAACTGTGATGAGTATTGCCCATTTGTTTATGTGTGTGTGTGCCTGAGGTGAATGTAAGGGTGAAATTGCTTTATCCACTATTGAATGAGTGCAGGTTTTACTCACAGATTGTGCTGCCTCTGAGACACGTTTCTAATGACTAATTTAGAGGGTTTGTGGTTTTGAAATGGGGGTTGGAAATGTTAATTTGGTAATATTGATCAGAGGTAAAGACAAAGACTTTCTGAGAGCAAGAGAGAGGCTGTTACGGATGCTAGTGAAGTCGATACTGAAACCTTTCTCACAGTCTCTTTATGCACAGTTTCCCTTAATAGCACACAAATGTCAGGTTTAGTCATACATGAAACATAAGTATTGGCTATTTAGAGCTGCATATAGATGTCTGAGATATGATTCCTGATCTAAAAAAGGATAGGGTGATGGTTGTATTAGGCAAGAACTTTAGACAGAGTAAATACCCCATGAAATTGATTTGAAATGCCAGTTTTAGTTCCTCGGTTGATGTATTTCATATTGAAACAGGAGGTTTGGGTACATAGAAATATATAAATGGTCAATAACTGTAAGTTACGTCACAGCCATGAACCATGATTTGCTGCTTTCTATTAGTGGGAGGAAGGTGGTATTTGTGGAATGGACATTGACATTTGAGAGAGCATTTGATTGGACAAAAATGTTTGATATGCAATGATCATAAATATTTTTGGTCTGTACCTTTTAAATTTTAATAAGTATTTTGAAGAAATGTTTTAACTGTGTTTGTCTATATAATAAAAGTCAATGGGATCCAAAACATCACTGGACCCACTGGCTCTCATTGAATACTCTTAAAAATAAAGGTTCTTTAGTGGCATTGATGGTTCCACAAAGAACCTTTCCATTGAACAAAAGGTTCTTTATAGTTTAAAAAGGAGAAATAGGTTCTTTCACTGAAAGATTCTTTGAGGGAACCAAAAATGGTTCTTCTATAGCATTGTTGAGAAAACACTCTTTTGGAACCTTCATTTTTAAGAGTATATCCTCTATCCATCCATCCATCCATCTTCAAAAAATATTGGTGGATACATCATATTTCATAATATTTCCACACAAATGTTTCTTAAAATACTAATTCACCAAAACTGGGGAAAAATGTCATTCTGAATGACTCATGTTAATTACTAGGCAAACATCAGCATTTGGCATTGGTTAAAGGTTAGGATCGCTCTCAGGTTTTAAGCAGAAACTGATGTTGAACAAATGTTGCCATATATTTAATGTCACATTACTCTCACAGACCCATCAATTCAATGGAAATTTTCAGCAGTTTTCTTTTATTCAGGCTTGTCACCTCTGTTGCACAATTAAGACCCACATAGAACGAAATATAAGATTCTATCTCCTTTCTCTGTTTATTTATTCATTGTGAGCGGGTGGTGGTAAATCGTCTCGAGAGGAAGTGGGCAGACATGCAACCTGGCTTTATGTAAGATTATCTTTGCTATTACCAAGCATGACAGTTTCAAATGGATCAATATGACAGGGATTTCCGAGGAGGAAAACATCCCAGGCCGAGAGAAAATTAGGATTTCACTTTGGATATATTTCTTGGAACATAGTTTCTATGACCCTCTGTGTCACAGCAGATTATCTCTAACAGTCATGCAGAGGTTTCTCTCAGACTGCCAAACAGCATATCTGTCATGTTCAGGCTATCATTACCTGTCTGCCTCAATATTTTCACTCACAATAAGTATCATGTTTACCAACTGTGTCTGTTTGCTATCAATAAGTTCAATATATTCTAAGGATATTATCTTGTGCATTGCAAGGAGAATCACTATTTTCTTTCCAAGCTGAGAGATGAATTTGTAGGTGATGCACTATGCTAATCTGCATCCTCTTGGAAAGCTTGCCTCCATATACCTGTCATATTTTGCCACAATGGTGAGACGTGATCAAAACCCTGGATGCTGGCAACAACACACACAGAAAGAAGGGCTGAGCAGAGCACTTTTTTTTAAAGTCAAGGCTCTTTAAATCTGCCGTGCAAGCCTGCACTGAGTCCTTAAAGGCAGTCCAGAGCCATAAAAGCAGCGAATCAGAGGCGCTATGTCCCAGGGGTCCCATATAAAGATGCAAAGCTAACTAAACAGAATCTTAGAGCCAATGAAAAAAGACATAAAGACCAAGTAAACACTAATACCTGACATACAACACACAATCCAAGCTGCTCTCTGTCTCCATATTGCAAGTTGTTATGTAGTTCGGTGACAATTTTGGGTTACACTTTATTTTGATGGTTCACTTTAGACATTCTACTAACTATAAGTAACTTTGCATCCAGGCCTGGTTCTTGGCACCGACAGAAGGGTGGGCTGGCAGATATCCTGGGTGGGCATTTTTTGGGAGGTTGGGGGGAGATAATAACTTAATAACTATATTTATTGTCTTTCAAAAGAAAGAATCGACTCTGAACAGCCTAAACAAGTCGTTAGGAATTCGAATCCCACTTCCGTAACGGCCACACATCAAAGTAACATACACTATATTGCCAAAAGTATTGGGACACCCCTCCAAATCATTGAATTCAGGTGTTTCAATCACTTCCATGGCCACAGGTGTATAAAATCAAGCACCTAGGCATGCAGACTGTTTCTACAAACATTTGTGAAAGAATGGGTCGCTCTCAGGAGCTCAGTGAATTCAAGCGTGGTACCATGATAGGTTGCCACCTGTGCAATAAGTCCATTTGTGAAATTTCCTCACTACTAAATATTCCACGGTCAACTGTTAGTGGTATCATAACAAAGTGGAAGCAATTGGGAACAACAGCAACTCAGCCACGAAGAAGTAGGCCACGTAAAATCACAGAGCGGGGTCAGCGCATCCTTCCTGTTCCAACATGACTGCGCACCAGTGCACAAAGCAAGGTCCATAAAGACATGGATGAGTGAGTTTGGTGTGGAGGAACTTGACTGGCCTGCACAGAGTCCTGACCTCAACCCTGACAGAACACCTTTGGGATGAATTAGAGCGGAGACTGTGAGCCAGGCCTTCTCGCCAACATCACTGCCTGACCTCACAAATGCGCTTCTAGAAGAATGGTCAAAAATTCCCATAAACACACTCCTAAACCTTGTGGAAAGCCTTCCCAGAAGAGTTGAGGCTGTTATTGCTGCAAAGGGTGGGCCAACTCCACATTGAACCCTACGGATTAAGAATGGGATGTCATTAAAGTTCATGTGCACGTAAAGGTAGGCATCCCAAAACTTTTGGCAATATAGTGTATTTGCCTAATGCCCACCTATGGTCTTCATTGGCTGCCCGCGAACAACGTTTACTTTGACCCACCCTCAAACACTGTAGCTGGTTCGTGTTGTATACATGTCGAGAAGATGCAGTTTTCTGCTCAGCAACAGCAAATTCTCTTTGTTAAAACTCCCAAAGAATGAGAATGTGAAGAGTCAGTGGTTAAAATTACCACAGCGATACAACATTTTCACGATTGCTTCTCAAATGAGGTCTAAATGGGATTTACAAAATGCCATTAAAGATAGGACAATAGTCACTTTATTTGGACTAACTTGTTCCTCAGAATCACAGCCTGGGAGTATGATTAATTATTGATGTATATATTTTCTACTGGGTGTTCAAAATACGTAATTTTGTGTTTTATATTGTATATGTCTCCAGCTAATCGGCTAACTTATGTTATTACTGTCTTGCTGAAATACTTCTGCAAATCAGCTGTGACTCACTATTACCTAAAATTGTGTCCATTATTGCAGATTGTCTGTCGTTCTTACTACTCTGAGTAATGATAAAGGATGGAGCAAGATTTGTTTTACAAACTTTAATGTTACATCAGTCATTCACGTTAGTGCTTGGCTAACGTTAGCACTATTATTGATACAGTTAATGATGCAGTTCCCACATGTGCACCGCAATAAATTAGAAATATACACATCGGTTTGTTGATGGACATGCACTTGTTAATGCTGATATAGAGGAATTACAGTTGCAACGTCTCATAATGTACGTCAAACTGAGTAGTGTATCACTGAGAAACATCCTGCTCAAGTCGTTCTTGCGATGGAGGCTCGAGTTAAATATCTAGTTCTTCCAATGTTTTGCAGCGTCCCGTGCATGACGCGGCATTCTAAAAATGCAGCGCTTAAGTTAAAATAAGTATAACTTCTAAAAAACACACGTCTAGACCAGCACTGACCTGCGCAGTTAAAAAAGCATTCTGTCTGAATGGCCCCTAAGCAGACAATTTGCCTCATGCATTCAGTTTAGCAGCAAGCCAAAGAGGGCAGAGTGTCAAATGAGCATGTGCATTTTGTACACTTACATTATGTTTATGCTACATCCATGCAATAAATGTGCGTTCTGAAATGAGCATGGTTTTCTAGCAAATTTCAACTGCTCATGGTATGACCCATCTTAGTGGCGGCCAAATGACACTTTATATTCAATCAGAGTTATAGAAATGTACATTAATAAGTAACAAGTAAATATGAAGATACATACTCATGAAGATCGGGCCCCGTTTGCAACTACATGTCAACTAACTCTCACTAGAGTACTAGTAGAAAGTCTGCTTAATATCTGCTAACACTTTACTTTGATGGTTCGCCAATAGACATTTTACTGACTATAAATAACTTTGCAACTACATGGCAACTTATGTATTCTGCTAACCCAAATCCTAACACCTAAGCCTAATCTAACAGTCTACTAACAGTTTACTACAGTCTACAGTCTAGAAATAAAGTGTTACCCAATTTTGCATCATTCAAGGTTTAGGAAAAGGTTTTGGGGGAAAAAAAATCTTAATTTAAGAATTAGCTCCTTTCCAGTTCATGATTTGGACTGAGTTCGAATTGAAATAGAATTTGGAAGTTGAGTTAGAATGATGGGAAGCGGAATTTACTGAATAGTACGGTGGCCGAGAGAGCTCAGCGTGCTGCAACTGAAGAAAACCCATGCAAATAGAAAAAACACCAGCAAATTAAAGGTGAGATAAGTAGATTTTGAAAAACGCTTTTGGACATTGTTGATATTTGAAATCAACCCAAACAAACCCACCCCTCTCTTCATTGCTCCGCCTCCAAAACTCACCCTCCAATCCTAACCACCCTGCTCCGAGTCGGTCTCGAATCTTGGCCCTATCGTTGCTGGCAGGCGAAGCGAGCGCACTACCAATGACGCTAAACACCACATTCTCTAGCGGTCATCAGTGTGCAGTGGTTTAACTGCAAAAATCTCACTATCTGGCCACTGGTACACGCAATACGAGAGTGGATGACTGTTTATCACAGCTGACGCGCAAAAAAATGCTTTCCTAAAATAAACGCGGGTCCTAAAGCACTCGCCCAGTCATAAACCCTCATTCCAGTGATATTCTTTTGAGCTCTTTTGTATTCTGTCTCGTCTCTCTTTCTGCAGTTTTTCTTCAAATCTCTTGTTTGCTCGTTCTGTCTCCTGGACCGTCATATGCCCCAGTTTGATAACACGTGCTGCAAATAATCACAACGCAACCAAATACAGAAAGGTGCTTTGGTTTATTTGGTTCCGTTGTGGTTATTTGCAGCACACGTGTTGTCAAATTGATGATGATGTTTTCTTAATTTGCTGGTGTTTTTTCTATTTCCATGTGTTTTCAACACATTAACAGAGGATTTTCCTTAGTCCAAATTTTGCATCAAACCATAAATGAGTTATTAATGAAATCATTTACTTTGACTGACTATGCCATTCTCAACTAGAAAAATGTATCTTGACTAAATTAAAAACTGTTGAAATTGTTTATCAAAATTGTCAATCTGAACCATCAAAACAAATTTTAACTTTGTTATACCACAAATAAAATAAAAGTTTAAAATAAATTATTAATATAAATTATTTTTTATAAATATAAGTATTGACATGAAAATTCTACTTAAATTCAAATTACAAATCTACATGCTGCAATATCAGTTCAAATTAAGGAAATTCTAATTTAAAAGGCATTCTCAAATAAGTTCTGAATGGCAGCCTCAGTCACATCAGCCAGCTTTGTAATATGACAGTCAAGAACAAGAACAAAAATACAATGACTATGATGCTCGTCTATATGCAGTGTGAATAAGTGACCTCAATTATCTGAGTGTCTATAGAGAGAGAATGTAGAATCCAGCACATGCTGAAGTTAACTCAACATTACTTACTCAGGCTAAAGATGGCATAAGCTCTGGAAAATACCAAGACCTAATTAGAGTTAATGGAAAATACGCTTTATTGCCCTGTGCTGATGGAGATGAATGGTGTACCACACAGCGAGATTATTCAAACTGATTGCATTTCACTTTCACATTCAGCACAATTTCAATGGGTTAGCACAAAAACAGACACTGACAGGTGAATGCTTTTACTTATTGTATGTTTATCAGCCATATTCATCTTATTGTTTGGCACTGGGATGTTTAGTCTCGGGAAAACATCATCTCTCCAAAAAGCCATTCTTTTGTGTCTGAGAGAGATTGAAGAAATGAACGTCACAAAATAGGAGTCAGCACAATTTCCCAACACCGGCATAATGTGTTTTTTGGCCCATCCACCTACACACAACGTGAACAGAATTCCAAACAACTAAATCCATGTTTCCTCCCTTTAACTGACCAGGATTAATGTTAGCATTGTTATGGAAATGTGTTAAAATTAAAGTACGGAACTATTGCCCAAAAACACTTTAAAGGAATAGTTTACGCCAAAATACTCACCCTCATTGTTCCAAACACATTTAAGTATTCAGAAGCCATACATTAGGTTTTGGTGTGTGGTGGAGTTTTAATAGAAAATTGTTTCTTTAATATTTTTATTATGTAGCAACTTTTTTTTACAAAAAAATAAGGTACTTGAGGCCATGTTAAATTGAGAACACATTCAAGGCTAAATAGGTTTCAGACCTTTCTGCTGCACATATTCATGGATGTCTTCCCTTAAAAAAAAACAAAAAAAAACGAAGTATATTCAAGTGTGCTATTAGTTAACTTCTTTTAAACTAAAAAAGAAAGTATACTTAAGTCTACTTTTTCAGAAATGTCCCTACTTAAAATTATACTTAAGTATACTTGACTTAAACTGACAGAAAAGTCTAAGTAAAAGCCAGTACTTGTTCTCAATCTTTTGATGGAGATATACTTAAGTACACTTGGCTTGTAGTTGTGTTTACTCTTTTGATTAAAAAAAAAATTCCCATAAGCTATGTTTACATGGACACTTTTTCTGAATGATGAAACCGAACATAGTGTTTACATGAATGCTAAATAAAGTGGGTTGATGTGCACGTTTATATGTCACAAGTTTCTGGTCGGATTTAATCTTTTGACATGCGCACACTGCACGAATATACAGAGTATCCCGCTGTTGTTGCATACTAACCATCCTCCTTTTCTTTGTTTTAAAAAGCAGACTTAATATTTATCTATTTCGGGTCCTACTTAGGCGATGACGAGCACATGAACCGTCGAGTTGTGCTGCTTGTATTTATCAAGCAGTAAAAGCGCTTTTTCCCAGGGCCAAAACCAATTGTCTGTGGATGAGAGTATGAAACAAGAACTGGTGGGACATTATCCTACTCCACTTCACAGACACTGAGTGGAAAAAGAATTTCAGTATGACAGGACACTCATTTATGACACTTTATTCAATGGGAAGAACAGCTCGTTTCAAACGTCATTACACTATTTCTACTTCACTGCACATGCGCAGTACTCTCTCGTTTCGGTTTTCAATCCGATCAAGTGTTAAAAATAAAAATAAATTTTAAAATAAAAATTTCCTGATAATTTACTCACCCCCATGTCATCCAAGATGTCCATGACTTCTTTCTTCAGTCGAAAAGAAATTAAGGTTTTTGATGAAAACATTCAAGGACTATTCTCCTTATAGTGGACTTTAATTAGCCCCAAACGGTTGAAGGTCAAAATTACAGTTTCAGTGCAAAGGGCTTTATACAATACCAGACGAGGAATAAGGGTCTTATCTAGCGAAACGATCTGTCATTTTCTAAAAAAAATAAAAAATTATATATGTTTTAACCATAGATGCTTGTCTTGAACTAGCTCTCTTCTTCTTCTCTATTAGAATTCCGGCAGTGTAGACGCTGCTAAGTGTATTACTGCCCTCCACAGGTCAAAGTTTGAACTAAATTCTCATATACAATATGCTTGTGCAAGTATATAACAATTAGTTCAAGCTTTGACCTGTGGAGGGCAGTAATACACTTAGCAGCGTCTACACTGCCGAAATTCTAATAGAGAAGAAGAAGAGAGCTAGTTCAAAACGAGCGTCTATGGTTAAAACGTATATAATTTTTTATTTTTTTTTAGAAAATGACTGATTGTTTTGCTAGATAAGACCCTTATTCCTCGTCTGGTATCGTTTAGCCTTTTGAAACTGCACTGAAACTGTAATTTTGACCTTCAACCATTTGGGGCCAATTAAAGTCCACTATAAGGAGAAAAATCCTGGAATGGTTTAATCAAAAACCTTAATTTCTTTTCGATTGAAGAAAGAAGGACATGGACATCTTGGATGACATGGGGGTGAGTAAATTATCAGGAAATTTTTATTTGAAAGTGGACTAATCCTTTAACATGTCCTCTCGATTGGATTACAAAAGAAATAAACCACCCCTTACAATCCGAATGAAATTGTAATCAGATTTGGCCAATTCATTCTGATTGACGTGGTTACATGTGACTTTTTATTCCGATTGTGCTACTAGTCTGATTGCAATCGGATTATTAGGGCCCATGTAAACGCAGCTAGTTTTACAGACTGTCTTATAAACTCACATTGTTTGCAAATATTGATTTATACCGAAAACAAATATGTTCCTAATTCTGGGGATGTGAATTTTTGTGTAGTCCTCTGGTAATGTACATAGGAATTTACTTCAAATCTACTTAACTCTTCTCCCGCCATTCCGCCATTGACAGAATTTTCTGGCAATCAATGTTTCCACTGTTATTTGGTAGGGGCCGCTATTACACATCTTCTGAAAGAGTACAGAATCTCTGGATCAAAACACAGGTGAAAAATAAGCATAAGCATTGCTTATGCCCATGTAAATTAACACAATAATCAAACATTAGACAGTATATAAATCAAAACTGCCTAACTGAATACCACTTTCTTGAGTTAGACCTTTAGATCCAGCAACTTCCTGCCTGCCTTTACGTGGCAACCTTTACGGCTGTCTCTTACTGCCTAACCGGTACCGAATGAAATGTCAAATCCATGAAGAGGTATAGGATTGTGCAAACTTTGGGGGTGTTGATGGAAGCGATCTACTCTATCTTTGATCATAGTTCTGAAAGAATGCATGAAGCTAGAATATTTTTTTAAACAGAGGCTCTGTTCTTTCTTTTGATATTTTGCATGTTCAGATGCTCATACAACAAAATCTTCTGAAAGCGATGAAAGTTTTGTGAAAATGATCACAAATACTTGCACTGGCTGCGGCAACTTATATTTAAAAAAAAAAACACTGGCTAGGAAAGAGTTAAATTACAATTAAAGGTTCAAGTATAAAAAATAATACCTAAATATGAACATAACAGTATACTTAAAGTGCAAAAATAATATATAAATTGTAAACTATAAGGTTGATAAAAACCTTATATGAGAATGAAAACTCAGTAAACTAGTTTACTGAGAACTACATTTTCTATTGCCTTTTTCATTTAAATATGCTACATTTTTGCAAAGCAGAACTGTCTCTAGTTTTTTGCTGTTTGTGTCATCTCCTCCCAGAGGATACAGAGTGGTGAAAACAAGCTCTTCAGTTTTATATTTTCCTAATGTCTGTGCTGAAGGAATCCAAATTTAGTTACTCTACAAGCTCTTTGCAAGGTATCACATTGTTGCCTCGACAAGTGCAAATGCAAATGTATGTTTTGCATTTCATTTTTCCACCTTTATACTTCAAAGACGCAGATGACTTGTTTGAATAATGAAATGCATTTCTTTCCCATGCAGATTTAAAAAGTGAATTAAAGTTTTAGCAGTGTTGCAGGATAAGTATGTTAACCATTTTAACTGGTAAAGCGGTGAAGGTAAACATAATATACAAGACGTATAAAACATCAAGAGGTTTAGTTTGGCCCACAGTAAACTCTAGAGCTCTTTTTTTGTTACATACTGTATATTAGATTTGAGTTTTACTGACTTTATGTCTTTGGCAGTGAATGAGAAGTGAAACTGCACAACTGACAATTTGACTGACCCCAAATTAAAACATACATTTTGGATGTACTGCTCCTTTGAGTTCTATATTTGGATCCTAATGATTACAGTAAGAAATGAACATAAGTACAGACTACAGCATTAGCGCCAATCATATTTTAATGCATTGCATGAATGTGTTAATTGTCTTAAGTTAATGATTTTAATGGAATTTCAGTTGTTTATTTTGGGATGTCAATTTCAGTTTTCCTTGTGTTGAACCTGCATCACGCAGTTTTGTGGCAAATTGAACCTCTTGCACAGAACACGTTATGCCAATTTTATTTGGCTGTCAGGAGAAAAAGCACAAATTATGCTGTGTATTTCCACTCTGACACACTCCATCAATTGCCTGAGATGGAAATTTAAACAAATAAATGAAATGCTTAACTAATGCCCCTGTGTTTTTCATATAATTTGTACAAAAATATTCTCAGAAGCACCACAGTGACATTTGATTTTGCTCATGGCCAAACTACACAAAAGTGTCCGAATTATAATAATATTTATTGATAGATTTATTTAGCTTGTTTTACTGAAATATTTGTGAAGGAACAGTGGATCGATCGATAGATCTATCTGTCTATCTATGCATACATACATGAATACATACATATATACACTGATCAGGCATAACATTATGACCACAGACAGGTGAATTGAATAACACTGATTATCTCTTCATCACGGCACCTGTTATGGGAGGGACATATTAGCCAGCAAGTGAACATTTTGTCGATGTGTTAGAAGCATGAAAAATGGGCAAGCGTAAGGATTTGAGCGAGTTTGACAAGGGCCAAATTGTAATAGCTAGATGACTGGGTCAGAGCATCTCCAAAACGTGTGGGCCGATCCAACAGACGAGCTACTGTAACTCAATTGCTCAAGAAATGAATGCTGGTTCTGATAGAAAGGTGTCATAATACACAGTGCATCGCAGTTTGTTGTGTATGGGGCTGCATAGCCACAGATCAGTCAACAGTGGGCACGTGAGCATCAGAACTGGACCACGGAGCAATGGAAGAAGATGGCCTGGTCTGATGAATCATGTTTTCTTTTACATCACACGGATAGCCAGGTGTGTGTCCGCCGTTTATCTGGGGAAAACATGGCACCAGGATGCACTATGGGAAGAAGGTAAGCCGGCGGAGGCAGTGTGATGCTTTGGGCAATGTTCTGCTGGGAAACCTTGGGTCCTGCCATCCATGTGGATGTTACTTTGACATGTACCACCTACCTAAGCATTGATGCAGACCATGTACACCCTTTCATGGAAACGGTATTCCCTGGTGGCTGTGGCCTCTTTCAGCAGGATAATGCGCCCTGCCACAAAGCAAAAATGGTTCAGGAATGGTTTGAGGAGCACAACAATGAGTTTGAGGTTTTGACTTGGCCTCCAAATTCCCCAGATCTCAATCCAATCGAGCATCTGTGGGATGTGCTGAACAAACAAGTCCGATCCCGGAGGCCCCACCTCGCAACTTACAGGACTTAAAGGATCTGGTGCTAACATCTTGGTGCCAGATACCACAGCACACCTTCAGGGGTCTAGTATAGTCCATGCCTTGACAGGTCAGGGCTGTTTTGGCAGCAAAAGGGGGACCAACACAATATTAGGAAGGTGCTCATAATGTTATGCCTGATCGGTGTATGTGTGTGTGTGTATCTTATAGCACACATTTAACCTGATATCTTATTATGTAAATAAACAATTCAGTTGTTCAGATCTTTTGTATTAACTCTCTCATCCCATATCTCATCACTGACATCATTAAAAATAATGATTTGCAATATTGAATAGCCAAGTGAGCTCTACTCATAAAATATAGACACATGAGATGATGTTGCATGAAGGTTGCCATCCTTGGTTTTAAATGCAGAGCAGAAATAGCAGATTAATTTGGACGGTGCATTAGAAAAGCCTTCGTTTAATGGTGCCATTGGGGAAAACTGCATTTCCTTTGATCTGCCTCTAATGTTCATTCATGGCTCTTTCTGCAGTGGTACATTCAGAATGAGAGCAGCTCAGTTAGCGACTGTATCATCAATAACTGTCAAGAACAGCAGCCTCACCCTCCATCCATCAATAGGCCCATATGACAGGCAGCTAAAGGACCAACTGAACAATGATGACCAAACCCAGAGTGAAGCACTTACCTTGTATTGGCTCTCCACCCTGCATGCACTTACCTAAGTGGATAAGAGAAGGTAACAATCAGAGTGGTATGGTTAAATGAGAATAATCAAATGAATGAAGTCTACTCAGGAAGATGGGATCTTATGCTTCCCCATTATTAAAAAAAAAAAAAACATGTTTGTGTAACTGGTCCTTGCACCGTTCTGAGCCGGATTCGAACCAGTGTCACCAGCATGGGAGGCGGGTGCTCCAACAAGGACGCTAAAGACCACAGCCTCTAGCATCAGTCACTAGCATGCCAGGGGGTGAAGTTTACTCGCACAGCTCTCACTGGGCTCCGTTACACTCACCTCCCTAAACCTCTCTCGCATCCGGGTCAAGGCACCAATGTAACCCCTCCGGTTCTACTCGCACCACTCCGAGCAGGAATGCGAAACTGGGTTTACATGCACAGCTCTTACTAGCTGACCTCCATTACACTCACCCCCTAAATCTCACTCCCATCCGGGTCACGGCACCAATGCAACTCCTCTAGTTCTACTCGCACTGCTCCGAGAGGGATTCGAACCAGCATTTTCAACATGGGAGGCAGACGCACTGATAAGGACACTAAAGACCACAGCCTCTAGCATCAGTTGCTAGTGTGCCTCTTGAGGCCAGGGGAGTGAGGTTTACTCACACATCTCTTACTAGCTGGCCTCCATTATATTAGTTTGGAAAGTTGTCCTTTTAGATGTTTTAGATGAAAAACAGATTTGATTTTCATCTAAAGTTCACCCCAAAATCGTTATTCTCTCAGTATTGTCATTCCAAACCCATATGTTTTGCAGTAGAACACTTCTGGAAAAAAAAAGAAAGAAAAAAAGAAAAGAAAACCAAAATCACCATAAAAGAAGTTCATATGACTTTTGCCTTCTGAAGTCAAAATATAGTTTTTCACTGTCAAACTGCAAACTTTTAAGCTGTGAACTGGATCACTGAGTTAATAAGTCGCACATTTAGCAAAGAAGGAAAGAGCTCCGTGAATGTGCGTGGAAATGTGTGACCTCTCTGTCTCTCACAACAGCCAGAGAAGACGAGACGAGTTGGACCTCCGTGGTGGCTTGGACAGATCTCCATTCTGTGGGGACACCTGCTGGGAGTCTTGGCTTAGAGGAAGCGGAGCGGAGCGGAGAGACAGCCGTAAAGGTTGGCACGGAAAGGCAGTCAGGCAGGGGCTGGATCTAATAGATCTAAAGGTCTAACTTAAGAATCTAATGGTTCTCCAGTTCAACTCATAGAGTTGAACAGTTCAATGATTTGGTCACAACGATTTGAGTTAGAAGCTAACTGGAGGGGACGATTATCAGTGAATAATAAGAAATTTTTATGTTATTGTCTTTTTCGGTGTATGACTCAGAATATGGAGCTCCAATCATATGGACTACTTTTACGATGCTTTTTTTGTGTGCTATTTTTGGACAGATAGGATCACTATAAATGTCATTATATGCGTGAAGATGATATGACAGACGGTGAGTGAATAACCACAGAATTCTTTTTAGATGTCCTGCAACTGGCTGAAATTCATACGGTTGTGTGTGAGTATATAGTTTTTACACTGCATTAGTTTGATGTCTTTGTTAAAGCTGCACAATGTCACAGCCTGTCAGAGAGAAGAATATCACAATGCGTCTAAATGAGTCAGGCAGAAAGAAAGCAACACACCACACAAAAACACGTACACACACAAACATACGTGCACACTTATTCTCTTACGCCGATCACTTACTATGAGCTGCTTTCAAACATTAGTTGAAACTGTGGCAGCCCTCTTCATTATTTAATACTACCTCAAGGCTTCGCTCCCCCCTCTGCCTCTCTTCGCCTGTCGGAGACAAAGACAGGAACAGGAAAGAGGATCCCAAACCCACCCTTAAGTCAGACCACAAACTGTGGCTTTGCGAATGAAAGGGAGCGCATTTAGCAGGAGACTGCTGTCGAATTAAAACCAATCCGCACTTTGTAAAATATCAATTATTTAAATGAGTACTCTGAAACTTATTAGCATACGCTGTTTATGTTTCTTTTTGATTCTCAAAAGAGGGTTGACTTCTTCAATATTTCATGCTGAGAGCAAGTCCCTCTGACGACACATCGCCGCGTGATGGGAATCAAAGGAAGTTGCTCTGATTGAAACTGGAATAGACCTTCATCCAAACCCTGATGGCAGCGCTCTGCAATTTCATTTGTGGAGATCAACAGAAAGACCCCTGCAGAGAAAACATCTGTCTGTCATGGCAAAACAAGTCCATATAATGCTTTTTATGTGTTATATCACGAATTGTATCTTATCAAAAGCTAAAGATGCTTTTTTCTCAAGGCTGACCTAATCACTTCTGAGGAAAATCAAAGTTTACTGCACTGTATGTGTGGAATTCAGCAAAACCCTTAGATGACCCTTTTCTTGTGAAAAGCACAGATCATGAAATTAGCTGAGCATAAAATTATATCTTTTATTGACCTTTTTAATTGAACATTTCGAATAATAAAAAGAGCAGGTTAAGCCACTTATTTTATGCTGCAGTCATTATCTATTCAAAGATGCTTTACAATTCTAAACCGTTTTTTTTTTTTTTGGAAGCCTAATTGAAACTGTTGAGGGGTGCGTTTCCCGAACAACGATGTAACTCGCTGATGAACTACCATAGTACGATGCATCATTGAACAAATCAACTAGCTAGTCACGACTGTTTCCTGAAACCGTATTGTCGCAAACCTGTCGTTCAACCACGTTGATGAATGACGTTACGCAGGTGGTGAGTAATAACTTCTTTAAATTAATCCATTTGAGATCGAATTAATGCTAGATTTTTTGCTATAGATTACGGACATGGCATTAGAGGACTAATTCTCATTTTCCTCAGTTATTTTGCTTTATTTCAAGAATAAATCAAATGCTTGTTCTGACGTACTAGAGCACGTATGCACATGCGCGCTCTCCAAAAACAGTGCTTTGAATCTCTTAACAAACTAAAATATATAAATGATATCTGTATATATTCGAAATAAAAGATATACATTGTACTTAATGTCAGCTTGCTTATTTTGCTCAAGATAACGATTTATTAAGTCCACGTCATAAAACAAGAAACTATGCTTCTAACCACAGCTCGAGAGCTGTCGTTCCAACCACACAAGTTTGCAATGCAGTTTACGAATGTTCGTTTAAACGATGGTTTCGGTAAACACCAAATCGTTGAACTATGTAAGTAACGACGGAACTTGTGATGTTAGTTGGCTAACGATGCTTTTGGGAAACACACCCCAGATTGACTTTGAATATTGTGTAATTGTGTAATGCAGCGGAAAACTAATTTTGGTAACAATTTAGGCTTGGTACACATATTCACTATTAACTATTTGCTTATTATCATTGGCTGCTTGTTAGTACTTATGAAGCACATATTAATGCCTTATTTTGCATGACCATATTCTAGAAGATCCCTTAACCCTACCCCATACCTAAACATAACCACTACAACAACTACCTTACTATCAGTAAGCATGAGTTTATTGAGGGATTTTTTTTTTTAATCAATAAATACATATATAAAGAAATAATTAACATTAAATTAAGTTGAATTAAATTTAAAAAATAACTGAAAGAAATAAAAACATTAGATGTGCTGAATAAAAAATAAAAAAAAAATTAAAAAAAATGTTTATATCATCCTTAAAACTTAACAGTTTTAGGGCATGAACTGGCCCACTAAGTTTAAATGTTATGCTGTTAAGAAAGAAATTAAAATAGGAGGAGGTCATTTTTTGCACAAAACAGTCATAATTTCGTTTTTCACTTTCTCTTTTAATTAAACAGGTTTTATGCTACTGTACCTTTAAGATCTCTGTAAATGACCTTTGTTACCACTGGCTAACCTCTTACCATGTGGAATGTTTACAGGTTTTAGGTCCAATCAAGGGATCGGGTTTTGGGGAACAGCCAAGCGGCTGCCTTTGAGATGAATGTGAATGCTATCGGATAGCTTTCTCCAGGTATTTTAGACCTTCTTGGGACCAATACAGTTGCTGCTGCCCCATCCATCAATAACAGCGTCTTGGCAAAGCCTGCATTACACTGTGACAGGTTCACAAAACATCTGAAATGGGCCACACAAACTGTGAAGGTTGGATTGAAATGATCAGGGACTTTGGTGGAAATAAACTTAAAAAAACAGCCAAAAGTTTCTAACATTGGGATTCTTTCAAACATTATACAGAGCCGCAGATGGGACCCAAAAGCCAGGAAGAGAGTATTTCTGATGTGGCCACCTTAAAGCTTTTGGCTCAGTTGCAACAAACCCCTTAAGTGAATTAAACATTTAAGCTAGTTAGGTTTAGTTTTATTTTAAGCTTTTTATCATTCAGAGTTTTCTTGACAGGACTGGGTAAAGTGATCAGTAGTATTATTTATAAACTAGTATCCTATTTATTAATATTTTGAATTACCTTTTATTTTTATATTTTCAGTTAACATTTTAAGTTTAGTTTAAGTTTTACTCATTTTGTTATGTACTTATTATTATATATTTCTCTTTAGCTTTAATATTTATTTCAGTTTTAGTAATTTTAGTACTTCCTAAACAGTTGCCAATGCAACATCTTTAGATGTTCATCTAAAGTTTATATACAGTATTATTTCAGCTTCATTTCAGTTAAAAACAAATTTTAATAGTTTTAATTTCTCACTTGGTTCCAAACCTGTATGACTTGTGTGTTCCACAAAAGAAGATATTAGAAAAGCACTGGGATCCAAACAATAAAAAAAATCTATTTATGATTTGACAGAAGTCTATTTATAGGTTTGACAGAAGTCATTTAAGGACTGTTTTAAAGGGGTCATGAATTGAGAAATCAACTTTTTATTGAGCTTTTGATATATAAGAGATCATTGTACTATAAGAATATTGTGTAAGTTTCAGAAATGAAAACTTCCTTGTTAGTCCAATAAAAGCTTTTATTGACACCAGACCCAGCGAACGACTGATCCTGAATTTCCCAACAATTAGCAGCTAGCGGGTTATGTGTGCGTGATTTTCTTTTCCCTCAAAGAGTTTCTTTTCAATTTGTGAACAATTCTCACTTAGTGTCTGGAAAAGAGGCGGCAGCATCTGGTGGGAAAGCATGATGGGAACTATGATGGATGTTGGGTCAATATCTGCAGGGCATTAGCGGCTCTCCGAAGGCCTGTCTGTTAGCGGTTAGCAGCACCCATCAGCCTCCATTATACACCACTAGGGCTGAAGACATCTCGAAAATGCACCAGAGATGTGTCCTTCAGTATTTTGACCTGCAAATGGAGTTCACCTGTAATTTAACAAGGTCTCCTATTAGATTTGGCCACAAAGGTGTCCGAAACCATATTTCATTAGGATATTTGCTTTAATTTGGAGTTCAATATTTGGATTATGGAAGCTTGTTTCCGCCATGGAATAAAAAATAAAAAAGGTAAAAGCCACATTTTCTCTCAAAATTCTGACGTTTTTCTCACAATTGCGAGTTCATATCTCACAATTCAAAGTTATAAACTTGTATCTGCAAGTTTACATCTCACAATTCTTACTTTTTTCTCAGAATTCAGAGTTTACATCAATTACAGCATTTTTTTTTTTTTTATGTGACTTCCTATCTTACAATTATAGCTTTTTTTTGCCACAATTGTGAGTTTATACGTCACAATTCAAACTTTTCTTCTCAGAATTGCAATTCAGAGATTAAAAAAAAAAATGGAATGTGCTTATCTATGACATAGATAGGTGAAACGCCGCATCCGAAGAAGAAATCAACACCTACTTCATCACTGCAACGTTAGCCCCGCCCATGGGTGTGTTAGTGAGACGAGGAGGAGAGAAGAGCGATACAGGACTAAAAATAACATTACCTTTCAAAGGATCCTAATGCTAGGAATATGGTTATTTATTTTCAACAATGTGAATATCTCAGTTGAGCTTTATTTAATTGTATTCGGTATTCACTGTGGATTCTTTGGTAAATCAATCACATTTCAGCGCAGGCTTTGCAAACAGACTTTTACCATATGGACTCGACAGTAATGCAACAACATGTAAGCAACTATGTTAATTCTAATGCCTGATCTGATATGTAATGATTCATGTACTGTCAGATGTTCTTTGTCTATGTGTCAGTAAATCAAACCAGTGACTAACGGTCAACTTCACGTTGTTTCTCTTAGTAGGATGAAAATAATCTGTTATTTACATGGTGATTAAATTATAGAAAGCAATCAAAGAACAGTCCCTTTACAATAGCTGGAGCTGTCAATCAAACAGCGCAAGTTTATCAGTGACTGAGTTCTGGACACGTGCCAAAACTCCCGTTTTATTCAACAAATCTCTTAGTTACATCGCGTTTGCACTGTTAGTTATGATGAAAGCATTCGTTAGTGTGCAGAAATTGAATTGCAATGACGAGATCACTGCTTTTATGCTCTCAACAACATGTCTGTGATCGACTGTTCATCACTGCAGCCTTTCATGCCACAATCTAAATATAATGCCATAGATCTAAATGTAATGCGGCACTGTTCACGATTAGTTAACCTTGAGAGCTGTAATAGTAAAAATGTGCTAAAAGTTTTCAAGAGAGTAATACTTAGCTATTTTAAATGGAAAGATGTTAGCCAATCACAGCAGTGGGCGTTTACACTGAAGTCTCACAGCAGACACGCCCCTTAAAACAGAGCGATCAAATCAGAGGGCTAAAATCAGGGTACGAAAAATGCCTTTTATTTCTAAATTATGACAATTTTTGATGTAAAAAGCATACTAACATTATAAGTGCACCCCAGGAAACATTATAAAACAATAAAACAACCCAGTTCATGACCCCTTTAACACATACCTGTGTACTCACCTCCAGCAACTTATTATTTTCTTCAGTTTTGTGTTTAATAAACTCCTTCACTTGGGTTAATCGCATTTCCCCTGTTGGTGTGTCATTACACTGGGTGACTAAACCTGTAATACATATACTGTGCTAAATGAATTCCGATAATCTAAAATTCTTTTTACACACTTCTATGAGTATGACATTTGTTAGTTTTGCTTAAATGAATACCTTAAGAACATGAGTTGGTTTGGATTTCCCCTGTGTTGATCCTGTCAGCCACTGCAGCTAAATAAATATATTTAATTGCTCCCGAAATCTGTGTGCACTTGCTGAATTGAAACTCAACACACACACATCCACTGCATTACATAAATTACACTTAAGCAGCACGTCTGGTTCCTTTGGATATTCAATACGGCACTTCTAGCAGCAACACAAGATTTGCAGGATTAGAAACAGTAAGCTGAGCATGCGATCAATACATCGATTCCTCAACCCTTCCCACCGCTGGTTACGAGACGCATTTAATTTCCCAACAATTAGCAGCTAGTGGGTTACGTGTGCGTGATTTTTTTTTATCCCTCAAAGAGTTTCTTTTCAATTTGTGAACAATTCTCACTTAGTGTCTGGAAAAGAGGCGGCAGCATCTGGTGGGAAAGCATGATGGGAACTATGATGGATGTTGGGTCAATATCTGCAGGGCATTAGCGGCTCTCCGAAGGCCTGTGTGTTAGCGGTTAGCAGCACCCATCAGCCTCCATTATACACCACTAGGGCTGAAGACATCTCGAAAATGCACCAGAGATGTGTCCTTCAGTATTTTGACCTGCAAATGGAGTTCACCTGTAATTTAACGAGGTCTCCTATTAGATTTGGCCACAAAGGTGTCCGAAACCACATTTCATTAGGATATTTGCTTTAATTTGGAGTTCAATATTTGGATTATGGAAGCTTGTTTCCGCCATGGAATAAAAAAAATAAAAAAGGTAAAAACCACATTTTCTCTCAAAATTCTGACGTTTTTCTCACAATTGCGAGTTTATATCTCACAATTCAAAGTTATAAACTTGTATCTGCAAGTTTACATCTCACAATTCTGACTTTTTTCCTCAGAGTTTACATCAATTACAGCATTTTTTTTATTTTTTTTTTATGTGACTTCCTATCTTACAATTATAGCTTTTTTTAGCCACAATTGTGAGTTTATAGCTCACAATTCAAACTTTTCTTCTCAGAATTGCAATTCAGAGATAAATGTCAAAAATGTCAAATGTCAAAAAACAAAATTGCAATTACCTTTATTTTTTATTCTGTGGTGGACATAAGCTTCCATAATGGGTTGTAGGCTTTTAGCAGAGGGTAATATCTTAATGTGACAAGATTGGTAAATGTCCGCTGTGTTGTTTATAGATACAAAACAAATAAACACCGATTTGACAGGTGACTAATATTGTGGATATAAGCCTCCTGTAATTCTGCCCTTTTCATGCATTGGGAGCAGGGCCATGTATCTAATGGTATGATGTGCAGATGTCACGACGCTGTGGGAGTTGGTGAGACAGGCATTATGGAGGTGTATTAAAACGAGCTGGAGGTGACGGAGGAGGAAATGCACCATGATGAGAATACTGAACAGCACAGCACAGCACATAACCCTAGTAACCCAATGAGCTGTCAGCCATGACCGCCCATTACCCACCCCACGCTACAGGACTACAAATAGACAACGATGGAAATGTATTAGCGAGTTGTTGTGCAGTCCACTAGGGACTGAGAGAGAAAAGCATGAGGCACAGGAAGAGCAAAAGAGAAAGAAATATTAGTTTTAGTAAAAGCAAAACAACATATTTGAGAGGCTAGAGGGCCATTTGAGCGAACCCGGCTTTGGAGAACATGGAAAACAGTGATGAAGGCTCTGAAACCCTAATGGATCTGCCTACATGTACATGGTCAGGTAGATGCACTGAAGTGTCATCGTCTCCCACACTGAATATGACACTTCACTGAGGCTCTAAAAACATACCCTGCATTTCATGGATTTCCAAATGTCTCATTTTTGTTCTGAGAATGATGGATAGGTAAGTAGATATTACAGGGAAGCTAGTAGCTTACAGCTAAAATAAAATACATTTTGGTGTTGTTTACTCATTAAATCCAAAACCCAAATTTGCCAAAGGTGCAGGACAAAAACAACGAACAAATAAGGTGGATGGCCGCACACTGAAATAAAATCTAAAATAATAATAATAATAATAAATAAAAAATAATTACAACCATGTGCAACATTTCCACCAGTTAGTTTCTCCTCCTCACACATGAAATTCATTCAGATGTTCAGACCTAATAGGTTGAAATGTTGGTTGTGGCTCACTAAAGCTCTGATCAAATTTCTCTTTTTTGGGGGGGGGAAATCAGCAATAACAAAATTATAAACATTTTAGTATTAAATTAAATATACACTGTGACCAAATTATATTTTAAAATATATTCAAAAAGAAAGCAGTTATTTTAATTGTAATATTTCACAATATTTCAGTTTTACTGTATTTTGATCAAATAAATGCAGCCTTGGCGAGCATAAGAGATTTCTTTCAAAAACATTAAAAAAAGGCTGTGTACATAATATATTTTCTTATTCAATATATTGTGCATAACTATCAGATTCTCTGCAAGGCAATTATTAATGCCTATTAATGCACCCAAGCAGCTATTTTCTATTCTGTTGTCTAGGCAACTTCTATTTACCCGAATGGGGAAAGACCAAAATCTCCATAACTGATAGTCATTAGGTTTCAATTCCATATCAGCAATAAAATGTCAACAATGGCATCATAAATTTTGATTCTAGTTCAAAACATGTTACAAAACCTATTTTTTAGGCCAAAACATTCAAGTGTCAAATAAAATGTAAATGCCTCAATCAGTCAATCAAAATTTAACTAAAAGAATAAACTTCCACTCCAACAGCTGCCAATTTTAGCATTACATGATCGCTTTATGTCATGAAGCAAAGAAAAACATACACTTTGATAGCTCTACTTCTCCCTCATGTTCTTGTCTCTCAAGCGTTAAAAAGTAGGACATTTAAAGTTATGAGAGAGCATCAAGAATTAGTGTCAGTTGCCACAAGGTACCAAAATGCAAACAACTTCATTTTAAACACTGCCAACTGCAAATCATTATGGAGAACAGCTCTCTCTATCACTCTAATTGACACACATTTGTCTACATTTCTGTGTCTAAGGACTCGAGACTGCAGTTGTTTGGGAGTTGATGGTACACTTCACCCTGTGAAGGTTAATGTTCATCAGAAAAACACCTTTCACCTGTGGCCCTGCCCAGTCTGGGTGAAAGCCAAGCCTATGCAACACGGTGAAATTGTGGCCTGCACTATATGCAGAATATTTCCATAAGAGGAAGTATGTGCATCATGCAGGGGATGTAATTTGAATGCTGCATCATTAAATCAAGAAGCATTTTGGACATACAAACTCAAAGTGTTTAAGGCAAATGAATTATTTTTTGGTGTTGGGAAAATGAAAGTCAGCGTGGAAAAATGACTAAGAGTGGAACAGACACATCCTCATTCATTATAATTGATGATGGCTCTGTTAGTTTAAGCATTTTCAGCAAAAGCATTTCTCTCTGTAGTATCTCTATAACAGCAGAGTGAAGGTCACATATGCAATATAAAGCAATGTGCTGGGATCCAAAAGCATTTTGGGGATAAATTGCAATCCAAATGGCTAAGTATATATTAAATTATTCATGTCATTTAATATTATTCCTCTTTTCTTTCTTTCCTGTTCCATCCTCTTCCCTCTGGTATTGGCCAGGGGTTTTGCTGTGGTAATTGCGGAGCTTCAGAAACATGCAGATGAACCTCTGAAGTGAGGAAGGAAATGAAAGAGGAAGAGGAAGAGGGGGATAGACTCATAATTAGCTGCTCACCTCCTTGGCTCTCTGCAGGCATTTCTCAGGAGGACGCCTTCTCTAAATTTCTCTCTGTATGGCAGGACACCATTATATTCACTTTAGCTTGAGGTGGATCATTCTCACCGCCACCGGTGGCCAACACTTTGGGAGACCTGGTGGAGACATTTTGATTTAGAGCACTGGCTGCGCTAGACTCTCTGTGACAGGAAATAAAAGCTGGCTGGACATGAAATAAATACCAATTTTATTTTCTTTTGGGCTTTTGCCTCTTTGTATTAGATAAACTGTAGTAGCCACAAAAAGAAGGGGGAAAAGATCACTAATATCATTATTAAACAAATATTCTTAATTATAAAATGATTTTTTGGTCATTTATATTTAATTGCTGATTCATATTATTTATCGAATAATTATTTATCAAAATATTGTTTAATATAACCAATATTGCTTCATAATTCATTGATATTCGCAACAATAACTGTCAATAATCTTGCTCAGCAGGTCTAATTCTTTTCACAGACGACAGAAATCTAAAGGCGTTTGTGTGTAAAACAAGAAACAGCAATATATCTTTGAAAGACTGAAAAAATAAAAGTGAGCAGCAAACGGGGAGCAGTTTTGCGGCGGTTATAACATACTGAAGGGAAAAGGAAACCAATTTCAACTGGATGACATTCATTTCCTTTGAGGTGCCAGCGAGGATATAAAAATTGTTTTTTAATATAACATTCTGCACTGCAAAATGTTGTCAGCGGCACATTTGGTATATAATGCGCAGCATTCAAATTTTCCACATCATGTCTCATATGCTTCTCATATAAACATCTTCTTACAAGAATAGTTGGGTGCTTCTTCAATAACTTTCATGTCATAGGGGTTGATTTTTATTCCAATGAACACTGTAAAAATGATTTTTCGAAATGTCGGAGTATGTTTTAAAGGGGTCATAAATTGAGAAATCAACTTTTCCTTGAGCTTTTGATATATAATACTGTAAGAATATCCTGTAAGTTTCAGAACTGAAAACTTCCTTGTTAGTCAAATAAAAGCTTTTATTGACACCAGACCCAGCGAACGACTGATCCTGGAATGTGCTTATCTATGACATAGATAGGTGAAACGCCGCCTCCGCATAAGAAATCAACGCCTACTTCATCACTGCAACGTTAGCCCCGCCCATGGTTGTGTTAGTGAGATGAGGAGGAGAGAAGAGTGATACAGGACTAAAAATAACATTACCTTTCAAAGGATCCTAATGCTAGGAATATGGTTATTTATTTTCAACAATGCGAATGTCTCAGTTGAGCTTTATTTATTTCTATTCGGTATTCACTGTGGATTCTTTGGTAAATCAATCGCATTTCAGCGCAGGCTTTGCAAACAGACTTTTACCATATAGACTCAGTAATGCAACAACATGTAAGTAACTATGTTAATTCTAATGCCTGATCTGATATGTAATGATTCATGTACTGTCAGATGTTCTTTGTCTATGTGTCAGTAAATCAAACCAGTGACTAACGGTCAACTTCACGTTGTTTCTCTTAGTAGGATGAAAATAATCTGTTATTTAAACGGTGATTAAATTATATGAAGAAAGCGATCAAAGAACAGTCCCTTTGCAATAGCTGGAGCTGTCAATCAAACCAATCAAATTATCGGTGACTGAGTTCTGGACACGTGCCAAAACTCCCGTTTTATTCAATGAATCTCTTAGTTACATCGCGTTTGCACTGTTAGTTAAGATGAAAGCATTTGTTAGTGTGCAGAAATTGAGTAGCAATAATGAGATCACTGCTTTCATGCTCTCAACAGCATGTCTGTGATCGACTGTTCATCACTGCAGCCTTTCATGCCACAATCTAAATATAATGGCATAGATCTAAATGTAATGCAGCACTGTTCACGATTAGTTAACCTTAAGAGCTGTAATAGTAAAAAAGCACTAAAAGAGAGAGTAATACTTGGATATTTCAAATGGCTCTTGTATTTGCGCGATGTAACGCTGGTCTCCATGTACATGCTTCGGATGAACACACACACACACAAATCTCCTCACAACGCGTGTGAGTTCTCTTTCGCGTCTTATGGTTGAATGTTTAAGTTGGCAAGGTTTAAATGAGTTTAGTTTAAATACAGATAACAACGTGAGCTGCTCATATCTCACCTGCGCTCGCTCGCTATCAACACGTGATGACGGCGTAAATGACTGGTCATAGAGCATACAGCTCTCGCATTGAACATTTGTTTACAGTCAGTGACTGTTTTGTCCATGTTCTTCGCTGTTGTAACTTATTGGGAAACCAAAATGTGTATCCATCGACTGAAACATACATTAGCCAAATCCGTCTGTATGTTTTACACTTTGTTGTTTTCAACAAACCATATTATAGATGCGTCGTCAGGGTTCGGGATGAACCGCGGTGCAAGCGCGTGCCGAACCGTGGGTGGAGAACCGAACGGTTCGATTTTTTACCGAGAACCGTTCCACCCTACTGTAAAAATGATTCCATGTGTGAACCATTCAGGGGTGCAATTCAACGGAATTTGTGACCATAGTTAGCTAACGATGCTTTTGGGAAACACACCCCAGCACGGCTCTAATTTCTGAGCTGCTGGCTCCTTCCACAGGTCTTCTCACTAGTGTTGCTGATGAAGCAGCAGGAGGATGTGGTGAAATTTCACACCTTATTCCATCTCTTAAACACATACCTCTCGGCCGAAGATCCAATTTCTCTGAAATGATGGGAGGAAAACCTCACCAAAATGTTTGGCCCTGGGTTAAACCAAAACCACTGGAGGCTCGCTTTCTCCGGTTCATTCTTTGTGAGCAAGCCAGTCCTCCTTATCGCGGGGCTGGGGGTAATAGGATTGCCTTTCACACCAAAGGTCTTCTGCAAAGGAACAGGGGAGGAAGGAAACCAAGGCTAGGAACACACTCACGCTTTCTCACACACGCACAAGAGAGCCTGTCACACATGGCGAGCAGTAAAGCAGTGTATTTTTTCAGAGCTTGGCTCAACTACGGAGAGTGATGGGTCACCTCAGCAGAAGCTTAGCTGGGATATCTGGAAGGCCAGAAATGACAGAATGAAAATTGCACACAGTGCAGCTGTTAGAGGAAATATTCCATTCTCTGAGGAGAGAGAGAAAAAAAAAAGATAGAGTCGACAGCTATGAGCCCAGAGATTTTCCCTTCTCAGTGATTCTTATTTATTTATTTGCTTATTTTTTTTGAGAAAGATAGATGATAGTATGAATTCCTTAATACTCTCTCAGAAGCTTGAGCTTTGTACTTGAAAGTGAAAGATAAAATTGTCTGCTTGGAAGTACAGGATTGTGGGAAAACATATACCTTGACCAAGATCTCGCCTTGCATTCACAGATTAAATATCGATTTCCCATCATTAGGAAATTGATTCACAATCAGTTTCAAATTGATTGGAGATGTCAGCCTTGGAGGTGATAGAATGAAAATATGGTTTGATGTTACTCTCAAGTAGCCTCATTATCATAAATGCAATCTGTTTTACAAGCACCATGCTTCAACCTGCGTCAAACGGTCACCTTGAGGAAGGATACAAGGAAAGAGAGGTGGATTAATTGATGAGACTGGAGAAATAAGCAGGTGACGATTGAGTTTTTAAAGGGATAGTTCATTAAAAAAATAATAAATTTCTTACAATAAAACTAAATGGTGACCATGGCTGTCCCTGGTCCCAAAATACTTTCATTACATGGAAAAAGAGCAGCACGGACATTCTGCTAAATGTATTTCTTTGTGTTCCACGGAAGAAAGAAAGTCATACAGGTTTGGAACGACATGAGGGAGCGTAAATGAATTATTGGGTAGACTATTCCTTTAAATCTAGAAATATAAGCAGCCTGAGGCATGAGGCAGAGCGACAGAGTTCTCTATTAGTTCTCACTGATAGCTGTCTTGCTCTCTCAAAGTCACAGGGCAGAAAAAACCTGCAGGTTAAAGAGATGTGTCTGATAACAGTACCTTATCGCATACCATCGCTTTCTTTCCAAGGTTGATAACTTCATGTGGAAACCTTGAGGCCAAGTAAGCTGGATGTGATAAACTACAATGATAAATATCTTAAATAAAGTCCTTTTGAAAAAGTGTGGGCCTATATTTTGTCCAAAAAATTATACAGCTCATAAACTTAATCTTCAAAGATCTAGTACAACGAAGGAAAATATGAACTGCAAACAAAACTAAAAATCATGTATTCAAGTGTGCATTTCAAATGGTGAAGGTTATATATATATATATATATATATATATATATAACAAAAATGTAACTTTGCTTCCCTGCATTAAACAGCATTTGAACAGACCCATTTACACTAAACAGCATCAATACAAAACAATTTAGATAACTGACCATAAAGCTAGTGTTCAGAATAATGTGTACCAGCTTGCACCATGTTAAGACAGTTTCATGAATAAACTCATTAAAAATTATTTTAAAAGGAAGTTAGCCATGTTGCAATTTTAGTTAGCTACTCTCTAACACTGATTTCAATAGGTGTGTGCATACTGTACCTCTATTCCTCTCTTCATTCCTCTACGTATTCTAATTGATTTCCTGACAGGCAAGGCTCAGATAAGAGCTTGTTGGGGATAATGGAGAAAAGCCAAGGTGCAAACACTCTCTCTCTCCACCCTTATGCTCCTGTTGGCTATCAGAGCCTCTGATCTCAGAAGTCTTGTGAACCATTGTTGAGCATGAATCCCATCCAAGGACTGAATACAGTAAAAACACAAAGCCTGGCCCGTTAGAGTTACGAACACTATTGCTGTCCTACCTGTCTCTTGCACTGGACCTGAATGAATGAAACACACACAGAGAGAGAGAAACCATTTAATGAGTCCTCATGGCAGCTGAAGTTTGCCTTTGTGTAGTTTCCTCAAATATCTGAACTATCAACAATAAGCACTTGCCCATCATTTGTACCAAACAGAGATTTTTTTTTTTTTTAATATTAATTCAATCATCTTTTCACTGCAGTTCTAAAATGTCAACTTTTTATTACTAATACCAATATTGATTTTATAGTATTGATTTTAAGTGTCAGATAATCAATATGCAGTCTTGATTTTTAATTCTTGTTTTATTTGTCCTCTTTCAACAACACAATAACTAAATTATCTAAATCAGGGGTTCCTGGAGGGCCACAGCCCTGCAGATTTTAGTTCCAACCCTCCTCCAACACTAGGGCTTAAAACAATGTCAACATCATCAACAACGTTGATGATAAAAAAAATTACTGAAAAAATTTTTCTTGTCGAATAGTATTTTGGTCTCATATGACCTATTTAAAGAGCCTGCAATAACGAGGTTTGTACAGTGGGGCGCTGTAGTGCAATACTGTAATGCAGCCCTTCCGGGTCCAACAGAAGAAGACACGGCGCTTTGGAGTGCAAACAAAGCCGAACCAGTAGAATGTGGGAAAGTTGAACATAAAAATGCTATGATATGCAGTCACTCATTCAAACTCACGCAGTGAAAAATTCATCGCAGAGCAAAGAAGACACAGGCAACACACCGTCAGAAAAGAAAGAGCAGGTTACTTTTGATACAAAACAAAGTCTCAGCTTTTAAATTCTGTCAATTTTACTACAGAGTTCAAACGATACGTGGTTTTGGCGCTCTTTAATGTGGCATGACAGATCGCTGTAGCGCCTCAGTTCAAGTGGCATGTGAACCTATCATCTCTTCCTCTTTACTACAGCATGAAATAAACATGAATTAACATCAAAAGGTATGTTGAAAGATACAGTACATCTTACTGAAATGAATCATCTCATTTAATCATTAATCAGTGTTTCAACCGTACCTTTAGTTTTCAAATAATCCTGAAGGATTTGATTAGCTATATCATGTGCATTTAATTAGGGTTCAAACTAGGGCTACGTTCACACTGCGAGCCTTAATGCTCAATTCGGATTTTTGCTCAGATCTGATTTTTTTGTATAGCTGTTCACATTGTTGTTTTAAATGTGATGGTTCTGAACTGACATGCATGAGCAAAAGAACGATACAAACGGGGTTGCCAGGTGTTTACCACAAAATCCACTCAATTGCTTCTCAAAACTAGTCCAAAACTAGCCAAATCGCGTTCCGTGGGTTATCCCGGACAAATCGCGTTAGTGCAGTCGCTTCAACCAACAGAGTTGCAAAACAACCCGTGGCAACAGTGAAGAAGTAACCCAATTCTGCGTGAAAATTGGCAGCACACATTAAAGTAAGAGATTACACGTTTATTTATAGTGTGATCTGCTGCAGAAGCCAGCGAAATTATGCACAGGCAATATGAAAAATAAAGACAATGATGTGACAAAAGAGAGCAGTTTTGAAACTTTTATGATACAAGCCCTCATGTTTTGCTTGTATTATAGAGCTGTCTCTGTAATACTTACGAGTTCTGACACATCACCACCCTTCTAATGACTACCTTTCGCAACTGTCTTGATAACGTTGGGTATGTAAGATCTTTGAATAGACTCCCATGAGCGCAGAATCGTGACGAATGTTGATCTCGAGTGACGCAAAAATCGCATGAATTCCGATATGACTGTTCACACTGCAGTCACATTACAAAACATCTGACCTGTATCGGATTTAGTACCACATACAGTATGGAAGTGGCACAAATCAGAATTGAAAATAAATTGAAAAAATTTTAGAATTAAAAAAGCAAAAGCAAACTTATCAGTATACAGATAAGAGTATTTTTAAACATCAAGAACATTAATGCAAAAAATATATTTCCAAAAGATCCAAATCATGAAAAATATACATGAAACACATATATAAATATACATTTCATCTGCCTACAACAGTTGTGTATCATTCTGGTTACTTTGATATATTACACTAAAAGCACCAGTAACACCATTGAGCACCAACCACAGCCTCCAATCAAACTCACATTATTTGTACATTCCTCCTGCTTCTCATAACTCCTCTGACCCGAGTTCAGGTTTGTGTTATGCACACCAGGATGTACTTCCATTAGTTTAGGATATGTTATTCTGGCATTTCATTTCTAAACGTGAAATCTAGTGACATCAAAGCCCGCCTCTGCCCTCTCTATTCCCTGTACTGAGCCCCGAGTGAGCCATTCTCAGATCCATCCAGAACAATCCACATTGCTGCTGCACTTTGAACTGGTGAGTTGCTTCCACGCCTTTGATTTACATGGCAAAGGCGCTGTGAAACCCCATGGGAGACATGCTCGATTGGGTGGCTTAGTGTGGGTGATCTCATGCATACATACAAATATGCATGGCCTAACACATAAAGAAAGGCGAGCACATGGACATAATGTCCACATATGGCAGGACAGACACTCTTACGCTTCAGGACACACAATCCCCTTCATGCTGACAGAGTCTGTCTGTGCCTGCTTATCATCACAGGCCCTTGTAATCATAAATAACAACCCATATCATAAATATATGGATTTGTTTTAATCTTTATCTAACTGCTTGTTCAATGGAAGATCCATATGAAAATAAAATAGTTTGCATACTTGGTTGAAAAGAAGTATAGCATCCATATGCCTCCTACTATATGGGAAATACATACATGATTAATCGCTAAAAACATGGCTAGTACTTTTTTACCAGCATCTGACTTTTAAGCAAATCAGGTAGAACTAATGAATGAGCCTAATTAATATTCATGAGCCAAGTCCTATATCTTGTATACCTTCCACATTTCAGAATATTGCGAACGTCACAAAATTGTCCAAATATAGTTTGTCTTGGAATAAATGGAGTACATTAACACAATATGCTCAATTATAGGATGTAATTTTTTATTTGTACGGCATGTCACTTTCCTTATGTCAATTTATTATATATGTATACGAAAATGTGCAGTCATTATTGTGAAATAAACCTAGACGGGTTTAATTTTTGACACTGATTTATTGTAACAATTTTGTGATAATGGCTGTACATTATCCTGCTTAACACAGGAATACCTGGGAAAGATTATTTGAGAAAAATTATAAAACAATGGTGTAATAATGGTGTTGGGGGTAACGCATTACAAGTAACGCAAGTTGTAATCAGATTACTTTTTTCAAGTAATGAGCAAAGTAATGCATTACTTTTAAATTTACAAAACATCTGAATGTCCTATTCTTCTGTAATCCAGAATGGCAGCACAGCGGACAGGTTTGTTTGAGCTGCGCCCTCTACTGTACAGACATGATTTTGCAATTCCTTCAGCCTGAGTTTTATTAATTTCACTTCAGGTGTGAAAAGTACGGAGCCCCGCACATGACATGCAAGAAAAAAAATTAAATCGTGCGCACAATTTACTAATTCGTTAGCTCAATTTACTAAATCGTGCACACGATTTACTAAAACGTGCGCATGATTTACTATTACGTTCCCTCAAATTATAAATCATGCGAATGATTTATAAATCGAGGGAACGAAATAGTAAATCGTGCGCACGTTTTAGTAAATCAAGGGAATGAATTAATAAAATGTGCGCACAATTTAGCCTACTATTTTTTCCTGCATGTCATGTCCGGGGCTCCGTAGAAAAGGCCTTTACATTTGCCAAAAATAGAATCTTTTTTTGTAACAAATAACAGTACTTTCCATAAAAAGTAACTAAGTAACACAATTAGTTACTTTTTTTAGGGAGTAACACAATATTATAGCCCTAATGTTACTTACTTTTTTAAGTAACTTTCCCCAACAGTAGTAATATCAGAGCTATGTAACTAGCTATGTAAGAAGCTAGTCAATTATATGCACTGATGGCACACTGTATTTATGCACAGATGCATTTCCACACACATTTAGGATAATGTTTGGATTTGTCATGTGTATGTGCTGTTTTTAGTAATTCTGAATGGATCCATGTACTGTAGTAGGCATACAGTATGCAGTGAGGTCAAGGCGGTTGGTTTAGGGTTTTTTTTTTTTTTTTTTTTGCATATCCATGTGATTCTGTTCAGTATCGCAACTTGACTTGTCTAAACTGTAAACAAGCATTTTGCTGTTGCACTGTTAATTCTGAAAGATTTTTCTGTAATGTTTTTTTTTTCATGGGTGCTTTGGTGTGCATTATGGTGCATACATTTACGAATTATATAGATTTATGAATTAAATGTGATTTGGTTATTTTGTGTCCTTTTGGAGTCTCCAAGTGTCCTTTTTTGGAACACACACACACACGTTTGTTTTTGTGAATTGTGGGGACATTCCATAGGCATAATGGTTTTTATACTGTACAAACCGTATTTTCTGTCCCCCTACACTACCCCTACCCCTAAACCTACCCATCACAGAAAACTGTGCACATTTTTACTTTCTCAAAATAAAAATCATTCTGTATGATTTATAAGCCTTTTGAAAAATGGGGACATGGGGTAATGCCCTCATAAGTCACCTTCTCCTTGTAATACCTATGTCATACCCTTGTCATTAGACAAATTTGTGTCCTGATTATGTCAGAAAAACACGCACACACACACACTTTAAAATTCACCGCAAATTAAGTTTAAATGAATTTTGAATTAGTTTGGATGTATTAATGGCATTTTTGCCCTGATATCTTGAATTTTAGGGGCATTCTAACTGCATTATATTATGTTCGTCACCATCAACTGTATGAAATGCAAGATGAACTACGTAGGTCTGGGGTGGGACAGGTTCATTTCAACGCGTTTAAAAATGAATTAAATTAGTTAAAAAATAATTAAATAGTTTAAATCGACAGCCCTACTTAAAGGATTAGTTTACTTCAGAAATAAAATTTCCTGATAATTTCTGCAATGCATTACGTAATCACATTGGAAAGGTCACGAATGACGTAGGCGAAAGTAGCGATCCAGCGTCTACAAAGCGAACGTACAAAGACTAAGTCGAACGCCCTTCAAAAAAAAAAAAAAAAACTATCGGACTATTTTGAAATTAGAGTAGAAAATGGACACGTAATGTGTCGTGCATCGCAGAGCAGTGCAAGATGAGCATTTGTGGTTTAAAAGTATATAAATTATTATTATTTTTTTTTAGAAAATGATTGACCGTTTTGCTAGACAAGACCCTTATTCCTTGGCTGGGATCATGTAGAGCCCTTTGAAGCTGCACTGAAACCGCAATTTGGATCTTTAAGTCGTACCCCACTGAAGTCCACTATATGGAGAAAAATCCTGGAATGTTTTCCTCAAAAACCTTAATTTCTTTTCGACTGATGAAAGAAAGACATAAACATCCTGGATGACATGGGGATGAGTAAATTATCAGGAAATTGTAATTCTGAAGTGAACTAATTCTTTAAAATATACACAAAATTTCCACTGACCTTTGAAAATAAAGTTTTCTAAAGTCAGAGTAAGAGGTAAGAAGGTGTGTATCAATACGGACTCAATATCATTTAAATTGAACCTGCGGTGTATTATAGACCAACATTATAAATTTGGAGGCCGAATGTCACCACAAGAATAGTAAAACCTAAAATTCCCTACATCCAACTGTTCCAATAAACACTCTAAATAATGTTTCAATGCAAAATCAAAAACTGCAAAAAGGTTTCTGTGAGGAAAACATTTAGGGTTTAGGGGATAGAAAATATCATTAGCTCAGAATAAAAACAACAGAAGTCAGCGGAAAGACCCCACCATGACCGAAAAACAATTGTGTGTGGACGTGCTGCTGAAAGTAATGCCTGCTCTGGCTCATCAATCACTTATAAATGGCAGATGGCTGGGACAGGACGTGCGCTAACATCATAACGGCGGAAATGCAGCAAGAGCTTTACCTGCTGCTAATCCACTTAGTCAAAGACAAAGCTGTTTTAATCCATCCCTCTCTCCTTCATTCTCTCCCTCTGCTCTGTGATGGACAGAGTAAAGCCTCCCGGTAGGACAGAGATGAAGGCAGAAAGAGCTTGCTCTGCATATTTCTGTTACTGACACAGGCTTAAACAGATCTCTCCCTTCTTCATACCAATTTTAATGAGCTGCAGCAGAATGTATTGATTTTAGAGGATTATTAGTTTAGGGTTATCTGTTTATACACTTTATCTTTTTCCATGTAGAAAGAAATGACTTTGTATGGTAAAGTAAGTTATCAAAAATATGAGTAAGACTTGTTATTAAACACTATGACAAACCGAAGTTTGTTTGAGGGCAGGTTCTGCAGTTGCAGTCACATCATGCGATGTTGAAAGAACTGCTTGTTGCTTATTCATGCTTAGTGTTTTGGTCGTTTGGATTATATGAATATGTTCCCCCAGAGTTTTTGTTAAGAGCCTTTTCTCCTAATGGAGCTCCTAAAATCAGGGTTTCTATAAAGTGGAACCATTGTTTTTATGAGAGCAATGTTTTCAAGGACATTATGTTAAAAACAAAACAACTTTCAATAAAAAGTGAAGGACATACTGTACTGTTCATCTCAATGAAATGATAGCAGATCTAATACATTTTTTCCTGGTTGTAAATAAGATAGTGGCAGGTCAAAGCTTCATCCAGCTTAGCCTAGTAACTAAATTTCACCAATTTTTTATTTATTTAGGTATTACATTTTTCCCCACTATAGGTCACAGAAGAATCATGCCACCAAACCAGAATCATGCCACCAAACCAGAATCATGCCACCAATATAAATAATCAGTCTTATATAATTTACAACCCGAATTCCGGAAAAGTTGGGACGTTTTTTTAAATTTGAATAAAATGAAAGCTAAAAGACTTTCAAATCACATGAGCCAATATTTTATTCACAATAGAACATTGATAACATAACAAATGTTTAATCTGAGAAATTTTATCCACTAAATGAGCTCATTTCAATTTTGATGCCTGCTACAGGTCTCAAAAAAGTTGGCACAGGGGCAACAAATGGCTGAAAAAGCAAGAAATTTTGAAAAGATTCAGCTGGGAAAACATCTAGCAACTAATTAAGTTAATTGATATCAGGTCTGTGACATGATTAGTTATAAAAGGGATGTCTTAGAGAGGCAGAGTCTCTCAGAAGTAAAGATGGGCAGAGGCTCTCCAATCTGTGAAAGAGTGTGTAAAAAGATTGTAGAAAACAATGTTCCTCAACGTCAAATTGCAAAGGCTTTGCAAATCTCATCATCTACAGTGCATAACATCATCAAAAGATTCAGAGAAACTGGAGAAATCTCTATGCGTAAGGTACAAGGCCGAAGACCTTTATTGGATGCCCGTGGTCTTCGGGCCCTCAGACGACACTGCATCACTCATCGGCATGATTGTGTCAATGACATTACTAAATGGGCCCAGGAATACTTACACAAACCACTGTCGGTAAACACAATCCGCCGTGCCATCTGCAGATGCCAACTAAAGCTCTATCATGCAAAAAGGAAGCCATATATGAACATGGTCCAGAAGCACCGTCGTGTCCTGTGGGCCAAGGCTCATTTAAAATGGACTGTTTCAAAGTGGAAAAGTGTTCTACAGTCAGACGAGTCCAAATTTGACATTTTTGTTGGAAATCACGGACGCCGTGTCCTCTGGGCTAAAGAGGAGGGAGACCTTCCAGTGTGTTATCAGCGTTCAGTTCAAAAGCCAGCATCTCTGATGGTATAGGGGTGCATAAGTGCATACGGTATGGGCAGCTTGCATGTTTTGGAAGGCGCTATGAATGCTGAAAGGTATATAAAGGTTTCCAGACAACGTCTATTTCAGGGAAGGCCTTGTGTATTTCAGCAGGACAATGCAAAACCACATACTGCAGCTATTACAACAGCATGGCTTCGTCGTAGAAAAGTCCGGATGCTGAATTGGCCTGCCTGCAGTCCAGATCTTTCACCTATAGAGAACATTTGGTGCATCATTAAATGAAAAATACGTCAAAGACGACCACAAACTCTTCAGCAGCTGGAAACCTATATCAGGCAAGAATGGGACCAAATTTCAACACCAAAACTCCAGAAACTCATAACCTCGATGCCCAGACATCTTCAAACTATTTTGAAAAGAAGAGGAGATGCTACACCATGGTAAACATGCCCGCGTCCCAACTATTTTGAGACCTGTAGCAGGCATCAAATTTGAAATGAGCTCATTTTGTGCATAAAATTGTAAAATTTCTCTGTTTAAATAGATGTTATCTATGTTCTATTGTGAATAAAATATTGGCTCATGTGATTTGAAAGTCTTTTAGTTTTCATTTTATTCAAATTTAAAAAACGTCCCAGCTTTTTCGGAATTTGGGTTGTATATACTCAGTCTGTATATATTCAGTCTGTGGCATTACAGAAATCTTAGATTAATTTATAAACTACATGCATAAACAACACTGCATTCATTCAAGCTGGTGGCTCTTGCTCAGTGGACAGGAAGCAGTCTTCTGTTGCTAGGCAGCCTTCAGAGAATTGATCATGAAATCATGGGGGAGTGAGAAGACTGATCTATCTATCAGAGATCTCGGCCTCCATTAGGGGCTCTGAATTAATGAGCATCAGATGGAGCTCATCCAGTCCCAGATAAACCACAATAAAATCAGAGAAAAAAAAGTTTGGGTATTGGGAGCACCGTCTCTCTGATTAAAAAGTACTCAAACTTTGGATTACACATTTAATTAAGAGAAGAGATTAAATGAATAGTTATTTACTCTCAATGCCATTCCAAACCTGTGAGGAGAAAAACATTCATTAAAAACTGGTTTAAACAAAGCCTAGAACTAACACAAAGCCTAGAATAACACCAAGATTTTGTGCATGATTAGTAAAGAGTTCTTTCATGGTGCTTTTTGTCACTTTTGTGTTCCACAGAAAAAAGAAAATGATACAGTTTTGGTATGACATGTACGGTAAATAATGACAAAACTTCCATTTTAGGTGAATTCCTTTAAAGCAAGCTTGAATGGCAATTTAAAAATGCTAATAGTACGTCCTGTGGAAGCAGTGGACCTCGGCACACTGTCCTTGTGAGCTCTGAGGGGAAGCAGGTGTGACTGCCTCACTCTTCCAGAGCTCTTGACAGCGGAGGAGAGAGAGAGGAAGAGATCATTTAGCCCTAGATACGCACACTGAATACTGAGTCACAGCAGAAGAATCGGCTATTCTGCTTGTGGATGCTGAGGTGCCCTTTCGAGTTGCGGAGATCTGCCAAGTGAAATGCACTGCCAATGTGTCAGGAGAGGCAGTGAATACTGAGACAGGAAATCAGGTCTAGAAGATGGGTAGCGACCTTGATTACAGAACACTCTGACATACAGTGCCTGCATTGTACAATGTGGCTTTTAATATTGCTTTATGGTCCATTGAAAGCAACATCTTGGGGGTATATAGGTGAAATATATGGTCATATAATATATGGTACATATAATATCAGGTGTTTTGTTCATTTTTCAAAGAGTTTCCCAATCAGACCATAAATAAATAAGGGATAATCCATGGCTAGCTGTGCATTAAACGATTTTAATGCACAACGTGGAGGCAAAGAAGCGGAGTGCATTCAAAACGTATAAGAATCGGCTATTCTAAATCGAGCCAATCATAATTAAGTATTCAGACAGACCATGGTATAATCACAATTACTTCATAGATTACTGATAAGCAAGTCTGGACAGAATCTGCAGACTTTTTTCCTCATTTTTCTATACTGATATTCTAAGTAAAATGCATTTAAATATGGTAAAATGTGTTAAACACAGGTACTACATACTAAAAGCTCAGGCAAATTAGTGCTGACTTAACATTCAAATGGTGGTGGGTATGTAGAATGATGGACGTTTAAAATCTGTAGATATTTGCAGTGCCATCGGCGAGCACCAAGTCCTTATGGGCCTGCTGATTAGGTAAGCTATCTTACAGTAATTCATTTTAAAGATACTTTATGACTTTAATATTGAGATGGTTGAAAGAAGGCACATTGATGGATAATTGTCTCTAAACATACTTAGCTCAAATACAAATTATAAATTATATGGCCAGCTAGTCAATAACTGCTTAATGACTCCTAAAAATCTTTAACCCTATAAAGCCTACAGTATTATATTTTTTTACATGAATTTCTAAGGCCTCTAAAATCATCATTGTACTGGATTGCATTATGTTTTGCCCACACAATGAAAACTACACATCTTTGGTCATAAAACTAAGCATTTAAATTTCATCTTAGGGTAAGTTTACATGACAACGATGTGCTAAAAATATGAAATGTTTTTCCTTTGCATTTTTCGTGTATAGAGGACAACGTTGTCAAAATGATGCCCATTCATATGGATCCGTGAAAACAACTAAAAACGCTGTATTATGCATGCCAGGCTAGTAGTTGGCAATGTCACGCTGTAAAGAAACACTATGCACCTATAGACTGAACATATAATATGCATGCGCATGATTTCACCATTTTCACAAATTTGCATTTTTGTAGTTTATACAGAGACAATAACAGTATTGTTTTTGTCACCCATTGTTTTTGTAAGTTTGCATTTTTAGGTCCCCAAAATGCTGTTGTTGTGTAAATCAATGGCCAAAATGAATAAAAAGATTTCCATTTTTAGTTGAAATTGGCCTCTTAATAAGATATAGGGCCCTATCATACACCCGATGCAATGCAACGGCAGGCGCGACTCAAGTGTTTTTTGCTATTTTCAGCCCAACGCAGTTATTATCTTTTTCACGTTCAGCACCCACGTTGTTTAAATAGCAAATGCACTCATGTCCATCTGTTCGCCCATGGGTCTGCTGGTCTGAAAATGAGGTGTGTTTAGGCGCATTGTTGGCGTATTGCTATTTTGAGGCAAGTGAATACGACTGCACCACTGACCAACAGCATGTAAACAGCAATCCGCCAAAGGTGCAAGCGCACCTGGCTTTCAAAGGGAATGGGAGATGACACTCTGATTGGTTTATTGCATGTTACGCCCAAAACACACCCATAACTCATTAAGAGACTAGGTACAACCCTTTTGGACCATGAGCCTGGCACAGTGACCATTTTTTCTGTGGTTAAACTAGCAAAAGTGGATTCGGACACGCCCTAAGTGCACCTGCGCCATGTGCTTAGATCATTAAAATAGGGCCCATAGAGTGACAACTGATATTTATATGCAGTATTTATTTATTTGCATTAAGTAGTCTGCTATACTGTTATAATGATCTCATTAATTTACATTACAAGCTACAGTATCAAAATGTTGTCTTACTTTTTGGCCATATAAATAACAGCAACTGTGCCAAATTGCATATTTTGCTGAGTTTGGACTCTCACTATATCATACATTACAAGCCATAAAAGCCTGATGTATCAGATATGACACAAAACATACAACAACACATATGCAAAAAATTAAAAAGTAATAATAAAAAAGATTTTGTCTTTTTCAATTAAAGGGTTAGTTCACCCAAAAATGAAAATAATGTCATTTATTACTCACCCTCATGTCGTTCTACACCTGTAAGGCCTTCATTCATCTTCAGAACACGAATTAAGATATTTTTGATGAAATTCGATGGCTCAGTGAGGCCTGCATTCAAAGCAATGACATTACCTCTCTCAAGATCCATAAAGGTACTAAAAACATATTTAAAGCAGTTCATGTGAGTTCAGTGGTTCTACCTTAATATTATAACGTGACGAGAATACTTTTTGTGCTCCAAAAAAACAAAATAACTACTTTTCAACAATATAGTGATGGGCTGATTTCAAAACACTGCTTCGGAGCTTTACGAATCGAATCAGTGACTCAAAAATATTCTCATCGCTTTATAATATTACTGAACTCGCATGAACTGTTTTAAATATGTTTTTAGTAGCTTTATGGATCTTGAGAGAGGAAATGTCATTGATGTGAATGCAGGCCTCACGGAGCCATCGGATTTAATCAAAAATATCTTAATTTCTGTTCTGAAGATTAACGAAGGTCTTACGGGTGTGGAATGACATGAGGGTGAGTAATTAATGACATTATTTTCATTTTTGGGTGAACTAACCCTTTAAGTTCAATTAACTGTTCCATTTAAAAAAAATTATTTCATGTCAAGCCTTACAGGGGTTAAAATACATGACAAAAGATATTACTCAATTTTTGCAGCAGTACCGGACACACACAGGCACGTTAGTAATAGATGTTTTGTCCACACCCTAACAACTACCATTTTACCTGAATGAGGGTAGTGTAAAGTTCTGCAAACTTCTTCTTACTGCCACTTTTTGCTGGTTCAGCTGATATTTTCTCTGCATTACTGCCTGGTGTTTTGGAAAATCTCAGTTCTCAGTGCCTCTGCCCACACTGTCTGCGGTTCGAGGAAGGGCAATGCTGATCACTGATGCATGCAAGACCACGTCTGTTAAGTTATAAAGAGAAAATTTACAAATCAAAACACGGAAAAGAAACACACAATACTGCATTCAATACTTATATTAAATCTGGAGTTGGTGGAAATATTGGTAGAAATTCAGTTCCCAAATATACACCCATGCATTACAATCTAGTCTCCTTTATTTTTCTTTTATACCGTTATACCATTAGTGTCAAATGACATAACCAGTGGCATCACATGCCATCTCGGTTGTATTTGCTCTTGAGAAGCAGGTGCATTTTCTCCTTTTTCTTTTCCAGACACCAGTCTCTTGACCCCCTCAACCTCATCTCTTGACTGGGTCACTCATTCCCCTTCATCACAGAGTTTGTATTGATGTGTGATGTGAAGTGTCAAGCTATTCATTTCATGTTTCTTACATTGAGGAGTGATGTGTCTCAGCCTTACACATCAGCGTGCGGCAAAGCGGGGGGGGGAAACCCAACATAAGGCATGACAGGCTATGATCTAATATTCCCATCATTTTAATGAGATGGTGATAACAAGAAAAGCAGATCCATCCTGTCTCCCACATTCCTGTAATTGAGCGCCGCAGATCTTTGTCCCTGCTCTCGCAGGACTCCGGTACAGCCGTATTATAATAATGACCTGGAGGCAACACAGATTTAATGGCGTTTGAGAACATTGTGTAATCTGGTTACGGCAGACGGAGATATATGTCATGAATTTATATTCTGAAGTCTGAGTCATTATATAAATGTTACAATGCATCTCGCAGAACAATTCAGAAGAGTATGCGATTAATTTGACAAAGTCTTGGGTGATACAAAGGCTGAGGTTGACAGAAAACACAAGAAAGGAATGCCTTTTAAAACTTTGAAAAGGCCGAATTAGATTTTACACTCATTGTTTGTATTGTGTCAATTGTTACAAGGCAAAATAGTTTCTTCCTTCAGCATAATTATTCATCTTGGCTACTGGATAGATTATGGAGTCTTTTCGGTAAGAATCTGGGTCACTCAGCATGCTGTTCTATACATACCAATGAAGGAGTGCTAAATCTGTTAAAATAGCTTTCTTCAGCAGGTACTTCAACACATTATTGACAACACTGTTGCGTTTTCTTTTTAACAAGTTTTTCCACAACCACTGGCCTACTTAAATTTCAAAGCTTTCTTTTCCAGTAGTGCAATAGCCAAAATTGAAAAATCTACATCATAGGGTTATACATGGATTTTGAACCATGAGAAATTGCACCGGTTTTAGCTTGTACTAGTAAATCAAACTCTCCTCAACTTGGAAGAAAGTGCTAGTGCACTTACTGCCCTCTAGAAATACTAACAGCAGAGATATTGTTCAGAATGATCAATAACAGCCATATCTTTTCACCCAGCTGTCTAAAATGGTACCCAACCACATGAATTCACATTGGACAGCAGCATTGTCAGTGCTCCTAACCAATGTTTCAGGCAGTTCAATGGTGCAGAGTAAATTCAGACGGGCAAATTTTACAATCGCACCACTTTTGCATGCAGTATTTCAGAGCAAAAACCTGCATCTTCATTATTCAGTAACCATTCAATAATCCAGTTTAACTAGCTGCTAAACGTGCTGATATAGTACTTTGTAACTAATATTGTGGAATTAACGGCTACAGAAAGCAGGCTGTAAAGAAAATTTCATAAAAAAAAAATGTTTGTGTACATTTTTATTGGTCACGGCTGCAGTAATCTTCAAGTGAAGATCAAATGATGGTGTCTAAATTCAGTTATATATTCAGACTGGCGCAGTTGTAAACCGTAAAGTATGATCGATCGCAGTAGTCCATGGATATAAAAATTCATATTGGTCTCATTATAGGGATCAGATGGTTAACGGAACTTGGTCAGGGTGGACAACATATTACATTTGATGCAAACAAAGCTGTGAAGGATAAACATACAGTCCGATTAATAGTTTGTACAGTTGTGTGTACATTTACTCTCAGAAATAAATGGTCCAAAAACTGTCACTGGGATGGTACCTTTCAAAAGGCACACCTCTGTACCTCATTTACCCCTAAAGGGTGCATATTAGTTCCTGAAAGGTACATTTTACTACCTAATGTGCACATTTTAGTACCTAAATAGTACATATTAATACCTTTTGAAAGGGTACCGCACAATGACCATACCATTTTTTTCTGAGTGTTGTGGTGATGATTATTCAACCGATAAAACATTGAAAATATGTTTTTTTTAAATTATAACTGGGCAAAAAAATTAAATCCCGAACACAATGACTATGAAAAAACAAAAAATGTATACAAACCTGTGAAATAAAATTCCATTTACTGCCTGCTTTCCAGCACTATGATAACTGTCTTAGATTGTTCCCTCTCTTCTGTTTTTCTCTCAGAAGAACATGCAACTGTCATTTTCAATAAAGCTGTAAAACCCAGTGGAGCTGTAGAGCTTTCTGATTATCTGTCTTGAGTGGACATAAATGCCATGCAGTCTTCTCTCAATAGGCTCAATTTTTTTTTTTTTTTTTTTTTTTTTTTTTTTTTTAAACTTGCAGAATTACTTAACTGGCCTCCATTACACCTATTTTTACCTGAATGACTTCCTATTCCACTAAGGGTTGAAAAGACAGATACATTCCCCAAGTCTCTATCTCTCTTAATATGAAGTAAATGACCTAGATTAAAAAGCATTTAGTTAGAAATGATGATGCTAATTATCTCAATTACCTCTTGCTAGACACTAATGGAATTTTGAAAGCCACCTTTGAAACTTTTATAACTAGCTTTTATGGCTTTTTTCCACTTTTGAGAGTTATAATCAATCTTTACCCTACCAGAATGGCTGTCTGATTGGACATGGTTTTTAATATGGTATTATAATTCACTGCATACTTCTTTTCAAATAAATGCCCTGCCTTGAATGGCCTTGCTGTGGAGTTGATCTATTTGTCTGGATTGAGCAGAAGCTGTTGACTCACAGTCTTTCGTTAGTTGTCGTTCATATTGATTGGCAGTGGGTTCGCTGAATTCACTGGTCTCGCTCGCAGTGGCTTTCAAGTTTTAGTAAATGCATCTCTGTGGTGACAGGCCTTCTGAAGAGTGTGTTGAGTGCTGTTTGTTTCTCAGTGCATATTTACTTCCCTCAGTCAATTTCCACAGTTCATTGACTGACCTGAAAATACGCTGAGAAAAGACTTGTTCACGGAGGGCATGATGGTGCTTCAGAATGTATCCAAACAGTCCGCACTCCTTCAAAGGGCCACTCTTGAGAAAATGGCTATCATACAGACATAGGGAAATAAAATTATTAGTGGTGAATGCTAAATCCAAATTAATATAACTATAGTTCACTAGAACTTGGATCAATGGTTGCTAAGTCTATCTACAGAAATTGAAATCTACAGGTAACGCTTGTAACGACTGAGACAAATCAGACACAATTATTTGTTATAGGTCTGGGGCCTGTCCCCCATCCCCCGAGAAGTTCTCTGTTACAAGTTCTAACTAAAGAATGTGGTTGCCACATGGAAGAGCAGAGAACAGACACAGAAACGTGCATCTTTCCTGCATTTTCCCCACAGAACACAGACTTTCCTGCATTAATTTATAGACAGACCGTTCTATAAATGAACATGCACATCCCTAGGAAATGGTATCCATTATTGCTGTTGTTGTATTGCACTCATTGTATTCGCATGTTTTATGATACATTTAAGGTAACTTCAATTATGCCATGTTTAGTGTCTATGGGTTCGTATCGAGAAGATTTAAATGCTTGTGTATGCGGTATGTTCATACCTGTGCAACACATCAGTATTACAAGAATCTTTAATAGTTCTTCTTCAAAAACTCAGCCAGTAAATCTTGCTCGATCGTAAAAGCCCTGACAGGAGGCGTGTTATCGCCCGGAAATACAACATCTTCATTGGTCCGGTCAACAACTAAGAGGTGTGACTTTGACCAGAGGTTAAAAGCCAGTGAACAATGCCACTCCCTCTCTTTTCTTGCTTCTTGGATGACTGAGGAGACCCCCTTCTCGCTGCAGGCCTGTAGGCCTAGGCCTGCAGGCCTCGGCCTACAACCCAGCCATGTGCTCATCAATAAGTTGTTTCATAGTACTTCATCTAACGCAGAAGATACTGGCAACAACTTCGGACCGAACCATCAAGATTACAACCCAGCCTGCAGATCTGATGCTCCTCAGCCTCAAGGCATCTTGCAAGTATCGTACATTTGAACACAAAACAGTGATGCTGAGGTGTTTTATTGCTGAGGAAACTGAAGATTCTTTTCCAGATTGTCTATGACTTTTTCCTATAGCTCTATCAACAGTTCCACTTCCGGTTCAACTCTATCATTGCTCATTCTTACCAACATATGTGTGTGACCTGCGTGTATGTTATGTGTCTGTTAGTTTAGTTATGTGTTTGTGAGTTAGTTAATAAAGATTGTGCACAATACATGTTTGGTCCTGACTCCGTCTGCTAATAAGTGATTTAGATCCTGACTATATGCTCTGAGTAGTACTGTACAATACGAATGTTGTTTTTCCATAACCTGGAAATGAACATTTCTTAGAATTAATAAACAATCAACACTGAGTGTTCACTGGACAAACAGGTTAATTGATTGTAATATTAATGTAGCTACATCCAGTTAATCTGATTAATTGATTTACATATTCATAATTAATCATAATTAATAATCATAATGAGTTATGAATTATTAATATTTCCCCTTTGAGTTAATTCGCTACACGCTAATACACATTAAATATATAGTCATGCAATGCTGAAGTTGTTAACCTTAACAATTTGAGAACAAGGTAGAACAATAATAAAAATTAGCATAGTTTGATGTGATGTGAGCTAAGCGATCGTTAGATTTAATCACCATTGGCAGCGCAATTTATTTTAATGCTTTTTTCTTCAGTTGGTCAGAAGAAAAGTGGCAGACATGTTACTTGTTCAGATGACATTTTCCGGTGAAAATTCTTATTTTGGTCATACTTCCAAGACATAGAATCTGTGATTCCGAAGTAGAGTATCCACACCGATATGGTGACTGACACCAAACATTAGATTCATTAGAAACATTAGATTAGAGCTGTGCCGATACACAACACACGTAAAGATGATAATTCCACAAATAACTGCAATTGCAGGTTTTAAACAGAGATGGCGACAAAGAGGCAAAACTTACGGACTACAGCTTTAATATTTTATATATATATATATTTTTTTATATATATATTTGTAATATTTTATATAATAAAATAATATACAATAATATCAATCTATTATGAATTCAATATTATATGAATCTCAAAGAATCTGTACATCTCCAAAGTTAATTATACGTAACATGCTTATGTTTTAGATGCTGTCAATATGTTAAAAAATGAACATATTGTCCAGTGAGCCTTTATTAAAATCTCACTACTTCTCATTCTTGATGTAGACCAGCTATGTGGATTCTGAATATAATTTGTCGGTGGGCTTCTATACATTCTGATCATTATATGCTTTTTTTATGATTATGCCTTTAATTTATGCCTTTCATTGGCAATTATTTCATTTTTTTCTGTCTGTCTCATTTTCCTTTTTATGATATATGGTATTGATGTCTTTTATTGTGTTGTAAAGTATGTTGGTCAGCTGCTGCTGTGTAATGATGCTATATAAATAAACTATATAAATAAACTTTGACTATGCAAACATGTGAAAATGAATTTGCACTAGAACCACACTTTACGTCGCAAGACCTTTGATTGCCGATTAGAGTTTACAGAACAGGGTCCAATTCTCTTTAACTGCTACACTGCACTGATGGCCCCTTAAACCTGACTTTCGGTATGATTTGACTCAAATGAACATTCATTCCAGGGCTCCATACCTCAGGCCTCCTGCTGCACTCCGGCTGCTCCAAGTGTAATTACGTTACTGTATCAAGCGATGTAATAGCACAGACTCTCTTCTCTCGAGGCGGTAGGTTTCTGCCAAATTCTCTAATAAATGAATCGCAGGTTTGATGCTTTTGGACTCGGGTACATGCAGGGTTGTACGTCTGCTCTCTGAGCAGCAAAATGAGATTGATCATCATGGCTGCAAGAGGCAAAAAATTGTTTTTAGTGAGATCTTTAAATCTTTAAAGAGTTGTGAAACTCTACAAGACTATAGATTTTTAGTTACTGTCCATAATAGAAGGCAACAGCATACATTATTTTTTTAAAATGTGAAAGCGCATTAAAGTGCATTAAATAAATATAAAATGACCCAACTGGTTGTCACAACAGGGTCAAAGTATTCAGTGAATAATCAGTTCAATTTCTAAAAGCTATTGTATAACCTCAGAATACCTGAAATATAGCATCATACAGATCACTTGCTGAATAAATAGTTCAAAGAATTTTCATTTTCGGGTAAACTATCCCTTTAAGGTCAAAAACAGAGTCTGTGGCTTAACAGCATGCATTAACCTTACATTGTCACAGAGGACGGATCCTAAGAGACAACAAAAGAAAGATAAAGAGAGAGCGATGACTTGCTCTGAGACGTTTCAGTGTGGCACTTAGATGAGCGTTCCATCTCAGGATCAAAGCCGACAGAGAGCTCATCGTAAGCAAGATCTAAACTCGCGCTGAGGAGTCAAGTGCGTCTCTCTCCCCGCAGTCCAGACACGACTGCCACTCTGGAACAGACAGAACAGACAGCAGAAAAGGCCACAGGGCAGAGAAGAAAAAACAAAAGGGCCTTCTGAATCCACACACACACACACACGCACTTCCATTCCTGCTAGAAGAGACTTTGCACCACAGGATCATTTTCCCCTGCAAATCTCATTAAACATGCAGTGACTCTGTGTTTCTGCTGATGTGGTGTGCTAGAGATGTAATCTGCATATCTGCATGTCTAATACCAAATTATTAAAGATGGTGTTAAGCGTTTTTAAGAGACGAGTAAAAAATATATGCTCAGGTTGGTGTAAGGGGGAGGACGGCATTAGACTGAAGTCCTTGATCTTTTCCAGCTTTTAAAACACAGCATTCACAAGGACAAAAGCGGTTTCCGTTATCCTCTTTAAATGCACAGCTGCATTCATTTGACCCAATAAAATAAGCTGTTGATCTTTCCTTTCCATTTCCGAGAACAAAAACACTCTTTTTACACTACAGTATGACACTCTCATGGGACATAGCATCTTATCATAGATGAGACAAAACCAAGTGGGCCAGAAAAACTCTTCTGTGTAGTCCTAGTTTCTCAAGGTTATGTGTAAAGATAGATCTAGTTTGCCCGTGCAATGTTGTTAGATGTGGGTTAGTCTTGGGCTAAGTAAGGCCTGTCATTAGAGACATGCTCAAAGTAGCCGAACAGATGGGAGCATTGTTAATTTAAACCCTGGGGAGTCTAGAGTACAGGCTTCGCTTTTTTTGTCTGCCTAGACTCCAATCAGACCCCTCTGACACATTGTGTGTGTTTTTACAGGTTGGTCGTCTAGCATATCAGCATTGCCGCACTGGAACTTAATGAGAGTTGGATACAGCCATGTTTTTAAAAAATAGCTTTCAACTTATCTTTAAATAGTCGGCATCAAAAGGTGCAATGCTAAATTCATAAATTCCTTCTAAAATCATATTGCACATTCCTGCTTCAGTAAAAACGGACTGTGTTCCAGATAATATATATCTGCTTCAGAGCTCATGCTGATGCTGTCAAGCATTTATAATTCATTTCTTATTTCACTATAGAATTATGAGCTACCTTCACTTAATTCCCTCCGTAGAGCTGAGATGGAACTCAGAAGTCAATTTAGGGATTAAACATTCGGTATCACGAGCTCAAGGAGATGCTGTGGAAGAAAAATAAAGAACATTCTTTGATTTTTGTATTCCAGCCACTGTTAAAGAAACATTTCATTCAAAAATGAAAACTGTCATCATTTACTCACCCTCATGTTGTTCCAAAACTACATGATTTTCTTTCTTCTGAAGAAGACAAAAGTAAAAATTATGAATTAACAATGTATTGGTCACTTTTCTTTGCAATTACACGCATAGACAGATTTTAATCTTCAAAAACGACTGACATTTTTGTTTTTATTCACTAATAATCTATTTGATACCTTTAAATAAATAGAGTGATTTGTGAATTAATTATTCACTGATTTTGTGAACTGAAAAGGCCAAATTATTAAGATCACATTTGGGTAAAGTTGTTTTTTCATTAAAACAATTTTGTTCAGCAAAATTAAAGGGTTAGTTCACCCAAAAATGAAAATTCTGTCATTTATTACTTACCCTCATGTCGTTCCACACCCGTAAGACCTTCGCTAATCTACGAAACACAAATTAAGATATTTTAGTTGAAATCCGATGGCTCCGTGAGGCCTTCATAGGGAGAAATGACATTTCCTCTCTCAAGATCCATAAAGGTACTAAAAACATATTTAAATCGGTTCATGTGAGTACAGTGGTTCAATATTAATATTATAAAGCGACGAGAATATTTTTGGTGCGCAAAAAAAAAACAAAATAACGACTTATTTAGTGATGGCCGATTTCAAAACACTGCTTCAGGAAGCATTGTAGCACAATGAATCAGTGTATCGAATCATGATTCAGATCGGGTGTCAAACTGCCAACGGCTGAAATCACGTGACTTTGGCGCTCCGAACAGCAGATTCGATACACTGATTCATTTATGCTCCGATGCTTCATGAAGCAGTGTTTTGAAATCGGCCATCACTAAGTAAGTCGTTATTTTGTTTTTTTTTTGCACACCAAAAATATTCTCGTCGCTTTATAATATTAATATTGAACCACTGTACTCACATGAACCGATTTAAATATGTTTTTAGTACCTTTATGGATCTTGAGAGAGGAAATGTCATTGCTCCCTATGAAGGCCTCACGGAGCCATCGGATTTCAACTAAAATATCTTAATTTGTGTTCCGAAGATTAACGAAAGTCTTACGGGTGTGGAACGGCATGAGGGTAAGTAATAAATGACAGAATTTTCTTTTTTGGGTGAACTAACCCTTTAAAGGTACACTTTTGGCCCTCTAGCGATAAAAAAAACAAAACTGCATGTATTATGCGGAAGAACATTGTTTTGGTTGTGCCTCAGTTCTGCTGTGTTGATAAATATGGTTATCCTCCTGCTCATAAAACAACTCATAAAACACACTACTAGGCTTATGAGCTATAACCAGTTTAGATGAAAAGGATCTCAATCTGACTAGCTGAAGATGTAACTGTAGCTTTACCTAGCTTGAAATTGAAATGTAGCTTGAAATTTCTGTCATTAATTACTCACCCTCATGTCGTTCCACACCCGTAAGACCTTCATTCATCTTCGGAACACAAATTAAGATATTTCTAATGAAATCCGAGGGTATCTGATCCACACAAAGGCAGCAACGTGATTGCACCTTTTGACGTCCAGAAAGGTAGTTGAAAACATGGTTAAAATAGTCAACGTGACTACAGTGGTTCAACCTTAATGTTATAAAGCGACAAGAATACTTTTTGTGCACAAAAACAAAACAAAATGACTTTATTCAACAATTTGAACCGTAGTCATACGTAGCGAACTCAGTGCAGGCTTCCTTGTTTACGTCCGACCGCCAGCCATATGTTTTTAATGGTTTTGGATGAAAGTGTGTATAACTTTGGGTGTGGTCGACTTATTTTCACTGGAGTCACGTGCTTAGACTCCTGAAACCTTGCCAAGTCCAACGATACCAGACTTGTCAGGTTTCGGCTTATGGTTTGTGCAACGTTGTGATTTAGCGCTTAAAAAACTTTTGTGAATATCTTCGAAACCGTTAGTCCGATCGAGACGAAACCACCATAGGAAACACAGAACCTAAGTTGGTTTACTAAAAGTTAATGCCCAAATGTCAAAATATTGATAGGAAGTGGCAAAAAAAATCCAATCAAAGTCTGTCATGGGTCATTTTTTTATGCTCTCATATAAATATAAGTGTCTATAACTTCAAAACGAAATGAGATATTTTCACCAAAATTAATGGGCACACTCTGAGGACACCCAAAAAAAGTGGCAGAGATCAGGCAATAGGTGGTGCTATAACTGTCAAAAAACCTTTAAAACCCATGTTTTTCCTTACTAAATCGCCTGTAATGGCTGTAAATGGTCTTTTCCATAATAAAATATAAATATAATACCTTTTTACGCATGTGCTTAAAGGCCTTAAAGTGCTTGAATCCCGATGATTGCTGCTCGCAGCTATATTTTTTATTATTATTCTTGTGGAATAATCCAACTTCATCGTATTGTTTATTGCATTTGAAAAACCTGTGAAATTTGGTGATGGTCACTAAAAGGTCAGTGTAGTGTACACATTAATATGCATTAAGGTAATAAAATATCCTGTTTTCATAATACAACATTTCCTTAACAGCTGTGCATGTGTGGATGTGTTATTGTGACATATGCCTAACGGGCCGCAGGCACATATAAAACATAAAACACTCAACCTGTATGCTGATAGTAACATGATGTGTCTCCATCTTATGCAGCAGGACCACAGGCAATCAGTCAAAGAAACTGACAAGAGGGTTGGTCCCTTCATATAGTAGCACAAAAAGTAAATCACAGGAGCTCATGTTCTTATGGACATGTTCTTATATATGTATATATAAAAAACAAAAAAGACAAACTACAGCTACTGGTTTTATTTTACTATGCAAAAAAAAAAAAAAAAAAATGCATAGAAAAACAAAAAGCTCACAGGAACAAGCAAACATTGACTACAACAATCAGTTATTAATATATTGTTGGTTCCCTCGTTTTTGCATGTGTTTATTAGACTATATGTGATATATATAACCATTTAAAAATGCTTATCAGCTGACCACTAATTCTAATGGAATTAATGTATTTCAGGCAGCATGACATTTATGCTCAATTAGACTGTACTGTTGAAATGAATAAGGCATATAACGCGAACACAACCATTACATGAGCCATTTCGAGAAGGAAAAAAACACGTCTAAGTACTTATAGGTTTATTTTCTTGTTCTCTTTTTGGATGAAAAGAGAAATACAGGCGGTCTTCTGCAGAGATCTGGTGCAGCTCAATTTAACCAAGGATCAAATCCTCTGGGAGTAAGTATGGCACCTTTATCAAAAGCATCACACTCTCAGTACTCTGCACCATAGCTGCATGGTGTTTGAACTGCACGGCAGCTACAAAAGCAGAAAAATGACTGAAATTGCAATGTTTTGCCAAACATTTGGTAAAGCACCAAACCGGAACATAAAATCAAATAAACCTAAAGATTTTTTTATTTCAAGTTGATTATTTTATGTACTATGTCTTTTCCATGTCCATAAAAACATTTATAATAGACCAGTATCAGCACAAGAAGAAAAAAAGATAGTGACCTATTTTCAGCAGGCTGCTCTATTTTCTTGCACACCTGGGATGAGAATACAAGCCGGCATAAAGTTTGTCTGTTTTTCCCCCTCCTTTTTATCTGTCAGTCGCTCTCTGTTATGTCCTCTTTCAGTTCACACACATATGACCCATGTTTATCTCCCCAGGTTTTGAGCAGCAGAGCTCCAGTGTTGAACCACTAAACCAAAATGCTGTTGTACAGATGTGGCCTCTGAACACACAAAAGAAACGAGCGAGCTTAATTGAGCTGGGTAATTGGCCATTATTTACCACAGCGATGACGCTCCCCACCGCTGGCTTTGACACATCTGTACAGCTCATTAGTGTGAGGAACTCTCTAAAACGAGGCAGGAAAATGTGACAAGCTGCTTTGTTTCAGCTGTTATGTAACTGCGGGGTGCTCTCGTGCTCATAATTGACCTGGATGAAACATGTTTCAATCTCTGTACCTTTGTAGTTAATGGTGGTAGGTGGGTTTACAAAGTCAGTGATCATATGTGAGTCCTACTACAGTACATCTTAGGTTTGACAATAATAGGCTGTGCTGGCTAGCAGTAAATCTTTTAAATGATTAAATTGGACAGGGTTCAACAAAATATTTTTTTTTTTTTTTTTTTTTTGGCCAGTAGTTCAAATTTTAACAATTTTCGTTGACCTACACTAAAAAAAACACACAAAAAACATAACATTGGCCTGAAACGGAAATTGCAATCGTCTTCTCTATTGTTGTAATGATGGGTCGGCAGAGCGGGGATCCAGTTGCAGCTTTATTAAGAATAGTAGATACACAGGTAGACAGGGGCAAAGGCAAGAACATAAACAGGGACAGGCAAGGGTCGAGGCAGGCGGCAGACAAACGGTATCAGGAAGCAGGCAGAGATCAGGGCAGGCGGCAAACAAACACAGTCCAGTAAGCAGGCAAGGATCAGGGCAGGCAGCAGAGAATCACAACGAATAAACAGTCCACAAGAAAACGCTTAGAGTTGATCACCGGGGCAAATCAAGACTTCGCAAAGGGCGTGTGTGTGTGTGTGTCTTAAATAGTCCAGGTAATGATCTGCAGGTGTGTGTGGCAATTGGTGATTGGTGCATGTGATTGGAAGGGAGGATTATGGGAAGTGGAGTCCAGGAACTGACAGGAACAGACAGTGATCGTGACATAACGCCCCCCTTCCGGAAGGCGCGTCCTCGCGGCGTAAATGGCACAGATAGGGAGGGGGGGGTGGGTACATTGGAGACCTGTTGGCAGACGGGAACGGGGTCTCCAATGCAGGTCCAGGAACTCGGGCAGCCACGGGGGGTCAGGTGCCACGGGCAGCCACGGCGGGTCAGGTGCCACGGGCAGCCACGGCGGGTCAGGTGCCACGGGCAGCCACGGCGGGTCAGGTGCCACGGGCAGCCACGGCGGGTCAGGTGCCACGGGCAGCCACGGCGGGTCAGGTGCCACGGATAGCCACGGCGGGTCAGGTGGCTTGGGCAACCCCGGCGGGTCAGGTGGCTTAGGCAACCACGGCAGGTCAGGTGGCTTGGGCACCCACGGCAGGTCAGGTGGCTTGGGCAACCACGGCAGGTCAGGTGGCTTAGGCGGCCACGGTAGGTCAGGTGGCTTGGGCGCCCACGGCAGGTCAGGTGGCTTGGGCGACCACGGCAGGTCAGGTGGCTTGGGCGACCACGGCAGGTCAGGTGGCTTGGGCGACCACGGCAGGTCAGGGTCCGTAGCTGGCCACAGCAGTTCACAGGCAGTTGAAGGCCGTGGGCGTGTAAGGTCCCCACCCGCAAGCTCAAGCAATTCGGAGGCCGCTGATGATCGCGGTCGTGCAGGGTCCCCACCCACAAGCTCCCCACCCTCAGGTATATGGCCCCCCCCCAAAAAGTTCTTGGGGAATTCAACGGAGGCCGTGGCGGTTTCGTGGGTAAGGAGCTCGGGTGGCGCCGGCAGGGCGAGGAGCTCGGGTGGCGCCGGCAGGGCGAGGAGCTCGGGTGGCGCCGGCAGGGCGAGGAGCTCGGGTGGCGCCGGCAGGGCGAGGAGCTCGGGTGGCGCCGGCAGGGCGAGAAGCTCGGGTGGCGCCGGCAGGGCGAGGAGCTCGGGTGGCGCCGGCAGGGCGAGGAGCTCGGGTGGCGCCGGCAGGGCGAGGAGCTCGGGTGGCGCCGGCAGGGCGAGGAGGTCGGGGCCGGCCTCCGTGGCCGTATCAGGAAAAGCGGATTGCTCTGGGACGGCAGCGGGCTGCTCTGGGACGGCAGCGGGCTGCTCTGGGACGGCCTCCGGGCCTACAGTGGGCTCTGGGAAGGCCTCTGGGCCTTGAGGGCTGGAGGAAGCCTTCTTCCTCCTCCTCCTCCGTTTGCATAGTTGAGGCGGTGGCTCTGTGCCTACCTCCTCGGTGGGCGCTGCAGCGGGCTCACGGGGTGGAGCGGACTCACTGGCTGGGACGACCCCTATGTTCCCAGACACTGGCGGGGCGGCCATCTTGCCCGTGGGCACTGGCAACGCGGCCATCTTGTCCATAGCATCCCGAGAGTTTGAGTGCGTGGCAACCGGCGAGCTTGAGTGCGTGGCAACCGGCGAGCTTGAGTGCGTGGCAACCGGCGAGCTTGAGTGCGTGGCAACCGGCGAGCTTGAGTGCGTGGCAACCGGCGAGCTTGAGGGCGTGGCGGCCAGCGGGCTTGAGTGCGAAGCGGCCGGCGGAGGCTTAGGAATGCCAGCCGCTCGTGCTGAAGTCAGCGCTGGATAAGCCACACTGGAACGCAACCCACTCCGCACCCAAACAGATCCAGAGACGTGATGTAATTCTAGAAGATCAACGGAGACTTGACTTGGCTCTGGAAGATCAGCGGAGACATGATGTGATGATGTTGTGGCCGCCATTTTGTGCATGCTCTCTTTAGAGGCAGCCATTACATGGGGGGACGAGGTGTCGCGTTCCTCCGCGACACCCACAGTAAAAAGTGAACCAACAGTAAGCAGGGCAAAGTCCAGAAATTCCACGAACGACCCTCGGGGACCATTAATAAGTAAGTAGTCCTTCAATGGTTCGTTTAATCCATAGCCAAAGAAGTCAATGAGGGCACAGTCAGGCAGGTCAGATAAATAGGCAATGTCTAAAAACTTCTGAATGTGGTCCTCGAGTGTACAATTACCTTGCTGAAGGCGGACGAGACGTATTGCTGGGTCCATGCTAAGGCTGGAAGCGCTCGTAGAAGCTGCTGGATCGTTTGATGGCGAAGTCTTCTGTAATGATGGGTCGGCAGAGCGGGGATCCAGTTGCAGCTTTATTAAGAATAGTAGATACACAGGTAGACAGGGGCAAAGGCAAGAACATAAACAGGGACAGGCAAGGGTCGAGGCAGGCGGCAGACAAACGGTATCAGGAAGCAGGCAGAGATCAGGGCAGGCGGCAAACAAACACAGTCCAGTAAGCAGGCAAGGATCAGGGCAGGCAGCAGAGAATCACAACGAATAAACAGTCCACAAGAAAACGCTTAGAGTTGATCACCGGGGCAAATCAAGACTTCGCAAAGGGCGTGTGTGTGTGTGTGTCTTAAATAGTCCAGGTAATGATCTGCAGGTGTGTGTGGCAATTGGTGATTGGTGCATGTGATTGGAAGGGAGGATTATGGGAAGTGGAGTCCAGGAACTGACAGGAACAGACAGTGATCGTGACATAACGCCCCCCTTCCGGAAGGCGCGTCCTCGCGGCGTAAATGGCACAGACAGGGAGGGGGGGGTGGGTACATTGGAGACCTGTTGGCAGACGGGAACGGGGTCTCCAATGCAGGTCCAGGAACTCGGGCAGCCACGGGGGGTCAGGTGCCACGGGCAGCCACGGCGGGTCAGGTGCCACGGGCAGCCACGGCGGGTCAGGTGCCACGGGCAGCCACGGCGGGTCAGGTGCCACGGGCAGCCACGGCGGGTCAGGTGCCACGGGCAGCCACGGCGGGTCAGGTGCCACGGATAGCCACGGCGGGTCAGGTGGCTTGGGCAACCCCGGCGGGTCAGGTGGCTTAGGCAACCACGGCAGGTCAGGTGGCTTGGGCACCCACGGCAGGTCAGGTGGCTTGGGCAACCACGGCAGGTCAGGTGGCTTAGGCGGCCACGGTAGGTCAGGTGGCTTGGGCGCCCACGGCAGGTCAGGTGGCTTGGGCGACCACGGCAGGTCAGGTGGCTTGGGCGACCACGGCAGGTCAGGTGGCTTGGGCGACCACGGCAGGTCAGGGTCCGTAGCTGGCCACAGCAGTTCACAGGCAGTTGAAGGCCGTGGGCGTGTAAGGTCCCCACCCGCAAGCTCAAGCAATTCGGAGGCCGCTGATGATCGCGGTCGTGCAGGGTCCCCACCCACAAGCTCCCCACCCTCAGGTATATGGCCCCCCCCCAAAAAGTTCTTGGGGAATTCAACGGAGGCCGTGGCGGTTTCGTGGGTAAGGAGCTCGGGTGGCGCCGGCAGGGCGAGGAGCTCGGGTGGCGCCGGCAGGGCGAGGAGCTCGGGTGGCGCCGGCAGGGCGAGGAGCTCGGGTGGCGCCGGCAGGGCGAGGAGCTCGGGTGGCGCCGGCAGGGCGAGGAGGTCGGGGCCGGCCTCCGTGGCCGTATCAGGAAAAGCGGATTGCTCTGGGACGGCAGCGGGCTGCTCTGGGACGGCAGCGGGCTGCTCTGGGACGGCCTCCGGGCCTACAGTGGGCTCTGGGAAGGCCTCTGGGCCTTGAGGGCTGGAGGAAGCCTTCTTCCTCCTCCTCCTCCGTTTGCATAGTTGAGGCGGTGGCTCTGTGCCTACCTCCTCGGTGGGCGCTGCAGCGGGCTCACGGGGTGGAGCGGACTCACTGGCTGGGACGACCCCTATGTTCCCAGACACTGGCGGGGCGGCCATCTTGCCCGTGGGCACTGGCAACGCGGCCATCTTGTCCATAGCATCCCGAGAGTTTGAGTGCGTGGCAACCGGCGAGCTTGAGTGCGTGGCAACCGGCGAGCTTGAGTGCGTGGCAACCGGCGAGCTTGAGTGCGTGGCAACCGGCGAGCTTGAGTGCGTGGCAACCGGCGAGCTTGAGGGCGTGGCGGCCAGCGGGCTTGAGTGCGAAGCGGCCGGCGGAGGCTTAGGAATGCCAGCCGCTCGTGCTGAAGTCAGCGCTGGATAAGCCACACTGGAACGCAACCCACTCCGCACCCAAACAGATCCAGAGACGTGATGTAATTCTAGAAGATCAACGGAGACTTGACTTGGCTCTGGAAGATCAGCGGAGACATGATGTGATGATGTTGTGGCCGCCATTTTGTGCATGCTCTCTTTAGAGGCAGCCATTACATGGGGGGACGAGGTGTCGCGTTCCTCCGCGACACCCACAGTAAAAAGTGAACCAACAGTAAGCAGGGCAAAGTCCAGAAATTCCACGAACGACCCTCGGGGACCATTAATAAGTAAGTAGTCCTTCAATGGTTCGTTTAATCCATAGCCAAAGAAGTCAATGAGGGCACAGTCAGGCAGGTCAGATAAATAGGCAATGTCTAAAAACTTCTGAATGTGGTCCTCGAGTGTACAATTACCTTGCTGAAGGCGGACGAGACGTATTGCTGGGTCCATGCTAAGGCTGGAAGCGCTCGTAGAAGCTGCTGGATCGTTTGATGGCGAAGTCTTCTGTAATGATGGGTCGGCAGAGCGGGGATCCAGTTGCAGCTTTATTAAGAATAGTAGATACACAGGTAGACAGGGGCAAAGGCAAGAACATAAACAGGGACAGGCAAGGGTCGAGGCAGGCGGCAGACAAACGGTATCAGGAAGCAGGCAGAGATCAGGGCAGGCGGCAAACAAACACAGTCCAGTAAGCAGGCAAGGATCAGGGCAGGCAGCAGAGAATCACAACGAATAAACAGTCCAACAGAAACAGAGTAAACAGTCCACAAGAAAACGCTTAGAGTTGATCACCGGGGCAAATCAAGACTTCGCAAAGGGCGTGTGTGTGTGTGTGTCTTAAATAGTCCAGGTAATGATCTGCAGGTGTGTGTGGCAATTGGTGATTGGTGCATGTGATTGGAAGGGAGGATTATGGGAAGTGGAGTCCAGGAACTGACAGGAACAGACAGTGATCGTGACAATTGTGATGTATATCCTAGAGAAATGGTTTCTCAAGCAAGAAAAAATGTAGGGCAGGACTTGATTTTGTCCATTGGGAATTGATTGGATCGTTGTGGTTTGCTATTGCTGTGATCTCATGTGAGTGACAGGTTGTCTTGTATAATGTTCTTAAAAGTAATGTCTTATTTTTTCATATGTGTGTGTGTGTGTGTGTGTGTGTGTGTGTGTGTGTGTGTGTGTGTGAGTGTGTGTTAGATTTCAGTTTAACTTTATGACGATTGAATTCATAAACCCATTTCTGTCATAACAACTCAATGTACAATATAGCATACATGAATTACCATAGCAGATCTATACAGGTAGAGCTGGGGAAGGTGGAGGGTTTCTAAAACGTGCTGTACTGCTAAGGCAATGCTACCAAAGTATTTTGAAGGTTGAGCACACAAGCTCATTGGCTACTGGTACAGCAGGAACCAATCAGCTGTGCCCTATAGATAATGATGTGATTACGAGCAGGCTGAGTTAAAAGACCTATTAGCCTGCGCCATCTAGAGTTTCATGACAGAACTTTGTGTTTTTGTTAGAAAACAATGCCATACGTTGCAAAATATTATTGATTTGTTTATAATTTTCAACCCAATCTAAATGATCCTTCATCCAACTAGATGAAATTACATTGGTGACATATTTAAATCAGAAAAATTCACAACAATAATGTTCAACTCATAATAAAACACCAAATGAGTAAGTTTTCCAGACATAAAAACACATGCACATAATCAACAAACATAACATGTAGTGACAATGCAGGTAACAGATACGACAACAGACGTTTTGAGCAGATTAAAGCCACTATACACAATAAAAACTAAACCCATTTAGAACCAATGAGTTTCACATTGAAATTCAGCCCCTGGCCTCAGATGGGAGTAAATGTCTCTCCCCCAGCTGCACCTGACAGCAAGTCTAAGTTCTGTTTACGTGCTTCAGCTCCCATTACAGCCCTGCGCCGATTGCCATCAAAATAGATCTTCAATTTTGCAAGTGGGATTCAGACCTCCATCAAAACAATTGCCTGTCATGCGGAACAACAGTTGGCAGTGTTGCATTTGATGAGGCAATCAGTCCACTGATCCTGCTGCATTTTAGCAGATCCTAATGACTCTTTGCATCAGAAAGAACCCTTCAGCACACTGACCGTACATTTTCACAAATGGCTGGTAAAAAGTCATTTTTCTTCACACAGATTAAGACATTTATATTAAAATAAAAATATGTTTAGACAGCTCATCGAAATAACTGGTAAAATTGGATTTAGTGATTACATTATATATTTGTATTGCATAACCTATAGGAAACCATCTAAAAAAGTAGTTGCCTGCTTTAAAAGCAAAATATTAAAATATTAATAAATATAATAATACAAATATAGTATAAAATATATAAAATAAAAACGATTAAAATATTAGATAATTCTACATTTATATGTGTGTTGCTACAAATAAAGACATTTTATTAGCTCAGCTGAAAGAAATCAAGGCTCTAAAACTTTTTGACCAATGAATTTGACTGGATTACTGTTTTTTTTTTTTTTTTTTTATGGATTCCACTCTTTTTCACTCACTTTTTATGGATATATATATATAAATATAAATCTCCAGATGGCAAAATATTCTAGCAAGATGAGCATAAATAGAAAAAAAAAAATGTTTTATTTAATACCAAATTCTCCACGACTCCATTCTCCAGAGTTTGAAATCTACAGGCCTGGATGTTGCAATTTAAAAATTTCCTGATATCTCCTGGTTTTCCATGACTGTGGGAATCCTAAAGAGAAGATTGAAAAAGAATGAACGCCTGCATACCAAAGTAGGGTATTATGCCGTGAAAATGAAAAAGAAAAAGGAAGGACCCACTCCACTGAAACATGGCCATTTAAAATTCAAAGCCTCTTTCATAGCAGAGTGACTCAACTCTGAATTTGTTGCTTCAGTAGATCAAATAATAGAATTATGTGCATGTCGACCTCTGTCTTAATTACAGCTTTCAAAACATATTAATCAGGCAATCAGAGCAGGTCGGCCCTCTGCAAGGAACAAGTCGGGGGGAGAAAACAGAGAACTCTACATTACTCTCATTAGAAGCACTTGGATATTATTCTGCATGTGATCTAGTTTAATTAAATAAAAATTTGATTTAAAAAAGGGTGAAGCACCACTGAGCTGCACTGCCAGACGCGTAACATACAGTAATCTCTTGCAATCAGGGAAACCTGTGAAGACACATTGTGCAGTCCACAATGGGGAAAAATGACTGTAGCATCAAGTGTTTAGAGAAAGGTGGATTGTTTTATGACTGTACACATGTATCCTAGCAACCAGGCCTCTTATGTTTGCTCTGCATCAGTGGTCTGTAGCTCATGTCACCATGAAAGGTTGCACAGATTATAAAGGAGATAAGACATTTGGTGTTGTAACAATTTTCCCCAAAGTAAGAGCAAAATAATTTATTACATACCAGATTGAACAACAAAACAGCACTCAACCTTATATATCCACGGAACAGTGCTTTCTGACCATTTCATGCATCTGTGGAGGAATCGCTCTGGATTGTTTGGTTCTTTCTGTTACCAGCAAGCAACAACAGCCTTATTCCTTATTCCTGTGGAATAAGGACACAACAAAATTAAGTTTCTCAATGACTGTCTTTTCTGCAGGTCTATATGATGAAAAAAAAAAAAATCTGTATATTGAGCAAAATTAAGCCTAAAACTGGAAAGCACTTACTTAAGCTCTAATTTGATTGGCTGGTGTGACAACCTCCAAAAGTACAGAAACACAAGTTTTTTGACCAGGTTTCTTGACCAGAAGCAAAGGAAAAACAGGGAACATCACCATCAACAACTGACAAAGAACAAGGGAAACACAAGGGCTATATATACACGAGGGTTAAAGGGATAGTTCACCCAAAAATGAAAATTATCCCATGATTTACTCACCCTCAAGCCATCCAAGGTGTATATGATCTTTCAGACGAACACAATCGGAGATATATTTTAAAAATATCCTTAGCCCTCCAAGGTTTATAACAGTTTATAACAGGTTTATTTAAAAAAATAAAAAAATAAAAAAAAGTATCCATCCATAATCAAAGTAATCCAAATAAATTCAAATAATTTGCTTCCGGCGGACGACCGTACGCATACTGCACAAGTCAACTTGCGCCAAATAAGTAAATGCTTGACGCAATGTATGACGCAGGATGTAGTATCATAAGCTTAGACGCCTCTCACGGTTCAAACAAATAGGGCTGTGCAACAAACTCAAGCTCCTCTTCTCTTATATCGAAATCCTCCGACATTTCTCTTTAAAATTTCTCGTTTTAGACTTCTAATTCGTGACCGGTGTTTTGTTTTTCTCTCTCCTCTGCGCCTCTGCGAGGGCCTGGAGACAGAGCAGTTGGCCAGGGCGGAAGAGGCTGAGCAGGGAGCGAGGGCGGAGCAGATGACCAGGGTGAAGCAGGCAGCACATGAGACCAGAGTGCAGTTGATGACCAGTAGCGGAGCTGTCAGAGGACCCAGAAAGTTCAAAAACAGCCCCAGTGGCCATAACAGAGCCATCAGGGTACACAGATAGTTCAGAAACGCCCTCTGTGGCCGTAACAGAGGCATCATGGGAAACAATGAGCTCAGAGGAGAATGTTGCCGCTGCCTCGGGAGAAACAGGCGAGATGTGTATAGCCCAAACACAAAATGACTGCCACCATCACAGGGAGCACAGAAGACACGGGAACAACCACCGGGGTTGTCAGTGCTGAGACTGGCGGGCTAGATGGCACAGGTCTAGGGATGCCGGCTGCATGCACCGACATCAGCGGTGTCCTCCAAGCTGGATGCCAGTCTTACATGCATAGGGACCACCTTAATGGCTTCATGTGTGACGATCATGACAACCGGGAACTCTGACGTGGTGTCCATGACGCCTTATGACTCTGGCGTGGCATACCTGGCGGCTGGAGTCTCTGGCATGGCGTCCATGACGGCTGAAGACTCTGGCGTGGCGTCCGTGGCGGCTGGAGTCTCTGGCGTGGTGGCCATCTTGGCTGAAGACTCAGGTGTAGTGGCCATCTTGGCTGAAGACTCAGGAGTGGGGGTCCACAGTGGGCCCCCCCAAAAATAGTATGCCCCCCCTCCAAAAAAAATCTCCCTCCTCCACTTCGCCCACAGTGAAGGGAGATCCACACAGCAGCAGGGCAAAGTCCAAATACTGTTCCAGGGTCCAGCTGGGCCCTCCCCCTGGCATCAGTTGGCCAATGTCATCCAGCCCAAAAACATTCTATCAGCATGACCTCATCCAAGGGAGCAAGGTGGCAGCAAGCTAATAACTCCCCTTCATAGTCCTCAATGGGACGGCCATTCTGAGCAATGGAGCAGAGAATGCTCACGAGTCCCGACACCTCCTGCTTAATCCATTAAAATGGTCAGCTGTTCTGTAACATCCGGAGAAAGCAGGCTGAGGCATGGATCTACGTGCAGGGGTATTTCATAAAGAAACAAGTATACAAATGATAAGCAACACAGAAAACAAAGAAAAGCAAATCACCTTCAACAACTGACAAAGAACAAACACAAGGGCTACATATACACCAGGGGTAACTATCTTAACAAGTAAACAAGACACAATTGGGGAGACTAATCAGGGGAGAACCAATGAACAATTGGACTACAAACAGACTACAAAGCATAGCACAAGAAAAAGGAAACACTTCAACATAAAAGTCCAGGAATCCACACAGGGAATATGTAACACCAGGTTAGTGACATAAAATCTTTCAAAGATATTCTGGGTTTTGTTTGAGGACATTAAATCTAGCAAGCCAACTAAATATCCACAAGCAAAACTGTAATGTTTCCCATGTTTTGTTTTTTTTTGTTTTTTTTTTAACAATCATTTGTAGAAACTGCCAATATATAATGGAAATTATTTTTTCCACACTGCTCTATTATCCCCTAAATGGCATATAAGAGTGTATTAAATTTGTTATTAAGAAATAAAGTTGGTATTTCTATGTATGCAAGCTGCCATTTTTTTGACCGGAATATGTTGGATTGGATGCTAAGTTTCAAAACGAAAGGTTATAAATATTTAAGTGCTATTTTAATAATGAATTTGTTCAGCCTGTTTATCAGTTTAAATATAAAGCACAAACCAAAAAAATAAAAACATCTCTAATCTCTTGTAGCATCTTTCAAATGCCTACTCTAATGTCTCAGTGGTACCCAAAACCTCACCTGCTCTGCTTTGAAACATCTGCTTGCAACAAATTCTTGCTGGAGGGCTCCCCGCAGAAATGAAGCAGTGGTGCAGATTGAGCGAAGAGAGAATCACTATGGAGCCCAAGGCTAAGGGCCTGAACTCACTGCTCTGCAGAACACCACAAAAGATCCCAGTCAGCGAGGATGTCCACAATTTAATTTCAAACAGCGTCCTTCATGGCAGGCATGAGGGATTTGAGAAAGTTTGAGCTTACTGGTTTGCTTTTATTTATTAAATTAATTAATGTTTTTGCATGGCAGTAGCTTGCCTATAGATCACCTCTCCTCATTTTCCTTGGAATCCTTGCAGAGGCAGTAATCTCATGTTTAAAATATCAAGCTTTTTGTTGTTGATATTTCCCCTTCAGCTATAATTAAATTCTTAATTATCAAGACGCAGTCACAAGGAACACTGAGGCAGGGAATTCAATTTGGAGACCCCCTGTATTATCCTGAGGGTCAAGAGAGGATTGTGGGAAGTGAGTGGGGTATGGATTGGGAGAGAAAGGAGAAAATAAGAGAGTTATGGATTCTTTTAGCAGATATAATTCGCAGCACTGCTTTGCTTCCTGCTGCCATGAGCTTACCTGATTCACTGACATCTTAATCATGTGTTCCTCTGGAGGAATCGCTTTGGATTACTGCTCGGTTCTTTCTATTAAGAGCAAGCAACAACAGCAAGCTCCCGTGGACTAAGGACACAACACAATTAACTTTCTCACTGACTTCTCTTCATCCTTTCAGCAGGTCTATATGAAGTGAAAATGTCTGCAAGTCTGTATGATGGGACAAACTAAGCTTAAAGGGACAGTTCACAAAAATATATTATAATATTATTTACTCACCATCATGTTGTTCTAAACCTGTATGCTGTTGTTTAAAAAGTCATTACACAGCTACACTGGAAATCTTCTAAATAGTGTCAACAAATCTCTTTATCAAAATTAGTAAAACATTGACTAAAACAGAGTAAAACATTGACAATATTTTAAGGATTTTTTATTTTTTTTAGGTAAAAACTATGACAAAAACTGTAAAAATGAACAAAATGAAGCTTCAAAAGCCAAGTGATAGCTTTATGTGATTAATGGAGAACATGGAGCTGTGTTACATAATGACAGAATTTCCATTTTCAACCAAACTATTCCTTTAACATGACTTCAGCACACATATACAGTACCTTTTCAGCTATTTATGACTAAATGCACTGAAAGGAAGGGCTTAATGTATGAACTTTGACTCACTGATTGCTGATATGCAGGTTCTGTCATGGTCATGAGGATAGCTGAGGACGCGTTTCCCTCTCTCACACAGGGATCTTGATGATTGGTCTATTTAGGAGTGTATCCGGGACTCAGAGGAATGAAGCTGACACTAATGCAGAGTGGAGGTGGCACAGAGGTGCACTGCGGATGTGCTTGCACTCTTTAAAGTGTCAGCACTGCTATGCCGGCACTGCGCCTACCTCCTCCTCCTCCAGATATTACAACGCAGTGTGTGCCTGGGGGAACATGGGTAAAGGATTGCCCCTGGCTAATTGGACATGCCTCCTCTACATTTCATTCTTGTCGGCCATTGTGGAGGATCTCAAAAAAGTGTTTGACTGTGCACAAGGCTTAAACACTGATATTCTCCTGCATTTAATTTTTTTCTTTTCAGAGTTCTTTTTATCTCTCTGGGTTTTTGAAAGCTCCTCCACAGGCCTCGTTCCCGCCTTCTAGGTCAGCTCTTCTGTGATGTCATGCATTCTGCTGGCCAGATGCAAAGGCGGTACTGACTCCTCCAGTTCCCAGCAGCACACGTCTCCCTCGATTCATAGGTAAAGAGGTCACGTCCTGGAATGGTCAGACACACTGAATGGCCTCTGTAGGAAACAGCTTGCACAGTCTGATCAGCTCTGACCCATACAGATGAGCAATTCAGACAAAGCAACACATGAAACCATCCAGTCACAGACCATCTGTGAAATGAGAGTTTAAATGTCAGGTGACTTCTCAGTGTCATTCTGGTACTACCAAAACTCAAAGGAACAGTTCATTCAAAAATAAAAGCTATGTCATTTTACTCACCCTCAAGTCATTCCAAACTCTTTTTCTTTCTTCTACTGAATACACACATACATACACACACACACACACACACACTGTGTTCCAAATTATTATGCAAGTGACTTATCAGTAGGATTTCAGTACAATAAACATTCAGATTTTAGTTTTTCAAAGAAAGTGTTTGTTTGTTTTATTTCTCCATATCTTTTTAGATAACTGGTATCAATCTCAGACAGGCTCGTTGAATAGTTTGCCAGATCTTCTTAAGTAAATGGAAAACTTAAAGAGGTTGTTCCACATTATTAAGCAAGTCACAGTTCTCATGCAATATGGGGAGGAAGAAAGATCTTTCTGAAGATGAAAAGCATGACATGGTGCAATGTTATGCAAAAAGCATGAAAACAACTAATATGGTGTGAAAACCTAATGGAGATTATCGAACTATCATAAGATTTACATTGATTTACATTCATAACATTGCACCATGTCATGCTTTTCATCTTTAGAAAGATCTTTCTTGCTCCCCATATTGCATGAGAACTGTGACTTGCTTAATAATGTGGAACAACCTCTTTAAAGGGTAAGTTCACCCCAAAATGAAAATTCTGTCATCATTTACTCACCCTCATGTCGTTCCACACCTGTAAGACTTTTGTTCATCTTCGGAACACAAATGAAGATCTTTTTGATGACAGAAAGCTGTCAGATTTCCTTCCATTGACTGCCTTTGTAACTTACAGGTCTTACGGGTGTGGAATGACAGAATTTTCATTTTTGGGGTGAACTAACCCTTTAAGTAGGGTTTCCATTTACAGTACATAAGTAGACTTGGCAAACTATTTAACAAACCTGTCTGAGATTGATACCAGTTATCTAAAAAGGTATGGAGATATTTAGATATTATTTTATCTAAAATAAAACAAATTATTAAAAAATTATTATGCAAGTAAACATTTAAACATATATATAAACATTTAAACATTTAACAAAAAAGTTATCGCATGATGAAGACTTGAAATATAGTCATATTAACTATTTTTTGACAATTTTATGGTGCTTTTGTGTCTTTTCCGAAGCTTAAAAACCTTTAATTCATTGTAATTGCACAGGCAAAAACAGACAAGTGCAATCCATTAAAATTTCTCATTTTGTGTTGCACGTAATGGAAAAAAAAAAAAATTATATGGGTTGGAAATTACACAAGGGTGAGTAAATGACAGAATTTTCATTTTTGGGTGAACTAATCCTTTAATGGTCTGACCTACTTTGCAACCCTTCTATAAGTTGTCTAAAAACTGCATGTCACCAGTTTAACTCCAAAATAAGCTTTTACAGAGAGAAATTATTGCCGGATGTGGATGGGCTGCGATGAAAGATGACTCCGCACTTGTTTGATGAGCTTTAGCTTTAGCTCATCAGACACGCCTCAACAATCAGCAAATTAAAACCATCCGAACAGCTGGCTCATCCTGCCGTTTGAATCCGGCTCATAATTAGGAATGGAGATGGAGGGGATGCGTCATAATACATGAAGTATGGATGCATTCCTGATAATTTTTTATTGCTGTGTTTTTCCAAACATCTCAAAAGATTTTTTAATCATAAAGTCTTTGCAAAAGTTCTGTTCTAAAAGTTCTGCTTCCGTTTCAGCTAAAATTAGGCGATTTTTGACAGAGAGATAATTATGAAAAAAAAAAACTGCCACAATTTACCCAAATTCACCTTATTTTAAAACAGTAGGTCTAAAACCAATTAATTAAATTAATTTAAAAGTAACTTTGGCTATGTTCACAGTGTCAGTTTTAGGAATTGACAACCGCACTTACTTACAGGTGTTAGTCTCTAAATGTCCCATTCACACAGTAACTTACAGTAGCGTCTCGGGAGTCAAGCCCATATTCCCATGCCAGTAACCATAGCGACAATGAAAAGGAATATCAAAGATGGCAATGTCAATAAATCCCGCAACACACGGTAGACACGCATTTGTGCAGTGCAGAGCGTCTCTCTCGCACTGTATGACATGACAGACAACTAGTTGTCCGGTCCGGTTCCGTTCACACAACGCCGGTTTTACGAGACTGCGGTTGTGAGTCCTGAAAATTTACGGGGGTGAGTTCTGTTATAGAATGCGGTTGTCACTCCCAAAACTAACCAAACTGTGTGTGAATGTAACCATATTAAGGACTCAAATGCATGACAACCCTATTCTGCTGCTGTGTGAACGTGGCCTTTGTCCAAATAGCCAGTTAATATACCGTGTCTACTTTCTTCTTTAAATAATAGGTGTCAATCATTTTTATATTGTTACAGGAAAATCTTATTTGATGTGAAACTAACAGTGGTATTACTGAGACCCAAACAGCCCCTTTTAGCTATACAAAAGTTTTAAAAGTTTATGAGTTTGCCAACAAAATAAAGTGTTGACCAGACACCTTATAATAAGCTTCTTGCAATATTTCCTCTAAAATCACTTGAGAAATAAGAGTGGCCAAATTATAATGATGCTGTTAAAGTTTGTCAGCTCAAACTTCATTTAGTAGTCTCAAAGGACTCACTAATCCCATTGTGTATCCATAAAGACAACGGCAGCATTTTAAATGAATCCCTTAGCTGATGAACTTGCTGAACCTCAGTGAGTGTGTAGAAGCGTAAAGCCTCTTCCTACTGCAGTTAGAAAGACATGACTGAAGTTTTACAGCAGCTCAATCTGGCTGTCTCTTTGACTCTTCAGCGCCTCCCCAGTTTGTACATCCCTCTGGGAGAGAAGAATGGAGTTCACAGATGCAGTATTGCATATAAATAAATAAATATATGGATTAAAAAATCTGTAAACAGTAAACACTGATGTCATTTACAAAAAAGAGTGGCATGGTGTGAACAGGTTTTAACAGATATGTCGGACAGAAGCTGCCCTACATTTTTGCAATAACAACAAGTGACTTTTTTAAAAGGGAAGGGCAAATAGAGGTGCCAAAATCATCTTTTATCTTTCTCATAACAATAAGCAATTAATTCCACCTTCAAGAACAACATGACCCTGAAGATGAGATGATGCAATTGCCACAGTAAAATTTCCATGCTAAAATTAGGCTTCTATTATTTGTGAAAAGAATAGAGCCCAAATTGAGTTTGGAATATGGAGAATTTCAGAGAGATGCTAATCAAATTCACTCAAAGATGCCTTTCAATCTCATTTGGCCTAATGTCTATGATTACGCATTGTGTTAACATGCTGTACAATGTTTCAGCCACTATATTCAACATGTACATAAGATAGACAGAAAAATAGAAAGACAGACTTACTGATTACTACTGGGTCTATTGGGGCTGGTGGGGGGGGGCAATAAAACTATTGCGATTTTTTTTTTTTTTTTTTATCTTTTTTTTTTTCCTGAATCTATAATAATTTATGTTAAATTGCTTTATTTTAGTCCTTGCTTATAGACAAGGTGGAGGAAAGTTACCTATTTATTTCAGCAAAGGGCAGGGATCGACAGTAAGGACTACCCAATGGCCCGGGGCTAGCGTTAAAGTCGCTTGGGTCAGTTGACACAACTGTCACTTGCCTGATTGGGCCAATGCTGCATCACGAAAGTTTATCATGTGCACATGTTTTTAAGCCTTGTCTATTTAAATATTCAAGCGCAAGAAGACGCGAAAGAGAACTCAATTCAATAGTGTAAGAAGTTTTGAGTGCGAATGCTGAATTGAGCTCTCTTTCACAACTTCTTGCACTTGAACTGACAAACAAAATTGCCGGTCTCGGTGAGCATCCTAGTAAACATAGTCTGTTATAGCTTAAGTGAACATAAACAGTTGAGAAATAAAACGCATGTGTAACAGTATATTGGATCCGTGCAGCTCTTAAAGTGACAGCAGCCTAATAAACCTGCTGCTTTGTTTTAAGGTTAAATCACACAACAAAGGACAAAGAAAGAAAAAAAAAAGCACTCACTGCTCTTGACTGAATAACTTTTGTAACTTTAATAAGGATTAACCTATATTTAATGTATACAGTGAAGACTATGCAGTGCTATTTTTTACATTTGATTATTCATTTTCTCTACCTGAAAATTACTATTAGACTTGCCTGAAAAAAAACATTAAAACATTAAAAGCAGTGTTTATTTTGTGTTTTTTTATTTTATTTTATTTTTTTATTGTATTTGTGCCATTGCTTGCAATTTGATTATTTGTTCTCATTTTATTACTTTAAAAATATTTGAAATTTATATGAGTTAGGCTAGTAATTTTTGGTGTCACAACCTTATTTATTAAGATTATGGGTCAAAAACAATGAAGACAATAACTAGGCCTATTTTATTTAATTTATTTATTACTTTTTTAATTTATTTATTACTTTTTTTGTGGTGTGGTTATTTAACTTTTCCACATGGTCTTGAGTTTAAAAAGCAAACAAAAATCATAATACATAGCAATATCGAATTACAATACTTGTAGAATCACAATTTTTAAAAATCACAATACATATTGTATCGGCACCCAAGTATCGTGACAGTATTACATTGGGAGATAGGTGTATTGTCCCAGCCCTAGGATCGATACATAAATATATTGTGAGGTCCAAAAATCACATTGGAAATCTGGATTTTTTTTTTTTTTTTTAAACACACAAAAAAAGTATTTTTCATATTTCAAAATTGCAAACTTTCAAAATTGCTGTCCAGATAGAATAATTTCATTTTTAAAATTTAAAAATGTAAATGAATAATAATAATAATAATAATAATAATAAACATTTTTACTAGAGTTCTAAGTTTGCACCTCACTGTATGTGGATCCTTTTTATGAGATTTCCTCAATTTTAAAAATGTCTTGTTTTATGCAAAGCACCTGCCAACCTTGGGACAGTTTGGAGACAAGGTCACGTCATTGGACTGACCCCTCTTGCAGAGCATTGAGCAGTTTCATAATAAGGTGTTCAAATTTTGCATTTTAGACATCTTCTGGTCTTGTAACATCTCCTCTGCTAAAGTCTCTCTCACTCTGTCTCATTTCATATGCAGTGTACAAAGACAGGAAGAGAGAAGACTGACCAAAGAGAGTGGGGTGTTTTCTGCATGCAGTACTCATGGTTAGTCAAATTAGGGTTGACAAGAAAAGAAGAAACACGCATGTTTTCCTTTACTCACACAATTCTACATCCCTCTCTGACAGGGACACACATACATACACAAAAACTCACACAGAAACATAAAACACAGGTTATTTACACTTGCTAACTTCATATATACACTGTCGTTCAAAAGTTTGGGATCAGTATTTTTAAAGTTTTTATAAGAAGTCTCTTATGCTCACCAAGGCTGCATTTATTTGATTAAAAAACAGTAATATTCAAATTTCAAGAAAAAAAAAAAAGAAAAAAAAATCTTAAAATCCAGTTTGAGCACTATCAGCACCCTAATACGTGACCTTTTTGGTAAGGAAACGGAAAAAAATTCTTATTCGTTTTACATTTATACAATAGTAATTTAATTTTCTTTGCCTTCTTCTTTCAGCTGTTGTAAGACCTTGCCTATTCCTTATCTTCTTTTAAAACAATAAGATGATCATTTGCCTTTTCCACCTCACTGTCTCCAATATGGCCCCACTGTGACACTCAAGTTGATGCCAGGTCTCGGTCTCCACCATTTGCTTGTTTTGTCCCTCTTGTCACAGTAAGGGTTTATTAAGTCAGACTCTATGGGGTGTTAATACACTAGTATTTTGATCCTCTCTGTTATCATAAATAGCTACAGAAGCTCAGTAAGGTAAGATTTTGAACGTGCAACCATGAGCATTTGGGTCTGAGATGCAGACATCTAAATCTGCTCTTTAAAATGATGGAAATGTACTCAAATACACTGCACAGGCATACATATGTAATATATGCCAGATTACAACACTCTTTTCGATAATTCGATCAGTTACTGCTGCTACAATCAATAGTAAATGTACACAAATATATCTTTTAAATTAAATTTTGTTTAATGCATGATTTGAATAATGTGATGCAAGTTTTTTTTTTTAAAGTGTAAAAATGTATGCATTAAAAAGATAAATTACAAGAAATTTTAATTTCAGTGCTGTTTCAGAGCTTTTACAGTGCACACAAAAATGGGGCAACTGTTTAATGAATTCGCCACTAAATATTACTTCCAGTGTTTGAGGAGAACATTCCGCACCTCGTACATCTGCAATACAAAGTCATGCTTGTGAAAGTAACATCATCAGGCAGTACAGAGACTCACAGTTCGTACTAAGTTGCTAAACTATTCTCATTGATGCCCTTGCTGAATCTGAATGACGGCTTTCATTTCCCCCAGCGTTCGGAGGCATACAGCGCAGAGCTGCGATTGAGTTGTTCACTTCTCCTCTAGTGAATTCTACCTCACGAAACGTAGAGGATCTGTAATACTGGAGAAAATTTGCATATCAAACATGCCATAGTCACTCGAGGGAGGACATCAAATCCTCCAGAGCTCATTCTCATGTTTGTTTGCGAGTTGATAGTCAAAGCTGTTTTGGTCTGATGCTAAAAGTGAATGCATTATTAGTTTCACTGCTAATGTGGTGTGTACATTCTAGGTCGTTGCTGATATTTGGCAAGTTGATTCTGGGTTTATTTCAAAAGGAAGATGTCAAAAACGATTATGCATTTATAAGAATGTATTTTTTCATCCAAATTGCTCTAATAACTGATGATGAAAAATAGTACAACATAAAATAAATATGGGTTCTGGTGAGTATTGTGCTTAATGAACGATATGTTTGCACTCATGTTGGCTAAAATCACTAGTTTAAAGTTTAAAGGAGTAATATGATGCTATTTTAAAAGTTCATTATTTTGTTTAATGGGTAATAGAATAGGTTAACATTCTTTAATGTAAAAAACAAGCAAACAAAAAAAAAAAAAAACCTTTTTTTCACATACTGTACATTTTTGCAGTACTATTCCCAGTCTCTCTGAAATGCACAATTTCTACAAAGCCCCTCCTTCTGAAAAGCCCAGAGTGCTCTGATTGGCCAGCTGACCCAGTGCATTGTGATTGGCCAAACAACTCAAGCGTGTGTTGGAAATGTAACGCCCCTTACCATAATCACTTCCAAGGCTTCTAAAGCAATTGTAAACACAGTTAATAATGTTGTCGGTATTACTGTATCAGAGTCAAAGTCTGATTCTGAAAAGCAAGACTTGAGCAGAACTTTCACAGTGGTAAGTTTTTATTTTGTAACTCTCTTACCATTCAGATACGTAATATGTTATATTACATCATATTATATATATTTATGATGTTCAGATTAACCGTTTTATTTGTCTTCTTCTCACAAACCCCCCACCCCCCCACCTAATTCACATAACATGCGCACGCACATGGACTTGTTCTTAACTTTGTTCAAAAGTTAATGAATTTGGAGTATTCTAAATAAATGACTACATGCATGAGGTTAGTATTTTGCATAAAACATGCACAAACCATGTCCATATAAGGGGTTTCCGCACACCATTTCCTTTTGTTGTTCTCAGCAAACATGATGCTCTCTAAAGATGCGCTGAGTACGCGCAGCAAGATCCTCAAGCAATGCCAAGTGTGCCATCCTCAAAACAAGTTAAAACACAAAAAACCATACAGATACAGATTACACACCACTGATTAACCAGCTTTACATAATACGAATCTGCACCTTCATGCAGAAGATTTTTGTGTACGTGTGGTTTCAGTTGTTTTTTGTTTTTTTTAATACATTTTAGAATAAAATTTAAAACTAAAGTTATAGATGAATCATGATTTGTTTGTGAAAACGTTCGTACAGAGATTTCACACACAAATCCATGCATATGCATGGTTATTAAATAAATAAAGAATGAATGAATGAAACATAGGCTGCATCCAAAATCACATACTCTCTTGAGTAGGTACTTATTTTGAATAAGTAATTACTTATCAAGCACTAAAAAAGTAAGTTCTATATAGTATGAATGTGTGTAGTATGAATGTAATCTTGACAGTGAGCTTAATCATTACAGCGTGCTCTTGCGAAATGAACTTTTTCTGCAAACAAGATTTTATCTTGCCTCGCCTTTTCCACAGAAATGTCAGATAAATACACAGAAGGTTTTCTTTAGCCTCAAAAACATCATTCCTGAGTTCCTTTGTTCCCTGTATCGGAACAGGAGAGGAATGCTTCACATATGCCGGAGAAACAACCGAAATGAGAAAGTCTGGCATGTTTTTATTATATTGTCTCTCATGTTGTCTGACATTCAACCCTCAGAGAACAAGTTTATATTCATGATCAAAGCCAATTCTCCGTTAAACTTGGTTATCAACAACCATTATGTTTAGGGGTAACATTTTTGAAAAGTGTGGCAAAATTTCACCACTGGACGTACTATATTCACCATGTTGCCCTTATCACGTGACCTACCAGCATCAGTTGAGTCACGTCACTCCCATTCACAAATCCTCTCCCATGGCCTTGTGATATTAAAGTGTCCAATGTATGCAGCGGCACCTTAAGATAACCAGAGGCCCCTGGGCTACAACATTACGGTAGGCCCCCTATCCTGGATTAAAATGTTAGTTTAGCACTAGCTGTCCAGTCCAGGCTTCGCTGAAAATATGGTTGTGAGTCCTGAAAATTGAGGGGTATGTGAGTTTGTTTATAGAATGCAGTTGTCACTGCTGTGCTGTAAACTTCCATATATAAAAATAATTATTTGAAAAATATTATTTTCGTGCAGCTAGCAGGCCCCTCCACAGTGTAGGCCCCTGGGCTTCAGCCCTTCAGCCCTGTGCGTTAATGCACCCCTGATTGTATGCACACTTCAGAATCTCGCCAGAAGAAGTAGGTTATCTGGGTACTTTTTGTCTACTCTTTTACAAGTACTGTGCATTTGGACTTCTTTTGTCACATACTGTTTTTCGCCTACTAGGGAAGTATGCAACTTCGGACGCAGCCTCAGTGTCTTGCCAATTCAATGAAGCCCCTTGTCTTCTTTCTTTGCGTATGCCTTTAGGCAGGCATTATGCTAATATTTCACATTGTGACTTAAATGTTTGTGGAAGTAATATCTGGACTTCGATCGAGGCCTTTAGGCAGGTTCGGAGCAGTGTTCTTTGTTAGATAGAATAAATCCCTTTGTGGGACACTATGAGATTTGTAACTTTGCAGATCTTATACATACACAAACAGATACATTACACACTAAACGAAAAGGAAAACATTGCAAAGCATCATATGACCCCTTTAAGGTTTAAGTGCAAAAAGCTGCATCTTAGACTCTAACCACCTGCAATCCAGTTTATCCAGGTTATCCAGTTTATCCAGGGCTGTTTACACGACATCGTTTTCAACTAAAAATGGAAAACTTTTTATGCATTTTGGCCGTTCATTTACACGACAACGGCATTTTGGTGGCCTGAAAATGCAAACTTTTGAAAACAGGTTTCAAAATGCAAGTTTTTGAAAATGATACCGTCATATCCGTGTAAACTGCAAAAACGCGAATTTGTGAAAACGGTGATGGCATGCATATGCATATTACGTGTTAGTCTATCCACCTTATTTGTCAACGCGGAATTAAAGTATTTCTGTGAAAGTGCGAGACTTCCGATTTATTAGCCGCTATAGGAAAATAATGAGAAGAATATCAAAGTGCAGTAAACTATAAAAATAAGGTGGATAGGTATGCACATTTGGTGCGAGTGCTCTGTATAAGAATGCATAAGCACAGGCGTGTAACAGTGTTAATTTCGTTGACGAACATTTTTTCACAGACGAAAACGAGACGATGACTAAATAAAAATGCGTTTTGAATGACTAAAACTATGACTAAAATGTACTCAAATTTTCGTCAGCGAATAAAAACGAGACGAAAATGATAGAGAGGGACGATTTGGGAAGATATCCAGTCAGACTGCTGTCCTGTGTGGAAGATGCGCACATTTGAAGTGTAATGTGCTGATCTAACCGTGGGGAAACGCAGCGCTGTTGCGAGCTCTACAGGCTCGCGCAGCAGCACTTCAGATTGCTTCGCAATTAATGAATAGCGGACATTTATGCCAAGCGATTGCTTACAAGCTTATGTTGATGAATTATGACAATGTTTACTACACAATGTTTATATGGTAATATGTTTTAGATGGTTGTAAGAATGCACATTTTATTTCCCTTATCTGAACTTAAATGAGCAGCCTGCTACAGTGCAAACTGCAGACATTTCAGAATAAGAGTCACAGTGTATGCGGGATGGTTTATAATTGTTAATTTTTCTTGGTCATTAGTGTTATTTTGTTTACACAACAAACTGTATTTAATTGAATTTCTATTTATTTCATTGTAAACTACTTCTTACTATAACTAACTATCTTCTGTCACAGGAAGAAAAGACTAAGAACATTATTTGACACATTATTCAATATATTTTACAAGTATAAGGTTTATTATAGTTAAACCTAAAATCATTAAAAAAAAAACCTCATTACTTGATATAAATGTTAACTGAAATAAAGAAATAAATATATAAAAAATGTAAACTTTCATCTAGTTTCCAAGCTTTGGCTTAACCTGATGTACTAAAATTACTAAAACTGAAATAAAAAACTATTTAAAAGCAAAAACTAAAAGACAAACACACAAAAAATTACTAAAACTTTTAACTAAAATTACAATGAAAGCAGAAAAACTAAAAATTAAATCTAATCAAAACAATTTTTAACAAAAACTATAATAGGCTCTCAATGATAAGTGTGTCAGTCCCTGACAAGTACTGAATTGAGCTCTCTTTCGTGTCTTTTTGCACTTAAATGGTCAAAAAACATCTGTTTTGGCGAGTAAAGTACAGTTGGTTGTCTTAAGTGAACAAAGTTTGGAGAATATCAGATGTATATCAGTGTATTGGATCTGTGTATTGTTAGAGAAATGCTTACTTAATGCATTACAATTTAATAAATTAGATTTTAAAACTAAAACAATTTCTGATGACTAAAATATGACTAAAACTAAATGAAATTTTAGTCAAAAGACTATGACTAAAACTAAATCAAAATTTGCTGTCAAAATTAACACTGGCGTGTAATCTTTCTTTACAAAGTGACATCGCCAACTACTCTTCTGGCATGCGTAATAAAGCGTTTTTAGTCATTTTCGCAGACCCGTGTGAACGAGGAAAGTTTTGATCATCTGTACAAAGAAAAAACTTTTCAGTTTTCAGTACATTGTTGTTGTGTAAACTTTTTTTTTTTTTAAACTAGAAGTTTGTCAAGACAAAATCCGAATGTTGACAAAGGAGACGGACGAACGGACAGACAGATTTGGCAGACATTTATATTTTGAAACGATTTACATTGCGTACATTTTCAATTGATCACGGCATGATTGATCAAACTATAAAGAAGAGCATTATAATAAAGACACCTGGGGTTAATATACAGACCCATGGGGTTAACAACCACATTATAATGAAATTATAAAAAGGCGATTCAGATATTTAAGTCACAGTATCTAAAGCAATCTACACTGAGCACATTTCTACTGATCATGGAATAATTAATTAATCAAATGATGATCAAATGGTGGAGAAGAGCATTATATTAAGGCATATATAAAGATACGCGGGGATAACGAGCACACATTTGGCATTGTAAAGAGGCGATTCAGATGATAGTGGAGCTTTGCGGTGCAGTCCAAATAAAAGATCCCAGATCACAACAGTACGCTAAACGTTTCACTCAGAACTTACATGAAATCAGAAAATTGTGCCGTTACTTGATTTGAATAAATATTTTAGTGAATCAAGCCCTAAAAACAACACAGACACCACATGCACAGTTTCAACCATGTATGTTTTCCCGCTTTTACCTCCCTAATGTAGCCTTTTCAGTGTACTATAAGAGCAACCTTCAAGCCTGATCTATTCTGTCCTTCTTAATACGCCAACAACACAACCTCATCATGTGTGACAAGACTGTTTCTGCCTCAACCCAACACTGCTGCCCTTCATAAATAATTAAAGATCTAATCTGTGATATTTCCAAAGGTCAGCAGCACAACAAAGCGACAAAAAAATGCCAGCTCCCCCATTTCTCTCAACGTTTTCACTTTCTTTACTACTTCCGGGCTGATCCTTTTGAGAATTCCAGGAGAAGGAATCTTTTTTTTTTTTTTTTTTGAGCCAGCAACTATTGAACTCTCGGGAGTGACCTACAGTCCATTTTGAAGCTTTGTAGATAATGACAAAAAAAAAATAAAAAATGCTCACACAAATTCATGGTCTGCTCCGTCACCCCACAACCTCAGTTCAGCTAAATGCTTAAGAGCAAAGGTCACTAAAGCCTTCCTGCATGCCAAAATACCTAAATGTATTATTTAAATACATTGGAATATAAATATGAGCTTGCGCTAACCTTGATTGGTCTCCTTGATGCATTATCTATAAGGTTCCTCAAATCTCCAGACGCAGAACTATGCTATCTTCCACACAGCTCAGAACGTTACTTTCAGAATTAAAGATGCCAGCAAAGACATTCCTAATCCGTGAGGTATTAACTGTACAATACCATTATTCACATCACGAATGCAGCAACACGAAACTTTCAGAGTTGTTCAAAGTTAATCCTTCTGTATGATTTTAACGCATGCGTTGTTTTACTAGTGATATCTACACTGTAATTAGCGCAGTTATCAAGTCTGTGTCCGCAGACTGAGTTATGTAAATGAAGCTCGCTGAATGAAATGTTTAGTGTGCTGGAGATTTATTCAAATGTTTAAAGCTGACAGTGAACTTAATCATTACAGCGTGCTCTTGCGGAATGAATTTTTTCTGCAAACAAGGTTTTATCTTGCCTTGCCTTTTCGACAGAAACGTCAGAGAAATACACAGAAGGTTTTCTTTAACCTCAAAAACATCATTCCAGAGTTCCTTTGTTCCCTGTATCGCATCGGAACAGGAGAGGAATGCTGGCTAACTGAAAAAGAGTTACATCCTCACATATGTCGAGGAAACAACCGAATTGAGAGTGTCTGGCATGTTTTTGTTAGCAATATCATATTGTCTCTCATGTTCTCTGACATTCAACCCTCAGAGAACAAGTTTATATTCGTGATCAAAGCCAATTCTCCCTTAAACCTGGTTATCAACAATCATGATGTTTAGGGGTAACATTTTTGAAAAGTGTGGCAAAATTTCACCACTGTTATAATGTATACAAACACAAATGCTTTGAACTTTTTGAAATGTAGATATGCTCATCTCTGAGCAATCCTCTGACTCTGTTTATAGTTTAATAATCCTAAAATATTCCTACACCACACTGACCTCCTGTAAAGAACCTGAAAATGCAAAATGTATAATAACAAGCCTAAAGCACAGATGCACTGAAAGCTTTTCCAGAAAGATAGAAGGCAGAAACCTCAGTACCTACTCTACTTTATGTTCATCTAATAGCAGCCCTCTAGCACTCTATAAAGTTTCATTAGGCTACGCTTAATATCATTTGGAGTAGCTTATCTATAGCTTACTGAATGGGCTCTGTTGTGTGAATAACATTAAAAACCATAAAGACTTCGTAATATCAGCAAAATTCTGAGACTTTCTCTTATATTTAAACGGGTTTATATAAATATTATATACACCGATCAGGCATAACATTAAGACCACTGACAGGTGAAGTGAATAACACTGATAACTGAATAACACTATCTCTTCATCACGGCACCTGTTAGTGGGTGGCATATATTAGGCAGCAAGTGAACATTTTGTCCTCAAAGTTCATGTGTTAGAAGCAGGAAAATGCCAAATGCGGCAACAGTGGGCATGTGAGCATCAGAACTGGACCATGGAGCAATGGAAGAAGGTGGCCTGGTCTGATGAATCACGTTGTCTTTTACATCATGTAGATGGACAGGTGCGTGTGCGTCACTTACCTGGGGAACACATGGCACCAGGATGCACTATTAGAAGAAGGCAAGCCGGCAGAGGCAATGGGAACACATGGCACCAGGATGCACTATGGGAAGAAGGCAAGCTGGCAGAGGCAGTGTGATGCTTTGGGCAATGTTCTGCTGGGAAACCTTGGGTCCTACCATCCATGTGGAAGTTACTTTGACATGTACCACCTACCTAAGCACTGTTGCAGACCATGTACATCCTTTCATGGAAACGGTATTCCCTGGTAGCTGTGGCCTCTTTCGGCAGGATAATGTGCCCTGCCACAAAGCAAAAATGGTTCAGGAATGGTTTGAGGAGCACAACAACGAGTTTGGAGGTATTGACTTGGCCTCCAAATTCCCCAGATCTCAATCCAATTGAGCATCTGTGGGATGTACTGAACAAACAAGTCCGATCCATGGAGGCCCCACCTCACAGCTTACAGGACTTAAAGGATCTGCTGCTAACATCTTGGTGCCAGATACCACAGCACACCTTCAGGGGTCTAGTGGAGTCCATGCCTTGACGGGTTAGGGCTGTTTTGGCAGCAAAAGGGGGACCAACACTATATTAGGAAGGTGGTCATAATGTTATGACTGATCGGTGTATATATATACACCAAATAACATAAAAATCGTATTTTTATGCATATTGCAAAATGGACTGACCCAGTTCTCTAGCTCATCATACTGACTCAATCCGATTGCAACAGTGGCCAGCTCACTGAAAGGAAAGGAGATTGGTGAGAAACATCTAAAATTTAAGTTTGTTCCTTGCACAAAGCTATCATATGTCTTCAGAAGACTTGAAATATAAAGCACACTATAATACTGAGAAGTTACCCACAATCTTAGTTCTACTCTGCAAATATGATGACAAAAATCGTCTGCACACTGGCTAAGGTTAAACTCTGAGATTTAGTTCATGACTTAGAGGTTCAAAGCCAAGAGAGGAAAATACTGCCTGAGAGGATTGAAACATTCATCCTGAATGTTTACTATTTACTTCTCTCTAGTCCAGGATGTGCCTTATCTCTGGCTACAGCAAAGCAATGTGCGTGTAGGTAAATTTTATGTGGTCTATGTGTGTCTGGGTAACCGTGTGAATATGCAAACTCATCATCAATGTGTGCCACTAACACCTCTGCTCATGTGTGACGTCCTCTCTCTGCCCTCTTCTTGTGTTCTGCTGGCAGGGTTGATTATGCCACTTGTCCTTTTAACCCTGCGGCTTTGAGTTAGTGTCATCCTGGGTCTCTCATTAGTCTCTTTTTCCCATTAAACATTCATGATCTGCGTTTCCATGTCAACAATGCACAAAGGTCACTGAAGAATGATAACTTGAGACAGTTATGGTTTTTGCATTGCACATAAACTGTAGCGCTAGCCTATTTTATTTCTCAAATAAAATCTCTGCCTTCCACCAGCTGCGGCTGCCACTGTGAGCTTTCATAAACCAGGAAAAATCATTGGGGTGCCACGTAGTAACTGGGCTCAGACTGTCAGAGGTGAACGAAATGCAATTTCTATAGGTAAAATGAAAATTGGATGGTTCCTTCCATATCCCATATGTGTCAAGGATCCAATTTTAATATATTTTCGGTCCCCTAGAATGATTGTTTACTTCCTGCGACTGCTCACGGTTCTCTACTGCTGCATTGCTGCAATTATCAATTACTCATTGATGCTGATGTCTCCTTTATCATTGTAATGTCTCTGCATGTTGTTTACACATTCTATTACATTCACTTGGTACAAGCCAGTGCTACTACAGGCATGCTGTCTGTGTGATATGAAACTTTTAATGTTTTTAAACAGCTTGTTTTGCAAATTACCCTCAATAAAGAGTTTGTTGCCTCCTAAATTTTACCAAATCCACAGAGATTCCACTAAGTTGCAAAAAAGCTGTGAAAAGCACTTGGTATGGTCTCAGAATGAAGAGATACATAAAAGGAGAATAGTGAAGTTCATGACTGCGCACATTTTATCAACTATGGGCACTTTTACATCCCAGGAGTTGAGCAAAACATTAAAAGTTTAAAAAACATAAAAACTAATTATTTTTTTACCATGGCTTCATTTATTTGGGCTACTTTTGAAATAGCTTCTTCTAGAGACTTTTTTTAACCTTGGTGTAAGACTTTTCATCTGAAACTAAGAAAATCCATTATTAAAAAAAATCACATTTAAAGAAAATTTGACTGTTGCATAGTTGGCAGCATTAAAAAAATATATATTTTTAAACATTTCAAATTTTCATTTAAAGCCCTATTCGGATGGGACTAGTTTTCATGGAAGATGTACAGAGAAATCTGTTGCACAAAGGTGTTTTGTAATTTTAATCCTCTCCAAATCTTACATGTCTTTGTTTTTCTCACACAACCTCAGTTAAAATTCCAGGGCAAATTACGTACTGTTTTTTGGCAAACTGAACGGTCCTCTGAGAAATCTAATCCTGTCCGAATGCCTGTGATTGCCGATACTGTATTATACTAACGCTTTTCCTCAAGTGTTTTTTGACCTACCTGAGCCACCGTTTGCGAACCAATCTTTGACATGCTTTCACTGCAATATGGATGGTATCCGAAGAAAAAATGAAATTATAAAATTAATAAATAGATCCAAATTGCGGAAATTTTGAAGACTGCACATTTTATTATCAGTGTTAGGTTGTCTAGATTTTGCTGCTTACTTATTTGGGTTTATAAGCAGCCACTTCTATAAACTTATGTGAAGTTTATTTTAAAAGGGTTTTAATAATAAATTAAAGTTATATCAATAAGTAATTCATTAAAAAACATATATGTCATACGTGATGCACACAAGCACAGCAGATAACCTTCTGCGATGACCACCTCTAGAAAACACTCCACATGAAATCACAGATAACAGATGATAAGAATTGTAACTGAAATATTGTTTAGAAACAATAGTCCTGCCCTAATAGGGCTTAAGTTTAAGTTTTTCAATCTAAAAATGTTATTTTATTTCAGCATATTACAATTAATGAAATAATTTTTTATTATTATAGTTTTTGGTTAACAATAACAAGTTAACAACACTAAGAGTCAGCCACTGTAATCCAAAAATATTTCAGCATTGTTAGTGAACAATTAAAAGAAAACTATTTAAAGAGTGCAAAGTGTATTAAAGGATTAGTTCACTTTAAAATGAAAATTACCCCAACCTTTACTCATCCTCAAGCCATCCTAGGTATATATGATTTTCTTCTTTCTGATGAACACAATCTAAGTTATATTAATAAATATCCTGACACATCCGAGCTTTACAGAGGCAGTGAATGGGACCAACTAGTATGAAGCTCAAGAAAGTGCATCTAGCCATCATAAACGTGCTTCACACGACTCCAGGGGGTTAATAAAGGCCTTCTGAAGTGAAGCGATGCATTCGTGTAAGAAAACTATCCATATTTAACAATTTATGAAGTAAAATATCTAACTTCCGCCAGACCATCATCCGTATTCAACTTACGAAGAAAGTGTGCCTCTCGCAGTTCACAACGCTTATGCTACGTCCCATGCCTTCCGTATTCAAATTACGAAAAAAAAAACGTAACTTATGCGACGTCAGTTATGCTTTTTTTCGTACGTTGAATACAGAAGGCAGTCTGGCGGAAGTTATTGTCTTATCTAGTCAAAAAATATAACCATGCACAACATCTTCAACAAATGCTTAGGATTTTGTTGATAATGTAACATACGCAACCATACCAAGTTAGAGGGTTGGGGAAAAAAAAAAAAACATCAGAAGGGATTTTATAAAAACAGTAACACATTAACCCACATCTTCTGTGATGGCTAAAAACATTAACAGAAAAGCCTTTATTGGAAAATAAACATAACTGCCTTTTCTTGTCTTCTCAACCCTGAACATGAATGACCGCAACTGGATTTTACTGAAGCAGTGCCCCTTGTCCTGCTTGGATAGTCATCAAGACTCCTGAAGGCTAAAGATCCAATTAGCCTGAGCAGCACTATAGACACTGCTCCTACCAACAACCCAGAGCCGCCACATAACATACAGCCAATTACACACCTGCCGGATAAGGATGGGTAATCATGCTGAAGTAGCTAGATTTTTTCTGACTTTTGGTGTTATGAAAATGAGGATCTCTCAAAAGACACTCACTTTCAGCCACTGGACTCAACAGTCACTGTTTCAAGGGCATCAATGACCCCCAGGGACATTCAGCCAGGAATTTGAATAATCCCGACCATCGAGTGCTGAATTTGGCCATTATAAAGCCATTAAAATGATAAAGGAAAGGAAAGTGACTTTTTTGCTTAGTGGCACATACATTTTCAAATGTTTTTGCTAGGTGAAACAACCAACAAAAACAGTGCAAAAAAAAAAAAAAAAGAAAGAAAAATCTCTGCTTTCCTGCAACATCCATCAAGACCAATGACCTTAAAATGAGAGCTGTTGTTTGCTGCATCAAGTACTTCCTGTGTAGCTCATATCCACGGCATCGGTGAAGAGCAGTTAAGGCTAATAAACCAATACTAGAGCTCTAAAAAGCTTTTAAATCGTATTCATTTGTCGTGTCTGTTATGCAACCACTCACAAATGACTGTTTCCAGAGGCAGCCACTGGGTATTTTAAATCACATAGCGTATTCAATGCTGTACTTCACTCTGTTCATTTTCACTGGGTTATTTCCCACAGAAGGCCACCAAGGGGTTTCAGGGTACTGCAGCAAACAAATAGAGGTCAAAGAAGACCCCACAGTAACTGTAGTAAAAACTCATCTGTTATGACTCGTGTCAAGCCTTGTGTTATCAGTACTCTTAGTAGTCCCTGAGCTGAATTTCAATTACTACTAAAACTGCTTAAAAGGCATGCATAACAATGAGAAAAAAATGAGAATTTATTTCCACGACTTTCATGTTTCACAATAAAAGCAGTGATGCTGCAAACTATTTTTCAGTAGCGTGACAATTCATTTGTTTTCAAATTAGTGCAGCTATTCTATTAAAAAGCTATTTGTTACAAGACATATTTTGTTGTGCCACATCACTAATTTTGTCACAGAGTACAGTCCATGTAGCCTTACAACCAAATGAGCTGAGGCCATAATTAAGCACACTCAAATAAAGATCATCAGATCAGATGTGATGTTGAAAAGTCTGATTTGTTTTGAACCTGTTCATTCATACAGTTCAGTGATGAACCGGTTCAAAAAAACTATTCACTGATTCAAGTGCATAGACGTCACTGACTCTCTCTTTTTTTAACTTGAAAATTATTATAATGTTTATAATGTCTTTATATCTTCAATCCTTATAGCTGCATTTAGCAGAATATTTTTTAAACACCGTTGACTATACATATGTGGTGTTTTTATTTTATTTTTTTGTGAAAATGTATCTGTTTAATGATGTTAATTATCATTATCATATTGGTTATCGGCCAAAATTAGATTTTTTTTTTTTTTTTATTTATAAATATAATTGTTATTTTCACATTGGGGTTAATATTAAAATTGTAAATTCTTCTTTGTCTATATAAATTCAAAACAAAACATTAAAATCAATCATTTTTATTTAGTGGTTCTCAACGAGGGGGCCTCAGCAAACATCCAAGGGGCCTGCAGGATGACTGCAGAATTAATAAATTATTTATATTAAAATAATCTAATTCTAATCTAGATTAAAAAGAAAAAAAGAACACAAAATCAAGATGTTAACTGAAATCATATTTCTTCTTATTTTACCTAAAAACTACTGTTTCTATTTAAAAACATACAGTTATGGAATACATAAAATAAATTTTAGAATCACATATTGAATTGTGGTTCACCGACCAAGCACCGAACAGAACAGGGAGACTTTATAAGGGGACATATGAGGGAGAACGCAATCAGGGAGAACAGAAACAGGTGCAAAGGGTTAACTAATCAAGAGACACAATGAGAGAAAATGAACTGAACAGGACATGACAGAAACTAAATGAAGACATAACAAAAGTTCATAACCGTTACAGTACTTCCCATCCCAGAAGGCGCGACCTTGCTCCATAGATGAGCCAACTGCGGAGAGACGGAGGGGGCTCAGGAGGAGGACGAGGGGCAGATGAAGGGTAGGCAGAAGAGCAAGCAGATGACCAGGAAGAAGACAGGAGGGACCAGGGCGGAGCAGGCGGAGGAAGGAGCCATGACGGAGACTGGAGGGACCAGAGCGGAGCAGACGGTGGGAGAAGCCAAGGAGGAGACAGGAGGGACTTGGAGCAGAAGGAGCAAGGTGGGACCCAGACTGCAGCCAGGCAGGCGGCCCATGGTGGAGCTGATGGAGGGAGGAGCCATGGTGGAGAAAGGGCTGACGACTCCAGGGGGCTGACTGGCGGAAGCGGAGCAGGTGGAAGAGGAGACCAGGTTGTAGACGGAAAGCCGACGAGCCAAGGCGGCACTGAGGATCTGGAGGGACATGGCGATGCCGACGGCTCTAGCAAATGAGGCACAGACAGGGATCCAGAAGGTCGTGGTGGAGACAGAGCGACAGAGGACCATGGGGGAGATGGAGTGAGTGAAGAGCCCAACGGAGCCAGAGGGACGAAGGGACGAGGCAAAGCCAGAGGAGTGCAGTCCCGAGGCGAGGGCAGACCAACAAACGACCAAGGTGGAGCTGGTGAGATGAGGGAGCCCGGCGGAGCTGGTGGACTGATGGGCCACGGTAAAGATGAAGGGGCTAGGAGCCAAGGTGGAGATAATGGACTGACGGTCTGAGGTGGAGTTCTGGTCGCGGAGGCCGGAGGCGGAGACCGGGGATACACCGACCACGATGAAGCTGGAGACTGGCAGACCCGCGGCGAGCCCACATCACAGATGTTGGGCTGAGGGTGAGCTGAGGGCTGACAGGAAGCAGCAGAGGCGGGGATGAGGAAAGGATGATGATAGGAGGAGGTGGGAGAGCGAGGCTGGGTGGGAGTTCAGGGGCCGTGTGTGCTGCCCACACACACACACACACAATACCACGACTCCCAGCACCGGGAGCGCTACGGACAAGGGAACGACCTCCGTGGCCGTAACGGGACAGACAGACAGAATCTACAGGGCAGATGGACAGTTCAGGCACTCCCTTCATGGTCATGAACGGACAAACAGATGGTTCAGGACAGAGAGATAATACATATGATGGCGGAAGACGACAGGGTATCTCAGCACCCTCTCCACAAAGGTAGCTAAATTCCCACAAGAACCTTGTCCGGAGAACTGCGCTCTGCATGTGGTTATTTAAGCTCACAACATAGAAAGTGCAGAAGCAGTCATCCAGGTAATGAGTCAAATAGACTATTTCTAAATCCTCATGTGGTCCCCTAAGGTTAGTTCCCCCTGCTCCAAACACAGGAGAAGGACAGCAGGGATATCCATACTGAAAAAAAGAAACACAAAAAAAAAAAAGCAGGAAAACGCCGCCAAACTTTCACTTTTTTTAGGTCGGTGATTCTGTCACGCGGCTTGCGTGGAGTAGATACAAGAAAGCGCACGAAGATGAAGATGATCCAAACAAGTGATATATTTATTCCAGGAAGACGAAGAGTGCAGACACCAACAGAGTAACACATACAATAACAGACCAAGCACCAAACAGAACAGGGAGACTTTATAAGGGGACATATGAGGAAGAACGCAATCAGTGAAAACAGAAACAGGAGCAAAGGGTTAACTAATCAAGAGATACAATGAGGGCAAATGAACTGAACAAGACATGACAGAAACTAAATGAAGACATAACAAAAGTTTATAACCGTAACAGTTTTAAATGGTACAACTCAATTCAGGCATCACAATATTATAATGTACAGTAGAAAAATGGATATTAATCTTCAGATTTACTAAAGATTACATTTAACAGTGTTATTAAATTATTAGTGCCATTATACATTAACTTTAAGTCAGCTATAGATGACAGCAAAACTATTTCAAATGGGAGGATGAGTGTGCCCAATTAAATATCCAATATGGGCCAATATGAGCCACCACAATGGTACCACAAATGGAAACCTCCAGCCCTGAGTCTTAACCCCTACACAACCACCCCAAACATGGTAAGAGAGTAGGCAATGCTTTAACCATATGTGTGTTGAAGAAGGTCACTAGAACCTCTTCCATCTTCGTCAAGTGGAGTGCTAACCTTCTCTCCTTTCAAATAACGCCAGGGCGTTGATGGAGCATCTGATTCGAAATGAAAATGATAATGGTGACGGTCAACATCTCTGACACCGCATGCCAATTAGAAGGCGAGAGTTTGTTTTGTGTTGGGGGAGGTGACACAATCCTGTCGCTCAATCCAGTAGCCCCAGGCTTTGAGACTGTCACCCATCTCCCTACACATCTCACCTCTGATGATCTGTCCAAACTGATCCCAGTCCAGTCCCCTGTGTCTGAGCTGTCTTGTTATCCATCACAAGCTTCCTTGCCATCAGTGAACTCGCGTAAAGTGCAACACAACACGAACAGGTTTTTGCACTTGGGCTTTTAGCACTTTGTCTGGTGTTCGAAAAGGCTGACCTTGCTGAAACTATTATTTTAACTTTCCTTTACAAAACAATAAATCTTTAGATTAAGCTGATGTTTGAGTATCATCTTAATATATAGCTATTCAATTTGAAAGTCTATTCTCAGGTGACTGTTTAGAGTTCAGAAGTTGTTTAACTACACATCTTTTGAAACATTAAAGGGGACATATCATGAAAAGCTGACTTTTTTTGCATTTAAGTGTCATCAGGTCCTCCGTTCATCTACCAACCCAGAAAATGTGAAAAAGGACAACCCAGTAGCTTTGTTTTGGCAAGCCTTTCTCTGCAAGCACATGAAAAAACAAGCTGCTCAGATTTCACTCCCCTTGGGACGTAGGAAGGGGATCTTGTTATAATATTACCGCCCCTTAATCTGCACGTTTCCACCCACGGCACTGTCATTTTGTTTTCGCAAGCGAAAACAGTGTACCAGTTCTAGCGCCATGGCAAAAGTTAGAGCAAAGCATGCTAACTGTTCTGTCATTAGCTGGACAGACAAGCACAGAACACTATTTAGTCTCATTAGCTTGGATAGCCTGCAAGTTGACCCTGTTAAGCTCGATTGCTAAAAAAGGAGCGTTTCTGTCTAAGCGATATTTTGGAAAAAATATTAGACCATTCACAGCACTTGATAGCAATCATAAACGTTAGCCGAGTGTGTATGGCTCTGTTTGGCAAACAGGTACACTATGTATAGTGGGCATCCATATGGGATTTGCACAAAAGATTAACATGACAGCACATGCTAATCGATGAGTTGAATCAACTCCACAGCAACTACATAAATTTATCCACTAACCATTCAGAAACGTCCAGTTGCATCGCCATTTTGGCTGTGTGAGATTCTCCAGCTTTGCTGTATTTGAGCAACCGAAGCACAAGCTGTTAAAGCTCCGCCCTCTTTTGGAAAGCAGGCAGGGAGCAGCAACTCATTTGCATTTAAAGGGACACACATAAAAACGGCATGTTTTTGCTCACACCCAAATAGGGGCAAAATTGACAAACTATAATAAATGATTGGTGGGGTGTTTTGAGCTGAAAATTTACAGACACATTCTGGTGACACCAGACACTTATATTACATCTTGTGAAAAGGGGCATAACAGGTCCCCTTTAAGCCTTCCACCATATTTAAATTTACCACATTATAATAAATTGTGACATACTGTATACCGTTCAAAAGTTTGGGGTAAAAAAAAAAAGACTTTCCTTGAGCAAAGACATTAAATTGACCAAAAGTGAACGTACAGACTTTCACAAAAATATTGATTTCTGAAGGATCATGTGACACTGTTGGCAAATCTGAATTTTTAGCAGCCTTTTTAGCAGCCATTACTCCAGTCTTCACAGACATAAATGACATTCACATTGTAATAACATTTCATGATAATACTGTTTACTGTATTTTTGATCAAATAAATGCAGCTCTGGTGATCATAAGAGAATTTTATATTATACCCTGATGGTGTTTTTGGAGTTCTAGTCACCCATGATATTCTCATTATTGTTCACTGTGTGAAAAGCAGCACAGCAGAGATTCTGCTAAAGTTCTCCTTTCATGAGCTATGGTTTGGATTGACACAAGGGTGAGCAAATGATGACAGATTTTTTTATTTTGAGTTGAACTATTCCTTTAACACAGAAATTTCTGAGAAACTAAACACATTAATATTTAAACAGCTTAAACAAAGTGCTTATTTTCTATGAGCATCTGATATAGTGGAAAGTCTTAACTGTACTCATTTGTTATATTGATCATATCTGATGCTGAACAAGGCAGGGCCATTAACTTTCCTCAGTTCTGAGAGCTTTTCCTGCATTGATTGTTCTGTGTGGGTCTCTGTGGGACTGACGCCACATGAAACACAACTCTGAAGGAGAGTCTGCTTGTCCAGATGCACACCAGAACAAAGATTAAACGAGATTGGGCTCCTCAGGGTCACCTACTGGCACTTCCTTTGGACCAGCACTGTTACGCATGGATAAAGCTCGAATAAATATAAACTACTTCGATTGATCATAACCATGAATATACTTGGGTGATGAAATCCATTTTTTTTTTCCCTTGTCAAAGAACTTTCATATAAACCACAAAGACTTGGCCTATGCAGTATCTTAGATATGGATTTCCCATTCAAACATCTCTTAATGTTGAAAAGGCTATGTGCATTTCTCCAAGGTCCCCAGACCAGACTGCTCCAAATCAATGCAAATGACTCATTTCTGCCACTTTATGAAAATAGCAGAAAATCTCAAGGTATCACCTGCGCCCACTCACCCAGTTACGTTAATGTGATTATTCTTGTATTTATCATATGCATGCATCTTAAAGGAACACTTCACCCAAAATGAAAATTCTGTCATTATTTACTCACCCTCACGTCGTTCCAAACCCATATGACTTTCTTTCTTCTGTGGAACACAAAGGAAGAACCCTTTAAGAATGTGTCATACATAGGCCTATAATCTATGTTTGTGGTTTGCAGCTACATATTGAGTTTGAGACATAATTTTCTTAAGCTCAGCCTAAGGCCTACTCATGTACCACTCACAGTCAGTCCAAATATTATGCATTAAATGGCAAGAGATGGCTGAAATCACCAGGTCTATTCTGACCTGCTGTTGTTATGCAACTTCATGGAATTTATTATTCATGGGATTTACCAAAGTTTTCCAAGTTTGTGGCAAATAGTTGAAAGTCTTTATACTATTTCAGACATAGCCACATGGGTTTATCCAGAGGTTCCATGTCGCCCTATCTGAATGAGCCCCATAATTTGCCATAAATAGGTTTGTCCATGGGTTCCATGTTCTAAAACATGTTCCATAATGGGGGTAATTCAGATAGGGCTGACATGGAACCTATGGACAAACCAAAGTAGGGCCCACACCTCAAGCCCATATCATGCCTACATTGGCCCCACTATGAAACTGGCTTGGGTTAAACCCAACCCTAAAAGGATTAGTTCACTTTAAAATGAAAATTACCCCAAGCTTTACTCACCCTCAAGCCATCCTAGGTGTATATGACTTTCTTCTTTCTGATGAACACAATCAGAGTTATATATGCATCCAAGCTTTATAATGGCAGTGAAGGGGAAAAAAAGAGTATGAAGCTCAAGAAAGTGCATCCATCCATTATAAACATACTCCACACAGACCCGGGGGGTTAATAAAGGCCTTCTGACACGAGGTGATGCATTTGTGTGAGAAAAATGTTTATATTTAACAAGTTATAAAGTAAAATATCCGCCAGACCGCCGTCCGTATTCAACTTAGTAAGAAAGTGTAACGCCTCTCACAGTTCAAAATGCTTACACTACTTCCTGTGCCTTCCCTATTCAACTTTTGCAAGTTGAATACAGAAGGAGATCTAGCGCAAGCTAGATATTTGACTTTATAATTTGTTAAATATGGATATTTTTCTTACACAAACGCATCGCTTCACATCAGAAGGAATTTATTAACCCCCCCGGAGCTGTGTGGAGTATGTTTATGATGGATGAATGCACTTTCTTGAGCATCATACTTGTTGTTTCCCATTCACTGTAATTATAAAACTTGGACGAGTCAGGATATTTATTAATATAACTCTGATTGTGTTCATCAGATAAAAGAAAGTCATATACACCTAGGATGGCTTAAGGGTAAGTAAAGCTTGGGGTAATTTTCATTTTAAAGTGAACTAATCCTCAAACGGTTATTGGTCAGTTTATGGCTGGGCAGACAGGCCTTTTCTTTCTAAGTTGGCAGTTCTTGGCAAGAATAAGCTGCACAACAGATTTGTACGCCAATAGTCAAAAAATAAAATTGCTGACCTGCTGACATGTTCAATGAAATCAGCCTTCTCTGTCCATCTTTTTTGACATTTGTGAGATTTTCTGTCTTCTCTGCATTGTTTTTTTTTTTTTTTAAGTTGCATGACTCCCATGATAGTTTTATGATGACTTCAGAGGAACAGAATGGGCTGTTTAATTTTTTAAACGCGTCCTCTGGAATTCGTCGACGAGATCTAATCTTGGTCAGAAAATATTTCAGTGTGGTTCCGCCTGCCTTTCCTGCATGTGTTTTAAAAGGATTCCCATTAGCTTCAGGTGAAATGCTCCCAAAATATTTATGACTGAAACCACACTTTTTCAGAGAAAACAGAAACTAGAGCTTGGATGCAAATATTCATTTGAAAGTCAGGGAATATGTAGCTGGATTGGAGACAGATATGCTTCTACATCAAGGACAGGTCTCACAGGCAAAGCCTAATCCATGGCTTCTTTTCGATCTAATTTTTAATTTTTAACTAGTGCACAAACACAGTTGTTGGAATAACATGATGGCGAAACAGAGCCACTGAGACTTCCATGTCTTACATTCTGATTCAATATTACATGGTAGGCTTACACCACGGAAAAGACAGACACTTCTGAAGGCCATTTTCGCTGATGAAATTGTTAGAAAGGGTTGATGTGATGTTCTTTGACACCTCTTTGTTGAGATGATAAATGACAAGATATGCAAATGAGGACTGGCTTTCAGTAAACATCCTTGCTTCCAAAGGGATTTGTGAGAAAGATAAGGTGTGGGATGACATTATCTGATTTTTCCAGATGATTTGCTATGAAAAAAACTGAATCCTTTTCATGTATTTGCTCGTTATTGCACAATTTTCAAAGCCAACAGATTCCTCATTAATGCATTTAAATTTCATTCTCATTAATAATCACAATTCCGATTCTGATATATGCAATATGTAAGAACCACATAATTGAATATTCAAGAACCACAACTAACAAAAACCACAAAGCAACTTAAATTAAATGTGCACATGAAAATAGTACTTCTTCAACAGTTAAACAATTACAACTTAGGTTCAATATGCCTTTGTAAAGGTAAAAATCTATTTCAGGGAGAAAATATTATCCCTTTATAACAAAAAAGTTGGTTTCCGACACTGTCCATGACCTTCATATACTTATTTCAGCAAAATCTTCTTCCTTCTCTCTCCAAATGACTCTTGTCACACTTCTGACCGTGCAGCACCTAACCTGCTATTTCTCAATTGCATTTTCCCCATCTCTTTTAAGACACCTTCCCGGCAGACTGAAACGCTGATCCATCCTGTCTACAGCCCCACTGGCCTCTGCAAACAGCCATCTATCTCCTGAAAGCCGTGTGTACACTCTGCCTGCCAACAGTAATACATTACTACCAGTCACTGAGGTGAGTTTCCTGGAGTCCATGCATCAATACCCTGATGGCAGGCACCATCACAGGACTGTTGTTCCGGAGAAGGGCAGTCTTCCAATCCCAATAGTTTATAGATGGCTGCAGCCTTGGATGGACTACAGAAAGGGGCATCAGAGTTCAGCATCACTCACTAGACCCCAGCAAAGATGTTGTGTAATACGGGCCATGAAGCAAGCAGGCAGTCATGACAAATACTTTCTGTTTTTAGTAAAAAAGGATTTGGGGAGTGAACCTGAAAACCCCCCAAAAAACCATCAAACACTGATGGAGAGGAAATTTACTGGGGTAAATCAGACATGATAAAGAAGGAAGAATCTTGATCAAAAAGTGTCCATCTAATAGTTGAATATACATTATAATATCTTAGAGTGAAAATATAAGGATGAAAAAAAAAAAAAAAAAAGATAGCAATTCAAATGGCAACCAAGCCAGAGTACATAAAGTCAAGTTCAAGTAGTTCAAGTAGTGCTATGTTGGGATTTGAACTTTTCACAGTAAACAAAAGCTGTTCCAAAAGGTTATCAAATCTTACACTTCGGAAGCTGTTGGTTTTTTTCCCCCATGGTCCTTTTTCATGGTTTCATGTTTTGTTTTTTTGTTTTTTTTCATGGTCATGTCTTATCTTGCCTAAGCCAGCAAATTGAGACAGGACTGTGAATGGTGTCCCCTCAAAATAAGGCACATGAACTTTCTGTCTACAAATACATTTTTGTATGCTTTGTTACACATTGATACGCACAATATGAATGTATGAACAGCTTCTCAAATGTAAAAACTTTTTAATATATACTGGAGATATAATTATGGCCTACAACCGATAAATGTCTAATATAAAATTCTATTCCATTTTGTTCAAATAAATTAAAAGTAAAACTAAAACCCTCTAAAACTTTTAGTGATTCAGTTTGATCTAAATTATTGGTAAAACTTTATCTAAAGACCATTTAAATGGCAAATTTACAAATCAAATGGAGAAAATCAAACTTTTAATTTGTAGTTTACTAGTTTTTGCATGGTGGACTTAGTACGACAAGTGTGAATCACATTGTTGATGTTATGCTGTAACATTAACAATCTCATTTCTTATAAATCAAATAAATCTATGAATCCCATAAACCTAAACAGATGATTGATAATGTTTTGTACATCTAAAAAATGTACATACATAACACAGTTTACTTTTTAGAAGGGGTCTATACATTGATACTGTACATTTGACTGTTTAGTCCAAGTATGTCTTCTAGATATACACTATTTAAACCCTGCAAATACTAATTAAATAACATTGGGGAAAACAGACAGAAGCAAACCATTCTGATTATGTTTAGCTGCACTGGCTTCCATAATCTGGGTTACGGACTGAAAACTTCTAACTATTTTTATCTATACAGTAACAGACACAGGCATCAAAGCATGGCTGCCTTAACATAGACGTTGCTCACCGTTTAGCCAAACTGAGACTGACTTGCTGCAGAAGCAGGTTGGAGGAGATAAAACAGCAATGCTAAGGAAGAGAGGGGCGGCAAAGATGCTGACTGACTGACAGCAAGAGAAGAAAAAGATATGAGAAAGAGAGAGAGAACACAACGAGGTAGTGAGAAAAACAGTGAGAGGAAGCGCCTCAGGATATTGCCTGAAACTTTCATTAGTCAAGGCAGTTTTTTCCCCCCAATAATAAACGCCTGCTTCATCATAATTGAGTCATGTGCTTTGGAGATCTTAATTAGAGCTGCTGGGAAGGAAACAGCAGCCAAGAGACTTTTCTGACCCTCTGACCATGTAAAGAGCTGTGAGACGATAAGCCCTCTATTCACTTCTACTCTCGTTTATTTCATTTGTTCCACAATTTCTATCTCATTCTGCTTAACGTCTCACAATTCTTCCTTCTCCATCTTTCTTTTGCTTTACTCTAATCATAAGACTACAGCAAACCGCCTCCCCTACTTGTGTTACTTCTTTGAACCATTGCAGCAATTCTCAGCTTGTTTTGCTTCAGGACCTAGATTAGATGCTGAACAACAAGACAACTCAACCTTGTGCCAAAATAAAAAACTGAATAGATAGTAATTTAATGATATTGCTAGGAAACACTTTTGAAAAACTCATATACTCAGATCGGGTATCGGCTCCGATACTGCCATTTGCCATTACCGATCCAAATCCGATATTGTGCGTGTACTATTCTGTTATTGTTAAGCTCCACAAAAGGCACAAAAACATTTAAAAGCACCATAAAGTTTCCGTGCACTATATTCCAAGTGTTCTGAAGCCATTCAATAGTTTAATTTGAGGTACAGATAAATATTTAAGTTGTTAAATTAAAGTTCACGTAAATGCCTCCCTCCGCTGCGTCTGTCAGTCATTCTCCATTCTGCATTCAAACTGCGTGTCGCGTTCGGTTACGACAGTCAACACAATGAAACTCTCTCCAAGATGAATCAGTGTTTCTATTATTATACTTCATCTGTAGATAACGATACAGGTAATGCAATACGCATCAATATATCTTCACTTTGTGCTTTGAACTTTTCAATGTGGAGCGCTGCCGCTGCGCGCTGTGACTCCAGGATGCTTCAAGCGCATCATTCTGCACACGGGATGCGCATAAGCGCTTTGTGCCGCTCTGTATGGGAGCCGTTCATTATATAATACTTTTGCGCAATGAAAGATTGTTAATAGCATTTTTTGTTCTGTCCTATCTATCATATGTTGCTGCCTCATTAAAAAACTCCGCTATAAATTTAAAAGAAATGTCTTTTAATTGTATAGTATAGCCTATATTTATATATAAATATATTTAGATTATGTCATGTATGACTCAAACATTCATGAAAAACAAGCCATGAGTCATGGATGAAGGAATCAGCTGGACTCCTGTTTATTTTGAATGTCTACCAAGCTAGTGAAGCTATTGGTTTATTTACAGTTGTTACACTGATGCACAATTATTTAATAAATAATTCACTACATTTGTGTCTGTTTGTTATTTTGTTTTACAAAGTTAGGAAAGTAATGTTTAAGTCGAGCCTGATACCTTGCACAAAAGAATGATCATAGTTTCTTCCACACAGTGAGGCATACAGTTTATTAGGTAATTTAGCACTTTTTTTTATTATTACTTGAATATCGGATTGGTATCGGCTGATACTGAATCCCAAGTATCAGAATCGGTATCGGAAGCGAAAAAGGCAGATCGGTGCATCCCTAGTTTTGGGGTTGAATTTCAATAGTTGGCAACTATTAATTCACTGTGGTGGTCAGAACAAATACAGTATGTTATCCTAAATATGTTATACTATTTTGCCCACATATAAAAAAACTATAACTAAAATCAAGCATTTTAAATTCACAAGTGAATTAGGTATCACAAAATTATAATGTACAGTATGATTAGTAAGATTTGCTAAAGATTAAATTTAACAGTGTTATAAAATTATTCATGTTTTAAATATTAACTTCAAATGAACATAATATTACACAAAGATAAACTAAAGGAAAAACAGGGGAAATTAGTATGCACAATTAAATATCCACTATTGGCCAATACAAAGCTTTAATACAGCTTCTAACAAGCAACAGATGAATTTGTGCCAAACATACCAACATTTAGCTTTTGACGTCAACAGTACATACAGGAAGTGTTTTCAAATCCCTTTTAAATTGTGTTCTTGCTTGGCAGAATTGGTTTGATTAAAATGAACTATGGTGCAATTGCTCTGTTCATTTGAATAAACACCATCCAAAGGCATGTGTGCACCAAACAAGCAGACCGAGATCCACCATTTCACGGGGAAGGCCGCTTCCAAACAAACTCGACTGAAATATGAACACAACTCAAGACAGACCAAAGACATCTAAAATCGAGCGCAGCGTTAGTTCAGTCAGGCCACGTAGGCACAGTGTTGTGACCAGCTGACGCGGTCAGCTGTCAAATCGCTCCAATCACTACCATTCTCCTATTAGACCGGGGACATATATACGTGGCATTACTGCTCGGTAAGTATGCTCAAACTGCTCGCAACCCTCCCTCCCTCCCCATTATAAGCATGAGCATATTACTGTGCACCTTCTGGTTGTCGTCTTCTTTTGTTTCAGATTACCAAGGCTTTCAAGTCCTAGCTGACATTGACCTCTCTGCCGAGAGACACTCATCCTCGTAACCAAGCTACAGTATAGACGTCCCACTGCCACATCTACACGATTACCACTGTTTTCTTTTAAAGACATTACTAAGTGTCTTAATTGTCTATGTATTTCCAAGCTGATGGTTCCATGGGGGGTTAATGTTAAAGCTCTTGTATGTTCAATTAATTTCGGAGCAAAAACCCCCATAAGGAACCATACCTCCAAAGATAACTTGTGTTTTAATAAACTCAAAGTAACTTGCCAAAGTGGTCCTGTCTGAACTAACCAAAAACAGGATGTGATGTCAAAACCTGAGCCTAAAAAGGACAGAATGCTCAAGAACAGCTGTTTTTTCTCGTTTCTCGTCTTACAGTTCGGTACAGGTGTCAGAACAGCCATCTCCTTGAAGCAGATCTTCGTTTGTGTGTGCAATGGAGCAATTCCTGGTACTGTTTTGACTCCTTTACACATTTTATATGCTCTCTTTGTGTGATTTCAGCTGGTAAAAATACCATCATCATATGTACTATGAGCGCATTTAGCCCAGCACATGACATTGTTTTGGATGTTCTGTAATTTACATCATAAAATATACATCATAAAAGCTATTTTTGTTTTGTATCTTTAGGTACATGTTAAAAATAAACCAGGATTAAATGGGGATAAAATTTTCTTTTTCAGTCCAGACAAAAGAACCAAGAGAACCTGCCTAAAAATGTGAACACACCCTTAAAAGTTGACAAGCTTATTTAATTTGCAATTCTAACTATGCCTGATTTAATTAGTTGAATGTTATTGTTTGCATTTACCATTGTTATGTTCCTGCAATCAAAACAGCCCTATGACCCAATTTGGGTCGTGACCCACTACTGGCTTACAGCACCTCTCTCTTTCTCACCATCTGTTTTTCCCTCTCTGACAGACAGAGGGTGCTTTCTTTACTGCCTGGCACTGACAGCTCTGAGGAATGTTACGTGGCTGCTGCCACCCCCTGGAGCTCACCTGTCCAATTCAAGGTTGGATAAACAGTCATGACCTTACCGCACATATCACAACTCCTCAGGGATGGTGCCCTGTACCACACATCCATTTACTTGCAACCTAAATTTCACTGTATTTTAAGTATCTATAGTGAAGGCCTGTTTATTTAGAACTGTACCATGGTATCTAGGCCTGTCGCGATTATTCATTAATTATCTAATCATAGTCATTCGCAATTATTTGAGATAACCGTAACAATTGTGCAGTTTAAATTTCAATCACATTTTGTCAAAGAATATAAAAAACACATAAAGATAGTCAAAAGGTCTTCCTTCATATGATGAAATAAAGGTTTGTGGGTATAATCAGACTGCAATGTATAATATTGTATTTAGGGATGCACCAATATGAAAATTTTGGCCGATACCGATAACCGATAATTCTTTATATTTGAAAGCCGATAACCAATATATTGGCCGATAAATCTAAATCAAAATTTGTACATAATTTTTGAGAGATTACAAAAACAAAAGTCTCACCATTAAAAGCCATGTCCCAAGCACACGATTATAATGTTCTCATAATATTATGTAGCCTATATGACAGACTTGCGCTGTATGTGTTGTACTTAACTGTATTTTCCTTTTTGAAGTGATTTTAATCATATTTCAAGCAATGCAAAACCATAATGCCGGACAGTGTGCATCTGAAGTGTCTCAGCTGAAGGAAAAATAATGCATTATTTATCTGCATTAATATAATGCTGATAAATATATCGTCCTAATTTTCTTATCAGACCAATAACGATAACATTAAAAATGAACAAATATTGGCCGATACGGTGGCCAATATATCGTGCATCCCTAATTATATTATATTATATTATATTATATTATATTATATTATATTATATTATATTATATTACTTTATATTATATTAATTTTCACAGCATTACAGTAAATCATATGGGTCTATTTTATTATAATATTCATTATTATATTATATTCAATTTCAAGAAAAAAAAAATGTATTAAGCTTACACTGTAAGTGACATGAACCAAACATAATTAAATTCTTAATTGTATGAAAATTAATCGCCAGCACAAAATTTATGATCGTGACAGGCCACGTGTCACCAATAAAACTATCACAAATATTGCTGGTTTCAGTCAAATGAGGTCTGGTACTAAAAATCCATACACAGGCACACAAACATGAATGGATGAAGCTTTAAAAAAATCAATCACTATGTCCTTTTCTAAATAAACTATAAGAGAGATTTTAAGGTAGAAATCTTGCAATATTTCTTAAGTCTAATGTGTTTGATGAAGGATTTACACTAAAATACGCTTGTGCAACTTAAACTATCCTGTGCAACTTTTTATTTTTTTTTATATGTACATTAAAAAAAAAAAAAAAAAAAAAAAAAATCAAACGTCTCTTCAAAAATACTATGCAAGAGATCAGGGCCGTAACCACCATAGACATTGAGGGGGACAAGAAAATTAGAAATTGCCAAATCGTCCCCCCCAATATTTGAAGTTCTTGCACTGCTCTGCTGCACTTCATTACAGCACTCTGCATGTTGTTAGGATGACAAAAAGGTTTAAAAGTTACATTTTTAGTCTGGTCTGCCTTAGCTGTCTAAGAACGCTCGTCAATGTCAAAATGATTGAGATGGCCAATCAAATTAAAAAGTAGGCGGGGTTTACGTTCTCTTTTTGCTCGTGCACAAAGTCTTTACAGCACAGACGGGCGCGTCAATCGATCGCTTAACGCCGTTGCGGAGGTTCTATTTTTCCGGTAAAATCACAAAACGAATGCACACAAACGTGTCCCTGCTCTTGATATACAACCATTGATGGACATCTTTGATTTTAATGAGGAAAAAAAGAAAACTATGCGAGGGCGGATTAGAACAGGGCAGGCAACCTTTGATACTGTTAACAAAAATTCTACCACTAGACCACTAGGGAATTTAAATATTTATTGCGGAACGATGTATTTATTCACTAAACTGAAGAATCTCGGAACTAAAAATAAATTGTTTTGTGAAACTATCACATTAAAAATGAGTTCTCAATATACTATTGAAATTGATTTCTGGACATCGTAATGTTATTTTTTTTTCTACAATTGTTATTGTACATATCTGGTATAGCATTGTATTAGCAGCAGTTTCGTTCACTGTTTTGTTTCTTTATGCTTTATTTAAAAAAAAAAAAAAGGTCCCCCCCAATGTTCAAGACGTGGTTACGGCCTTGCAAGAGATCCATGATCAGCCAAATTACTAATAAAAGTGAAGTTTTATAGCTATTTGTTTTTCTCTGCAGGGCAAAAAGAAAAATGAAATGCACTATTACACGAATGTATCTACATTTCCGTACCATTTAATTTTTTTTTCCCCCCATATTGCTTGAGGAGGCCGTCTAGAAAATCAGGTCAGACCCAGCTGATGAAGAAATTATGTGATTTAATGGCCCCTGAGGGTCAACACAAATATAGCACTGCATTAGCACTGGCCCCTCCTAGGACAGAGCAGCAAGGACATCACCCATAAGCATCAAGAGTGAGACACGACACAGATGAAGCGGATGGTGAAATGATAACGAATAAAATTACATTATGCCATTCATTTCAGTCCACATATTCAATTTCTTTATGCATACTATCATAAATGTTCATTTCATTATTTGATTAAGTGCAGCTCTCGAATTATTCTGTATTAAAAAAAATCCTATTAATTAAAGAGTGTGCTTTCATTTCCTCCAACTACTTTTCTTTTATCCTCTTGAACATGAAAGTAAAATGGTCAGCCTTACCTCTTTGACCACTAGGTGGAGAAGAAACTCTTTGCAGCAGGTGTGCGTTCACCTTTCCAATGAATTTTATCTCATTTCACCATCACCACAAAGAAATGAAAAGAATGCACTACAGAATCTGGAAGGAAACACAACATGAATCACAATCCAGTTGCTCAAAATTGAAAATATTCTCATCCAATATCAAAATGAATGGCATGTGAATGCCATTCTTTCATTTCTATTTTTTACTTTTTATGAAGAGGCTTTGTACACACCGAAATAAAGCACTGCTGGAGTAACTCTCCCACTGTTTTCCATAAAGAACAGATTCCAGGTACAGATGTATACTGCCTTCTGAACTTCATTTGCATAGTCATTAGCAAAATAAGAGTCTACCACGAACACAAACACACCAAGACTTGTTAAATGAGGTCAGGACAGTTCTAAACAGCAAGGCTTCCTCAAGCATAAAAGTGATAATCTTCTTTTTTTATCTGTACTTAGCATGTCACTTTACTTAAGATATACTTCCAGAAAGGGTTTGGTTAGCAGGCAGACGTGTGGCTCAGCGGGTATTCTTGTGAAACCATCACAAAGATTCTATCAAAAAAAATGCATCTGGAGAAATACAGAACATAGTATTCTTCTCTAAAGTGGGGTTCAGAATGTAATATGACTGCATTGAGAATGTGGGATTTATAATCTAATGTATGTAGATGTGGAAATAAGCAGCAGAAATACTATAACAAAATTAATAAATATTTAAGATTCTGCACTATTTCATAATAAACAAACTTGTGACACTGGCCGTGTGAACTTTTATGTAAGACGTTCACACATTATTGGATATGCTCATTTGATGCTCATTTTGAACATTATCATCAGGCTTTAACATGTGAAGTTCAGGCAGCTCTGCTGTTATTAAAGCAAAAGGGGAAATACCAAATAAGTAAATTACTTTTAAATAAACACATTTTTCAATTCAACTTATGACTCAAATTGTTAATTAAAAATAACTAGTTTATTTATTTAACTATTTTACCCAAAACAGTTCATTATACATTTTCTTGTGTGTTATAAGCTGCAAAACATCTCTGAAAGACTTACTGTAGGCTACATGACTCATAAGTTGAAGTTTCTCATAAAATACCTTAAGAAAAAAAGAATACTTGTCCAGTAGTGTGGTATAGTGATGGTTTATTCAGACTAAAATACCATGGTACTTTGAGATAACATGGTATGATGTTGTATGATTGTAAGAGGTACGTTGTATGATTATTCTGCTTATTTACCGTGGTATTTACATGGTAGCTACTCAAAAGTACTAGTAAAAATAGTACAAAAAAAAACAGGGTACGATAACATGTGCTGTCAGTGTTTAATAGGCTACTATAGTTTGTGTTGTAAAGTAGGCCTACTTGTTACCTGTAATACGAGTCATCACATGCTGCGCGTGCAGGATCTTTATCGCTGACAAACGATATACATTTGAAGATTCGGTTTCAATTACTTCATTTAAAGGCTTTGTTTTGCAATTGCTCGGTAAATATCCAGTTATTTTGCTCACTGTGTCGTAAAGCATGTTTTAACATGTAAGGTTTTACTGAATGAGAAACCTTTCCGATTCAGTAGGCTACGTGAGTTATATCACATGCCGAATCGCGGAGCTACTGGTGATCTCTACGATCAAGGCTTGCGATGCTTTTGGGAAACGCAGTCCTGACAGCTTTGCCACCCACAATAGATGAATACACTTCAAAAAATAAAAAATAAAATAAAAAAAAAGATTCATTCACGATTCAGGCGTTGGTAGTTTTGATTGAATACAACCGACAGGAAACAAAGATTGCTAAAGAGAATCGACTCAAAAGAGTGATTCATTCGCGAATCGCGCGTCGTGACATGACTTGATTGATGAATGAAATATCGTCAGGGAAAATATTTCTCAGGTCAGTGTACGGTAATTTCTATAGCCAAAAACTAATTTATCAGTAACATTTCACTGTGGAAGAACACACGAGAAATTAGCTTGCTAAACGGGCGTTCACTTAACGCTAGGAGCATTTTAAAATAAAAAAATATCGCCTTTAATAAGATGTTAAATACCAATGAGGTAATAACAAACGTAATAAAACAACGCCTCTCGTGCATTACTGATAAGTCATTAGAGGTCTATAGGGAGAGTGCACAGAAACACCTGCCATGATGCAAATATATGAGATAAATAATGAGTGCTAATATTAATAAAGCTAACGATGCTTGACAGATCTAGGCTAGCACAGCTCCCTTAGCAAGTCACTGGCAGAGGATTGGGAAGCTCATTGGATGTGGTGAAATGAGGGATAGAGGTGGACAGAGGGAACGGTTCAGGGTTTAGAGAGAGGGGGAGCTCAAGACAGAGGGGAGCTGTGGTTAATTAGCAGTGACAGTTCCACGGTTGGTCCAGCATTGGTTCAGACAGCTGCAGGCTGCTGCCAGCTACCAGTGCCACACGTTGCCACTCTCATTCTCTCTCCATTTCCATCTTCTAGATAGATACGTTTCTCCCATTCATTTACTCAGGTGTTTGTTTCCCTCGTTTATTTTTTTCATGCAAGAGCACAAACACATTGAAAAAGCAAGGGAAGGAAAGTGTAGCTTCAGAATCTTTCTTCATTTGTGTAATCACAATGACTTCTTGTTCTGTGGTGAAGACTTCCCACATTCTGCTGAATGCAGTTGGAGTGGTAAATATGCAGAAGGCAGCAAAAATATTCACAGATAGCTAATCTTGAACACCAGGTCCAGGAAGAAAAGTGTTGTACTTCTGTTTTAAAGGGATAGTTCACCCAAAAATGAATTTTTTGTCATCATTTACTCCCCCTTAAATTGTTCCAAGCCTGTATGAGTTTCTTTCTTCTGCTGAACACAAAAGAAGATATTTTAAAGAATGTATGAAACCAAACAGCTGATGAACCCCATTGACTTCCACTGTATTTTTTTTTTTTTTTCCATACTACAGAAGTCAGTGGGGTCCATCAGCTGTTTGGTTGCCAACATTCTTTAATATCTCTTCTTTTGTGTTCAGCAGAAGACAGAAATTCATACAGGTTTGGAACAACTTGAGGGTGAGTAAATGTGATCTATGTAAACTATCCCTTTAAGGCTTAAACTGCAATGTAAGAATAATATACAACAATGTAATGGAACATAAAAATACTCTGTGCTTAATATACTTTTATTGATAAAAAATTAAAACACATGCAGAGCACCTCAGTGTTGTTATTAACTAAAACTATTAAAAATTGTTTATTTTTAATAGAACAAAATACGAGAGAAAAACTTAAATGAAAATTAGAAACGTTGCAACTAACTTAAATAATAGGCTGTTTAATTAAAATTAAAGCTGAAATAAAAATTAAAGTGACATAAAATTATAAAAAAAATAATAAAAATGACAACCGCACATAAAAAAAATATTAAAACTCAAATTAAAAATGAAAATATAAAAATAAAAGCGAAAATTTCGATAAATAATATAATAGTAGCCTATATAAATAATACTAAAATAACACTGGTGCACCTTATATACATTTACCATACGTGTTGTACTAAATATATGAAGGGTGATGGAAAATAAAGTGTTTTACTTCTATTTTTTCATAATAGTGTGTTTTATATCACAGTTACACTGATCTAACCAGACTATTTCAAAGACCTCTTAAGAGCTGTTGATTTAGAGAAGTGCCATCAGGCCCAGGAGAGAGAAGAGCAAAAGGTAGGTTTGCACTCCATCTATAATGCATTTCTTATAGTTACAATAATGTAGACAAATGTTTGCTCCATTTTTTAATCGCATTATAATACAGTCACATTGATGTAACCATATAATGAGGAGGAGCCGTGGTCTGTATTAAGAATGGATGGTCCTGGTCATCAGCCTCTTTTGTGGGGGACACTGTCTTTGTCAGGGAGGGAAAAACTAAATTATTAATGATTATTTGTGACTTAAAATCACAGATTTTTTACTTTATCTCTAAAAAATTATCCCTTTAACAATGATAGGAAATTTGAACATAAACTGGCAGCAGGTGAAAACAGTCTTAACCATTAGATATATAATGATGTAGGCCTAAGTTCTCTTAATTACACATTATATCACAAATATAAGACAAGGTTAAATTTATAATAATAAAACACATCACAAATTTAATGCAGTGACATGCAATGTCAATAACATTCATAACAGGCTAAAACATTTTACATTTGCTGTGCCTCGTTTCTGAGGGGCTTCTTAGATTGAGGACCCTGGCAGTCAGAGGCCCGTCCAAAATCCATCTTTGGTTGGTTTAAATAGTTAAATTATGGTTAATGAAAACTAATTAAACCAAGTAAACTCTTTCCAAGCTGTTAGATAATAGACTATATCGTTTGCATATTGCACAACATGGATTTTTTCACCCTGCACGTGTTTCTTTTACCACTGACAACTCTGTCGTTGTGGCTGCAGCAGGTTTACTTTTAGTTTTGCTTTTCATTTACTATAATACACATCCAGACACAGATTCAGAACGACTGTATCCAAGTTTGAAAGTACCATTGTGTCTTCACTGTACAAAGTGGAGCTCTTCCGATATTATCAGATCTACGAAGCTGTCAAAGGGAGCGCCCAGTCGCGTCGTGTCATTCCTCTGATGTCCGCGAATACTTCCTGGTCCAAAGTTGTGTGTACACAAATCAAAGTCATTTGAGCATGAAGTCGGATGGTGAACTCACATAAGGGAATTGCACTTCAACGGACACACACACACTTCTCTAAACTGAAGAAAAGAGAAGTTCAATAGTATAATTCATTCTTCAGCGTTGACGCTTTGCGAACATGATGCGAACAGATGAGCACTATCAATGCAACGGAACCCTGAAGTCTCATTGTGACCAGGAAAACAACAGTTTGAAAAATGGATATCACATAAATGAAAAGGTATGTCAAACTGCATCACTTCGGCTCAATGTATGGCAAAATACGTCAAGTTAAACGTGAAAGTTTAAAAATGAAAGTTAAAGGGGTAATCCTTAAAGATGACTCGAAGGAGTTTTTAAATACAACGCTGTTACACAAGGGTTTGACTTAGCATGGAATTTGAATTGGGAGGTCCAATTCATTTCACCGAATCGGTTCGTCCAGGTGGTTCGTTTAATGAATCCTTTCAGAAGACCGAGTCACCAATTCGTTTGAGTCATCACTAAAATATGCTTAAAGTTCATGGGCGCTTTTGGTATTTCATAAATGTTTATCCTTATGAAAATATATAAATAGTAACCCTATAGTAAGTTTAACTGTAAAATTTGTGTTAGTAACCACAGGAAAAATTATTGTGGCTTCTCTAATTTAACTATGGTTTCTACAAACAAACTGTGGTATTTGTCATTAAAAGTTTCCTATTGGTAATGAAAGATATGGTTTAAGCACACTTAGAAATAACATTTATTATTAAATTATGTTAATAATACTGTTTAGTTCATGTAGTAGGCCTATATGTTTTAAATATCATTCGTCTGCTAAGTTACAGTGCCATTAAAATAATATTAACTATATTTTGTTAACCTGTGATATTGCAGGTGCAGAAAAATGGCAAGGGAAACGGTTTTCATCAGCCTCGAGTTAGGGGTGAAGATTCATTTGAGGAAGCCCCCATGTATGTGGCTGTCCTGACATACATGGGCTATGGAATTGTCATTCTGTTTGGCTATTTCAGAGACTTTTTAAGAGCTCTTGGTTTAGAGAAATGCCATCAGGCCCAGGAGAGAGAAGAGCAAAAGGTAGGTTTGCTCTCCATCTAATACATTTTGCACAGTAACCACCATGTAGAGAACGTTAGTTTGTTCTAGTTTGTCTTGCTCTAGTTTCCATACACGATGGGAAGAATATCTTTTTTATTATTATTTTGATCATTACCTCATGTAAACCTTCTACTGAATTGGTAGGACTTATTATTTTGTGATTAGAATAACAACTTTCTTTTGTGTCTAAAAGGCAAATGTTCTGAGAGTTGCATACTTAACATTTAAAAAATAACTGTAAAAAGATGAGTATTAGGGAAGACAGATTTAAAGTGTTTTCTTTCATGTCATTTAATTTACACACTGTTCACTATGGAAAATCTCCATGATATGTGTGAGGTGATGCTGGGGAGGTTAAAGACGCAATTAAACCCCAAAGGAGAGTGACTTCATTATTTCTGCTCTCAGTCTGTCCGTTGAGAAAAGATGCCTCTTTTATGCACATTTCTCACTTAAAGCTTGTGGTATTACATTAGATGTGATTATTCAAAGGCATACATTTTTGAAGTTAAGTTGGCAAGATCACAAAAGGGTAAGCTTTCAGAGGGAGTCACACCTTTAGTAAAATAGTGTTATATTGGTATGAGTGAACACATTGGGTATTTTCTGCTCTGTGCTTGCCATGTTTTCCATGATCAGCGTGAATCACTGCGGCCAAATTGGCACAGTCTAAATCTTCTAAGCTAGCTGTAAACTTTAAAGTGTACAAACACAAATCATTAAGAAATGAGTGCAACAGATTTTTCAGTGTAGGAATGCTGGTATAGCACCACCTTTTGCCCAAATTATCCAATGAAAATAAATAGATGAACCGGAAAGAACAGGTTTTACTTCAGTGCTGCACATTTCACAGAGTGTGCTTGATATATAGTAGGCCTATACACTCCATTAGCATTTAAGAGCAAAATTTACATGTGTCCCCAAATGATCTCACGCCATTTCCATTCTCCCTTGTCCTGTTTAACAGGGGTTTCTACATTGCTGTCACATACCAGCAAAGCTTTAAACTGTTTGCTTTGTGCTAAATGAAAACAAAAGAGTGCAGTTTTTGTTTCAAATTTTTTAGTGTCTTAAGAGAACGCTTTGAATGCATGATCTGAAACGCTGGGCAAAGATCAGACACCTCCTCGGTGACCAGAAAAACTTATGAGTGGCAGTCAAAAGCTTATGCAAAAAAAAAAAAAAAAACCTTGTGAAAGTCAGGCAGTTTGTTGTGCCTTTGTTATTTTCTTGTGTCTTAACTGTCCCCATAACTAGGATTCTGAGCAGTTCAAAGTAGGTTTAATAAAGGCAGCACAATGAGGAGTCTGCTTAGCCTCTCAATTGTTCTTTGGCAGAGTTTACTTAAGGACAAGATGTGGGTGAGTCTCTCAGGACTCTGATACTCACAGAGCAGATGGTTTTGAAACATTCACCCGGTTGTAACTACCCACATGCAAAGTGTCTTTTTATGGCTGATCTTGGGTCAGCTGTGCCTCTTCTTTTTTAATGAATAGGGCATATTGTGGAAGGAAAGCATGAAATACTGATGTTAGGTTGTTTTAAAAGTGCTTCTGATTGTTGTGTTGTAACTGATTTCTTGTATTACAGGACTTTGTTCCCCTTTACCAAGATTTTGAAAACTTCTACACCCGGAACCTGTACATGAGAGTCAGGGACAACTGGAACCGGCCCATATGCAGTTTACCTGGTCCGGTTTTTGATCTCATGGAAAGAGTAACGGATGATTACAACTGGACGTTTAGGTAAGTCTATGGTTTGCATAAAACAGGCTGTTATGACTGTTGAAAAGAGCAGGATATGTTTTTGGTGTTGGTTCCTGGTACAATATGATGTCCCAGGCTTTTAAACTTTAACTTTTAAAGTCTCCCTGTAGTCAATAATTATATCCCTTAAAACTCATCTTTGATTATCAAAATGACATATTTAAACATTTTTTAATGCATTCAAATCTTGAATGTAACTTTGCTTCATTTAGTATACGCAGAGCTATGAATATGTTAATTAGCCCTACTTTTACTCACTCGCACAAGCTCAGAGATCCACTCGGTCAACTTACTGAGGTAAACGCTGCACAATGATATCGCTTTTTACAACGCCGGACACATGATGGTAATTAATATTATTTCAATAGCCTTTTGCTTGACTACATTATCAAACAGCTGCTAATGTGTTGCTAATGTTACACAAACCATGTTCCCGTTCGCGAGTCAGACGGCTGTCTTCTGAAAATCAGTATCCTTAGAAATGCTCTGAACAACTCAGAACATCAGTGGAGAAAGGCATATAGTTCATCATAACATCGTAATATACATCATAAACCCGCCATATTGCTAAATCTACACAATTTTTCATATCAACAGAAAAATATACCGGAATTACCTGGATTCTCTTGAGACTCCTACCCTGCTTTGCGGCCTAGTTAATGATATGCTAAAGCCCGCCGGTACGTTGACGTGATTGGTTGCAAGATAGTTTGTGACATCAGAAACACCAGCGATTTCAAACCGTGTTTTTGAAACTGTCTTTAGATCACTGCAGTTTTAAAGAGAAAATACTCAGCAGTGGTGTTGACTTATAAATTTGCACATGGTTTGTCTTAAAGGGATAGTTCAACCAAAAATGAAAATTATCCCATGATTTACTCACCCTCAAGCCATCCTAGATGTATATATCTTCTTTCAGAGGAACACAATCAGAGATATATTTAAAAATATCCTTAGTCCTCCAAGGTTTATAAGTAATGGTTGTGAATGGGGGGCAGCGTTTTGAAGTCAAAAATAATGCATCCATCCATAAAAAAAAAGTAATCCATATGACTCCAGTGGGTTAATAAAGGCCTTCTGAAGCGAAGCAATGTGTTTTTGTAAGAAAAATATCCATATTTAAAACTATAAATTCAAATAACTAGCTTCCGGTGGATGACCGTAAGCAGAATACACAAGTCAATTTGTGGCGGAAGAGTATCCTTTGACCTGACGCGCAATGTAATGATGAATGCGGAAGCGCGGAGGATAAAGCAAAACAAATCATCGGTCACGGATTATAAGTCTAAAACTATAATTTTTAAAGAGAAATTTCGGAGGATTTTGATATAAGAGAAGAGGAGCTTAAATCTGTTGCACAGCCCTATTTGTTTGAACCGCGAGAGGCGTCTAAGCTTATGATACTCCTACATCCTGTGTCATACATCGCGTCAGAGGATTACTCATTTGGCGCAAGTCGACTTGCGCGTTCTGCGTACGGTCATCTGCCGGAAGCTAGTTATTTGAATTTTCAATATGGATATTTTTCTTACAAAAATGCATCATTTCACTTCAGAAGGCCTTTATTAACCCACTGGAGTCATATGGATTACTTTTTTTATGGATGGATGCATTATTTTTGACTTCAAAACGCGGCCCCCCATCCACAACCATTATAAACCTTGGAGGACTAAGGATATTTTAAAATAGATCTCTGAGATGTGTTCGTCTGAAAGACGATAGTCATATACACCTAGGATGTCTTGAGGGTGAGTAAATCATGGGATAATTTTTATTTTTGGGTTAACTATCCCTTTAAAGCATTTTAAAAACACTGCATAGACATATAAACAACATTAAAAGCTTTTTTTTTTTTTTACCACAGTGGGACTTTAACCAACTTAAAGAGCATTCATTTTTTGACCAGACCAGCACTAAAGACCATAAACCTGCTTGTTCATTCATACCGGTACAATCTGGTCTTTTTATACAAGGAGAAATATATTAAAATATGATAATATAATTATATAATAATCATTCAAAAGTTTTGTGTGTGTGTTTTACATTCATGCTTTTATTAAGCAATGATGTATTAAATTGATCAAAAGACATTACACACACAGAAAAATCAAATAAATGCTGTTCTGTTGAACTTTCTATTCTTCAAAGAATCCTGAAAAAATCCATCACAGTTTCTAGAAAAATATTAACTAACGTTTTCAATGTTGATAATAATAAGGAATGTCTGTTTAGCACCATATCAGCATATTAGAATGATTTCTGAAGGATCATGTGACACTGAAGGCTGGAGTAATGATGCTGAAAATTCAGCTTTGACATCACAGGAATAAATTTTAATATATATTAGAATAGAAAACATTTGTTTGAAATTGTAATATTATTTCAAAATATTGATACTATTTTTACTGTATTTTGGATCAGATAAATGCTTTGATGAGCATAAGTGACTTCTTATAAAAACATTAAAAATTTACAGTCCCTAAACCTTTAAACACTAATGTATATTATATAATATCAATATATTATTAATACATTTCATCAGAGGAGAAATATTAAGTGGCAGTTATATGATTTTTCCTCATTTTCTCCCCATTTTCTTCATTTTGTTCTGTAATTTCAGCTAATGTTATTTATTGTGTCTTTCAACGGCCGCCCCAACACTAATATTTCAGTTCCACCCAAGAACAAGAAGGATATATATACAGGCTACTCAGGATAAATCAGTATCTATAACGGTTTGGTTGATGTGTTTCTTTTTTGTCAGGTTAACAGGGAGAACCATTGAGAACGTCATAAACATGGGCTCCTACAACTATCTGGGTTTCGCTGAAAACAATGTTGACTTCCTGAAAACTGTAGCAGAGAAGACCAGACAGTACGGGGTGGGCGTCTGCAGCACAAGACAGGAACTAGGTATTTGTGTCGTTTCACCTCAACCGAAACCATACCTACAATCACAGAAACAGGTCACCTATAGCATCCAACATTGTTTGCATTAAGAACAAGCATGGTAGCTTGTTTAGCATCTATTGTGATTTAGTTAATGCCACCATAAACCTGTCAAAAGCATTTTTTCCACTTGTGATCTGACCTGCTTTGAGCAGCGTTCACAGAATTCCTCCTGCACCAATAGATTTATTAAAGGCCCAACCTGTTTTTTAATTTGCAGCTCAAGTTGATGATTGACTGACCTGTTTCATATCTGTCTCTGCATGTTTATTACATGTGTTGTGATAAATCAAATGACACATAATTATCTTCCCCATATGTTTATTTAGTGCATTTTTTTTTTTTTTTTTTTTACAAATGTCATGTAGATTGTGTAGGTTAAAAGCTGGCTTGTTTGCACTAAGGCTAAGAGGTAAAATGGTTATCAGTGATGGAAAACCAGGAAATGTCAGGGAATTTTAAAGTGCCTTTATTATACTATTTTAAAGGCTATTAATTTTGTTTTTGGAGGTCTCCTACAATAGGTTTACATGCATCTAAGATCAAAAAATTGTGATTTACAAGTTTGAAAAAGTCTGTAGTGAATATAGAGTTTTTTAAATTTATGCTAAGTTCTAATTTATTTGGTTAGAAAATTACACTTTGCGAGTTCAGTTACTATAAAATGATATTTAAAAATGCTTATTGAGTAATCACAAACTTTCATGGAAATTCGCTGTTAAGAGGGTATGGAAATCTTTGATGGTGTTTTAGAGATTAGACCTGTTCAGTGGCACAATTCTAAGTACTTTGGTTTGACTGATGTTCTGGCATCTGGTTATTCTGGTTTGTTGCGTATGTCTGTGACATTTTTTTTAGCTGCTTGATGACTGTTGCTACCTGTTCTGACATCAGCAATGCTGTAAAACATCACGTGAGCACAGTTGGGCAAAGTACACATGAGAGTAAAGCTGGAATTAATTTTGCCACTTTTTTATTACACTTTCTCTGTGTCACTGCTTTTCTGTTTTCTCCTCATACATACACTCTTACACAGTAAAAATCCCTCTTAATAACATGATTGTTTCATCAGATATCAGATCATATCCATAGTAAAGTAGGTCATCTGAGATATTTTATCTGCGGCGCTATCCAGTGAATGCACTACTGTGGTGAATCTAAGCCAAATATCAGAAACAGACACAAAAAGAACATGTGATCATGAGTCATGGGGGTATTTGTGTGTAAAGTCCTTTTCGTATCATTCATTATTCATTTGAGGGATTCATTTATTTTTTTTCTGCATCTCTCAGAGGCTATCGTTGCTTTTGGATATATTTCTGCAGGCCTTCTGTTAAATGAGCAATAACAACTAACCCCACGACTCCTTATTAAGATGCAGTTCCTAATTAGACGCCTGTGTATGTATGTGCGTATTGGGCATTTTTGTAGTCGAGATTCTCAAACATAAAAAATGAGTAACTAATTCTTTAGTTTATTCACAAACATTACATCACCAGTGTTTCAAAATAAGTATAAAATGCTTATAGAAATTATATATTATTACAAAGTAAATGTATGAAATATGTAAAATATTAAAATCTAATATATAAAAATAGTTTACTTATTTATAAAAATGAAGTATAAATATTCATGAATCTTGTTTTACTAAGTGTTTAAAGGGTTTTACAAATGGAAAATTTGCATTTATGAACATTTAGAAACAGGAATTAAAGGGATAGTTCACCTAAAATTGAAAATTATCCTATGATTTACTCACCCTCAAACCATTCTAGGTGTATATGACTATCTTCTTTCAGATGAACACAATCTGAGATATATTTAAAAATATCCTTAGTCCTCCAAGGTTTATAATGGTTGTGAATGGGTGCCCAGATTTTGAAGACAAAAAAAATGCATCCATCCATAAAAAAATGTGCCATGACGTTCTACACAATGACATGACATACTACGCGTTATAGCGTAGGACATAGCGTAGTACATCATGGCATAGTGTAGAACGTCATAGCATTGTGTACTACGTCGTGGAAGTTAACGCGCCGGAAGCTTGTTATTTTACTTTAATTTAAGTTTTAATTATTTAAGGATATGTGTCTTACACAAATGCGTAAATTCGCTTCAGAAGGCCTTTATGAGTTGTATGGATTCATTTTTTTATAGATGGATGCATTTTTTTTTGTCTTCAAAATCTGGGCAGCCATTCACAACCATTACAAACTTTAGAGGACTAAGGAATTTTTTAAAATATATCTCCAATTGTGTTAGTCTAAAAGAAGATAGTCATATACACCTAGGATGGCTTGAGGGTGAGTAAATCATGGAATAATTTTCATTTTTGGGTGAACAAACCTTTTAAAATCACAGAATTCAGCAGAATTACTACACTTAAATTTGTACTGGAAAGTGGCATTGTATCTCCCAAGTTACATAAGATTACTATTTTACTCATAATTTATGTGATGTTGGTTAATGTTTTTTTTCTTTACTGTTACATTATGGTCACGGTTGACAGGATGTTTTTGTTCTAACTACAAGATCAATAAGGTCTGTGTTTGTTTTAAGACTTCTACATCAATCATTTATAGAAATTCTGCCTGAGTATCTCTGTTTCTTTAGAATTCATTATTATATGTGTGTGTGTTTTTAGTCACCATGGACTATTTAACTGTACTAAGAGTTTATAGGTTTAACATTAAGTTACAGTTGTCAAACACTAATATCACTGAAGCAGGTAGCACTTAAGTATGGAGGAGTCAACAACATAATGGGTCATTTAAGTGTCACATTTATTGTTAGAAGAGCTAAATGTTTCACCATGGTAATGTAGTCATTGTGTAACCAGTGGGTGGCAAATGTTGTTTTGCTAAACTAGTTTCCTGCATGAGACAAAAGTTGTCTTTCTCTAGTGTGTGCCTAAGTGGCTCTTAAACCAGAATCTTTCATTGAGCTACATCCTTTTTTTGTCTTATTGGAGCTACTTAAAATATTGATATATTTTCTATTTTTGTTTTTGTTCTGTTAGTGTGAATTGAGCCCAGAACAGTTCACAGCACCAGTGTTTAAAGGAATTTTGCAAGTTTTAAACAAGTTAAACTTTAGGCATGCTTTCGATTACCACAGATAATAATTTGGTTGTCCTTCTGTTTAAAAAAAAAAAAAAAAAAAAAAAAAAAACGAACAAAAATAACATTTGCATTTGCAATGGAAGTCTATGTGGGGCTTGAAAACAAAAATGTAGAGCTTAAAATTATGTTAATTCTTTCGTATGAAAATGTGTGTGTTATTTATGTTGCAAAGTTGTGTAAATCATCCTTTTAATGTTGGGATTACTGTTTTAGTGGGATAAACTTGTTTACTGGTGTAAAACAAATTTAAAGTTACAGTGTTTACAGACTTTTGTGCAACAGGAGTTGAAATATTGTATATAACTTTGCACAAACAGGATTAGTAAGCAATTTTATCATATTAGTCCCATGTTAACAAATATAACATTAAAATGTTATGCTATGTTCTTCCTGTATATGTTAATCTGGTGCAGTGCCTTATCCCATAAACTTCTACTGTAAATATTACTGTAAACATGACTTTCTGTAGTAGTCTGTGCCCACAGATGTTGTTTATCAAGCTTAATTTGTATTTAACCCTGAATGTAACTCGTTACTGTTTTCAGAGCTGTTCCCATCCATTTAAATTAAATTAAGATGTTTTGAGAACTTGCTGTTATATGGGCAGTTTCTGCTTGTGTATACACTCCCACCAGGTGAATGTGATCTTCATGGGTCTCGCTCTCATTTCTCACTTCATTAGACTACTACAATACCCCAGTTACAAGTCAAGACCCTTGTGTGTTTCCTCTGTATAGAGCGAGCTTCTCAGTTATCACACTGAAGTGCAGTTTAGCCGCCCCGGACCTGATTCAGGTTTAATCAAACACATCACGCTTCAGCTGCTGCTGTGAGAAGTAATGATCAGAGGTCCGGAGTAATCAATGGTGTTTTAGAGTACAAAGATCTCTATAGGAATCATGTAAAAGGCATTTATTCACATACCAACATTGAGGGTTGTACAATCACTCTTGACTGCTGTCTTATTCAGTAGGAAATATCGTTAGCCAGAATTTATTGCTTTAAAGCTGTTGAACATTTCCAGCAGTCAGAACTTTATGGTTTGTTTGCCACTTTGGTGAGTAAGAGGGTTTCATGGGATCACACATAAGTAAAATCATACAGACAATATATGGGGGATTTCCAGAAACATTAGATGGTATTGATATATTAGCAAATACTATAGAATAACACAAGATGCGTCACTGGTATTGTTTTGAATGCGTCACTAGTATTGTTTTGAATGGGATAAAGTGCAACGCGCAATATATCGGAAATAAGTCCCGCCTTCTAAATAAGAGCCAATCGCCGATTGGTAAAGTCATCGCGTCACTGCAGCGGCCGTTAGAAGCTCCGGTTCCTATAGAAACAGTCAGACGCGCGCTTCCGAAATAAGGCACAAGAGACGCGCATTTAGGACTGCGCATACGCGCTAGCTTGATCCAGCCTGAATAATACTGAATAATAATATTTTTTTTGTCATGATTTGAGCGTTTAGAAACAAAATTTATGAGACAGTTGTTGTTAGATTTCATTGGTGATTTCAAATATGAAATTTAATTGAAAGCTTGGCAAACAGCTTTGGAGAATTTGATGTTTTCCCATTCAAAGAGATAGGAGCTGCACTTGGATTACCGAGAGGTGTTTCAGAGATGGCCGCCGAGTGGAATGACTTGTCTTAAAGGGACTTTGATATTAGTCAGTAAATTCCTCTTCCTGTCATCCCAATTCAATTTCCATTTGGACAGCCTGAGGGGTGTGGCCAATTCAATTCAAATTCCAACTCATGAGTTTAAGTTCACCCAAAAATGAAAATGTAACTTCATTTACCCCATTAATTAACTTAACCTAATGTCGTTCTAAAACTGTATGACTGTGGAACATATAAGAGGATACTTTGAGAAATGTCTGTGGTTTTTGTCCATACAGTCATCAAAACTGTTTGGTTACCAACATTCTCAAAAATATCTCAAAAATATTTGTGTTCTGCAAAAGAAAGAAAGTCATACAGGTTTGGAACAAAATGATTTTTTGATTAATTCAGATTAGTCCATTTTTATCACTCTATGTCTTGGGTTTAATGGTAAACCATTTAAACTGGTTATGGTGGTCTGGTTCAGCTGGTGCTTCAGGCTGAAACTGCCATTATGTGGGAAATTCTCAAGATGGAGTATTTGGGAATATATTTGCTGTTCTCATTTAACTACCACTTTTCAGTTGTTTTAACTGTTTGTGCAATATTAATATCCAGAGTTTGACATTTTAAATTTGATTAAATTTTGACTAATATGATTAATAATAACATAATGTAATTTTTAGGTGAACTCTTCCTTTAAAGTGAGTCAATTTGTAAATTCTGAATATTTCCAACTACTTTTAACTTCAAGGCCTGTTAATTACCTCAAAAAGCAATGACATCATTCTGCAGTCGCAATAAAAAAGAACACTAGAGATTTATGGCACATATCTATAGCCTATATATTTATCTATATTTAACACATGAGGCATGGGTCACATTTTTATCTCACAGTATCAGATGTTCTTTTTGTTTTTGTCTTATCATTATGGCAGTATTTCTTGTCTGTATGTTTTTAGTCTCTGAAGGCACCTACTGAGTGATTAATAACCTTTCACCTCACATGTTCTGGACAGATCTCATTTGTTTCCCCTATGCTGATGCTGTCTGAGCCTCTAAAACTAGAAACGCTAAAGAAGACATGCTGAAAAAGCTTTTCCTCCAAAGCTGTAGAATCCCTAATCTGACTGGGAAAGACTGTGGTCTAATAAATTCTTATGTCTGTGGTTTTACCAAAAAAAAAAAAAAAACGTATTATTTTTTTATTAATGCAATTTTACATCCAGCAAAGGGAAATACATGAGAGCAGAGATGTCTACTGTTGTTCTTACCGTATGCTTCTAACACTTCCTGTTGTTCATGATCCTGAATACCCTCTGTGGTGGAAGTGGAGAGTTGTTGCTTTGGAGTTTATTTGTTTAAAAGTCTCCTCGAGGTATTGATAATCTCAAGCAGATTCAGCCTTTCACTTTGTCTTCCCTTTTTCTGGTCTTGTGGTTAAAGAATGCGGTCAGCACATGTGTTCCTGACATGTTAAGCTGTGGTACTCTTGCCTGTGTCATTTCCTGTTTCCATTTATTGTATAAAGAGACCAAGGAGACTTCTGTGATAAAAGTGTCAGCTTATACATCTCTTCATCTTTTTTTATAGCCAACTTCAGCATCCATGAGGAACTGGAGCGACTTGTTGCTGAGTTCTTGGGCATGGAGTCTGCCATGGCGTTTGGAATGGGTTTCGCCACCAATTCCATGAACATTCCAGCACTAGTCGGAAAGGTCAGCGTTTAAAAATTAATCCATAACGGTGCCTTTTTATTTTTTACATATGTCTTAAATCACTCAATTTTATCTGCTGAAGTGAGCTCACAAGTGTGGTATATTAATCTATTATCTCTGGGCGCCTGCTATTAATTGCCACTATAAACTGTTTTTCATGCACCACAGAATAACCCAATGAACCAGCACACTAAACAAACCCTTGTTAAAAATGATGCTCAATCAGATAAACAAGCACAGTTAGAACTGACAGTGTTTGTTTAGGGCGTCTCATTAGGGATTGTTTATACTGGGTCCAATGATGTGGTCATCATAACCAACTCAGATGAGAAGACCCCAGGATTTGGATGTGATCCAGAGGGCTGGGGGACTTTCTTAAGGTGCCAGAAAAATGTAACTGGTTTGACTGTGCTGAGGGGGATGTTTTTCCCTTGAGAAAGTCCTCATGATGTTGCTGCCTTGAGGTATTAGTTAAGCAGTAGTCCAACCACTTGTGCCTTCTGGAGGAGGTGTCAGTTCAAGTCCTCTCGAGGTGAAGAGGAGATGACAGCAACCATTGTTGAATCAGGCCATGCTCTGCTGACATTGAGACTTCATCATCCAGTTCACATCAGTAGATCCTGGCGACAAAAAGCTGACAACAGCTAGCAACACCAAGGCTGCGGTTCGATTCCCAGCAAAAACGCTTAAGCCGAGCTCACACTACAGGAGTTTTTAAATCCTAACCAAATATGAAATCTGGTTGCAGCACACACATAAGGAGAATCTTCACAGATGTTATTCTCGCAAATCTCACACAAGCACACACTACAAGATTTGAAATTTTTAGCGCAGCACACAGTACAGGATATTATTAAGATTATCATACCCAGAAGAGCACCTCACGTGATTTCATTGGGAATCAGATGTAAACATATTCGTCGCTGACATAAACAGGTTTTATTTGCTAGCAGCTTTCTACACTCAACCGGTATGTTCAAAACCATAGCGATTTCTCCTCAGCTTTTCTCTTTGTCTGTACGGTTGTGTCATGTTTTTGAAGATGCGTTATTCAAGGAGTTGTGTTGTTGCAACACTTCAGCGCACCGTTCCGCCATCTCCACTGTCGAACGGATCCATACAGCAGCTGGTTTCGCAATTTCAAAAGCACTCTCATTCACTTCTCTCATTGGCTGTTGTTAAAGAACTGATGTAATCTTCCCGATTTAAAATCCTAAATATCAAACATGTTTGATATGATCGGGGTGGCCACGATTTGTGTGAGAGCAGATCGGGAGCTGCAAGATTCGATCTGTGAACGCCTCACATTACCAGATAATCTGCGCCGAACATCGGAGCCGATCGAGGTCCTCGACAAGATTTTTTCTTTGATTCTCGGGAGGGGATAATATAAAATATAAAGATGTACTCTTAATTCGCTTGTCTCCTTAAAAGGTTTTTATTACTATTATATGCAAAAGTGTTCAAGAACCACCTCACTGGTGACCACTGTCCAGACAGATCATTCCCTATCTGGGACAGAATTGAACCTGGGGTTCAGATAATTAAATGAGCTCAAGTGAATTGTCAATTAAGATTCAATGACAGAAAATGAGAGCGAGCGAGAAGATAATAAAAATAGATAAATTAACAGTTAAAATAAGTGAAAAATCAGAAGTACTGTATAATATGTGTGTGTGAGAATACATTATTATTTTTAGGTTCTAGTTTATTCTTTTATTTTTACTCTTTATATTATAATATGGTATTTAGTCTGAGTTTCTGTAAAACACTGTAAACAGTGTTTTAAAAGGTTCTGTTTGTGATTGTTTTGTCTGAACCTCACATTATTATTTCACACAACATGTTATTGATGGATTCCTGCTTTAGATTCCTGCTTCATAATGTGTTCAGAGCCATGCAGTAACATATGTCTTGTTTCCAGGGCTGTCTGATCCTGAGTGATGAGCTAAATCACACGTCCCTTATCCTGGGAGCCAGGTTGTCGGGGGCAACCATTCGAGTCTTCAAACACAACAGTAAGTACATGTTCACAATATTATGAAATTTAAACTTACCAGGTCACGGAGTGTTCAGTTATCAACAAAACTGCTCAGAGTTCAACATTCTGAGGTGATCTCCTTCACAGTTTGTGATGGTTAGCCAACTAAATTTAAGCATTAGCCTGCAGCGAGGCATATTTTGGGTTTTATAATGGCTGTGCTTTAGGGAATCTATTGTAGTTAATGGTATTCTTGTGTAGCTACTAGATGACTGGTGTGCATCTTTCTCCAGAGGATGGATAGGAATACATGATGCATGAAGAACAAAAGCTTGAATGTACTCTGACAGTGCCATGTAATACTTGGTTGTGGGTCCTTAAGGTGAATCCTGGAGACTTTACATGCCACTGTCTGACCTGAAATGGTCTTGATAAAAGTGACAGAGGAGTTTAGCAACCCTACTCCATCGCACTTGGCTGCAGTGTTCAAATTAAACCTTTATTAGCTGGTTCAGGTGTGTTTGATTACGGTGAGAACTTAGGGGCTGTTCACACAACACCGTTTCCAACTAAAAACGGAACACTTTTTATTCATTTTGGCCGTTCATTTACACGACAACGTCATTTGGGGGGCCTGAAAATGCAAGCTTTTGAAAATGGGTTTCAAGGTGCAAGTTTTTGAAAACAATACCGTTATCATCTCCGTGTAAACAACAAAAACGCGGATCTGTGAAAACTGTGATGGCATGCACATGCGTATTATATGTTTAGTCTATAGGCATGTGCGTTTTTTCGTGCAAGTGCTCTGTAAAAGAATGCATATGTGCACAGGAACATAGTCTTTCTTTACAAAGTGACATTGCCAACTACTGACCTGGCAGCATAATCAGTGTTGCCAAGTCTGTGGTTTTCTAGTGGAATTGGGCTACTTTAACAGTGTTGCTGTGGGTTGTTTTTAATGTCCGCAGGTTGAAGCGTCCCCAATAACATAAACCCTGGAATGCTAAATTTACCAGGGGAACCCTGCCAAAAAAACGCGGATTTTACCCCACGGGACTCGATTTTTAACGGGGGGACGCCCCCTGAAACACGAATGATCTAGTTTTGAGTAGCAATTGGGCAGGTTTTGTTGTGAAAACCTGGCAACCCTGAGCATAATACAGTGTCCAGTTTTGGTCCTTTTCGTGGATCCGCGTTTTTTTTACATCGTTGTTGTGTAAACATACCCTGATGCTAGAGAATGTGAAGCTGACGTCACGCCGTGTTGAGTTCTGGGTAACTGTCTGTTTAGACGCCATATTAGGAGGATTTTTTGCCTTTTCTACGTGTAAAAACACTAAAGGAAGAAGGTTGAGGGGGTGACAAGAAGATGTGGGATAGCAAATCTAATAATAATGTCACTCATTAAACCTATTGCCTATCAATCAATAAAATAATCAATCAAATAATCAAATTGCTGAGTGTTTTTGCAAGTTTTGCATTTTGTTTAGTTTAAAATTACCTTTGCGAGTATGACTCTCACAGTTTGTCAGCTTGTGAATTAGCAGAACTTGCACAAGGCCTCTGCAAAACTGTTCACAAGTTTCTCGGGACTTGATTTTGGTTTTACTGTGTTGAAATAAGTATATAAAAAAACAGTGTGTCAGTGTCTGTTCGCTGGATGTAACCCACAATCTCTGATTCCCCTCCGTGGCCATGGGAAAGTGAGTATTTACAATGACAACAATCAAACTTCAGTTACATTTAAACATTTCCAATGAAGAAATGGAGCGACTTCTTTTAGCTTGTTGAACGCACATTTTTATTTGGACATTTCTAGCGTGTGACGGGACGGCTGAAGAAGCAGCAGCAGCACCCAGCGCGTGACACTGTTTTCATGGTAACCAGATACATTGTGAACGTAATTCTGCAAAACTTCAGTAAAAACATTAAATATCCATGCAGTGCAATAAAATAGCTTCTCTTTCCTGCAAAGGATGCCATGGAGAATGTGAATATTTCATTTAAAGGCAAAAACAAAACAAAAGGTGCAGGTATCGGTATTAATTTCAGTATTATCAGTAGCAGAGGGCGAGATGGAGGGGCCGCCCTAGCATGCAGCACAGTGTGACGGAGCTTCACATTCTTTATATGCAGCTTCCTACTCAGAAAAGTGCTATGTCACTTGAAGTCAGACTTCTGACTTGGAATCTCAGAGATCCCCACTTCTGATTTCATTGAGATGTGAGTGTATGATATAACATGGCGGATGTGATTTAATGATAAACATTTACTCTGAAGCAAATGAAATGCATAACTGAGTCATTCATAATTACATCATAATCCAAACCTGTTTAGCAAGCATTTGCAAAGACAAGGGTGTAAAATATGGTACGATACTCTCTGTTGATACCTGTAAAACGGCAGAAGAAATGTTGGCATTGCATAACAATGTATCATGCTCATTTTGGTTGTTAGGACATGTTTGTTGACAAATACCTACCCACACTAACACTAGCACTGCCATTTTGATTCTTTATCCGTTATCTTCTGAGGATTGTGCAATGGTCAGAAGTAAGAAAATCCCACATCCAACTTCAAATGAAAAACAGCATAAATTCTGCAGGAAGGTAGATATTATTTATCTCTGTTTCTCTGGTTGGTGTCAGCTTATGCTCATTTGCGCATTTGAATAGAAAAAGACTCAATTTGTTCAAATGCTTTGAATGTGCTACTGACACTGGGAATATTTAGGCCTGTGTTTTAGCTTTTTTAGTTTATCAATTACAAAAGGACTTTCTTGAAGACTTAGATTTTCCAAGGGAAAAGATTGCAGCTGTAAAAATATGGTACACAGAATAAGAGAGTGGATTTTTGTGCTTTCACTTGAAAGCTGCACATCATTGTTTTGAATAATGATTATTGCTGTTTTGTACATGTCAATGAGCCAGATTTTGTAGTGAGTGGGTAGGTTTCCACTGCACACCGAATGTTTTTGTATTATTATAAACACAATTATTCTAGTTCAAAACCTTCATAACCAAGCTAAAAATACTGCCATTGTCATATTGAATAAACTAGTAATAACATAACACACATGAAAACAAAGATTTAGCCAAACATAGTTTAACATTTAAGCCCCCACGCCTTTTTTCATCCAGTATTAAATTTGAATTGTCATTCTTCTTTGTGTAGTTGTTCTTAACCTGAAACCTTTTGGCAGATCTGTTTAGGTGAGTGTAGTATTTCAGGACTGCATGGATAGTGAAAGCAGGCCGTGTCCACATTGGCCTTCACTGGCCTAAATACGTCCACCTGTTTGAAATGAGGCCACTTTAATGAGAGACTATATGGAGCATTCTTTTCTTTGGGCTTTTTGTCACTTTTTATTCATAGAGAAAGTAGAGAAGGCAGGAAGTTTTTAGAGTAAGAGAGGAGGAATGAGACCAGGATGCCACACAGGCCAGAATCAAACATGCAGCTGCTTTTAAAATGTTTGATTTTGCAGTTCAACTCTGCCATCTGTTGGCTAGTTTGTAGTGTTGCCATGTCTGGTTATTATGTACAGTAAGTGACTTTAGGCTAGTTGTTTATAAATATGGGTGAGTTTTTGGGAGGTTTATTTACAGAATACAGTCACACATTTGTGCTTACACAAAAAAAATATGACCAACCAATAACAGCATCGTCAAATATCCCAGTGTGCTGTTAGAGCTCCGTTTTACAAAACATCGCTATTATTCACTGTAATTTATTTCCCTTTTCATTCCTTGTTTCTGCCTTTCCCAGCCCTTCCCCTAGGATACAATTATTGGAAAGGCTTTTTTTTTGTTGCGGTAAAATGCAATTTAGCCTTGGTTAATGTTTGTTTTATGCAAGTTTATGCCATAATAAATCAGATAACTGAATTCAAGCAATTCTCTTTGATCCATAAACACCCTCACACTCCCAAAAGCACAAAAAACTATTTAGGCTTATTTTGGTGAGGTGGATCAGATATTTTTGGCATCACATTTTTGGCATGTTGCTTATTTTTCTAGCGACACTGTAAGATTGTGTCTCAGTAATCTGACAACAAAAACAAGAACAAAACTTGTTGGCCACATACAGTTAGAAACATCTAGAACAAGCATGTTGGGTTGTTTGTAATTTGGCCATATACGTTTCCAAAGATGATTTTATATAGAATTAAATTTCCTCTGCTCATGACTGGCACATAAAAATATCCAACCACTTGACATTTATGAGCGTATCCTTCTTATTTTGGTTTGGGAAGACCTAAAAATAAGTATGCTTTTCGTTTGGTTAGGGTAAAATACCATCCAATAGTGTGTATTTCTTTTAATACCTGATTGTGTCATAACGTGTCTGTTTTGTGTTTGGTTGCAGACATGCAGAGTCTAGAAAAGCTGCTGAAGGAAGCGGTTTGCTCAGGGCAGCCTCGTACCCATCGCTCTTGGAAAAAGATTCTCATCATGGTGGAGGGCATTTACAGGTCAGAACATTTGTGAATGTTTACAATCATATTCATTCCAGGTTTAATGTAAGCAGCCACATCAAATGAAAGAGGAAATTAATAAAAACCCAATTCATAGAGTACCTTTCCTACGAAATTATAGCTCAAATTGCTTTGCAAATTAAATAATGCAAAAACAAAATTCTGCCATTTACTATTATTGTTGGAGAACAGCTAAAACCTTTTGGATTTAATAACCGGTGGTACCTACTTTGGCTGCAGTGGAGATAATGAGACTCTCTGTCTGATTGTTGGTTTATTGAGGCCAAAGTCTACAGTCATGGTTGTGTGACCCTTTCCAGCCTCGTGAGCATTGATAACTCTTTTTGTAAGGTAATTTATTGCATAAATCTGTGCTCAGTGTGCTGTGATGTGAACATTGATTGTTCATGAACTTTATATGAAATTCATGCACGATTATATAAGATTGTAAATGAGTCACAAACTTGCAGTCACTGTACAGTTAACCAGATCAAAGCATTTACAGTGCCTAGTGCCGTCACTGAGACAGGTGCGATTTTTCATTAAATGCTCTATATATGTGTATCTATTTATCAATTTTATTATTATAATATATATTATATTTTTTTAAGATATAATATTTAATATTATATATATACACAATATTACCATTTATTTAAATATTTTAACCATTTAAATTATTTATACATATTTGCCTTGTTAACATTCTATGTCAGTGATCTGTCTTCTAACTTTTCTTGCACACATTTTAACTGAAATATTTTTTTATCTGTTTCTTTCAGTATGGAAGGCTCTCTAGTCCGGCTGCCGGAGATCTTAGCACTAAAGAAGAAATACAAGGCTTATCTGTACCTCGATGAGGCCCATAGCATTGGGGCTGTGGGCCCCACAGGTCGAGGAGTTACAGAACATTTTGGAGTGGACCCCAATGAAGTGGACGTTCTGATGGGCACCTTCACTAAGAGCTTCGGGGCTGCTGGCGGGTACATTGCTGGCAAAAAGGTGGGCATCATTTAATACTTTACTGTCAGGGGCCTTCTAGCAAGGCATTTCCTGAGGCAGAAAATCAGCCCGAGGTTTTTCAGAAATTTGACCCATTGAGCTACTGTTTGTCGTATGGTGACGCTCGTGGTGCAGAAATGCACAATGCACCAGCATGCACACCATTCTCCCTTCCCGTCATTCTCAAACGCACACACATGGTCTTATTTCATGATGTGAAACTACATATGTTACCCAAATGTCACTCACGCTTCTGTCACACCGTCTCTCTCATCTCATTACTCCATTAAAAAAGACCACTTCACTTCATAACCACATCACGGACATGGCAGTTGATTATAAAAGACTGAAAACGAAAAAGACTGCAGGTTTTTTGAATTACACATGCTTTGGAGAACAGAGAGAGGGGAAAAGAGAGAGAGAGACCCCATGTGCGTGTAATATTGAGCGCGTTGTTAATAAGTTGAGACTGTTGGCCGAATGCCAGCTCTGTTTTATAGGTCAAATCAAACTTGCAGGTTTTCACAGGATGCTTCCTAACATGGTACCTGTCTATAATGTATACTACCGTTCAAAAGTTTGAGGTCGGTAAGAAGTCAATTATGCTCACCAAGGCTATATTTATTGGATCAAAAATACAGTAAAAACAGCAACAACGTGAAATATTATTACAATTTAAAATAACACTGTACTAATTGAAATTGTTTATATTTTAAAATGTTATTATTTAGCTGAATTTCAGCCATTACTCCAGACTTCATTGTCACATGATCCTTCAGAAATCATTCTGATTTGGTGATTTGGTGCTCAAGAATCATTTCTTATTATCAAGTGTTGAAAACAGTTGTTGTTTCACAACAACACTTTTTTTTTTTTTTTTGATGAACACTTTAATGAAGTTCAAAAGAACAGCATTTATTTGAAATAGCAATTTTCTGTAACATTATAAATGTCTTTACTGTTACTTTTGATCAATTTAATTCATCCAATAAAAGTATTGATTTCTTTTTTTGAATACGGTATCAATCAAACTTTTGAACGGTAGTGTATAAAGTAGTTGTTTTTCACATCAGTCAGATTTTCACATCATGTGGCGATCCAACACTTACTAAATTTGTTTATTTTATAAGACAAAATAAAAAATTTTTTTGATTGATTAATATTACCTTGGACTATATATGAGCAATATCACACTCGTAGCCGTGCGATATGGATGTATATCAGCATGGCTGTGATTCGGCCATAGACACAAGACCGCAGGTAATCACAGCATGCTAATATACAGCCATTTCGCACAGCTACGAGTGTGATATTGTGTTTATACAACAGTTTGACGGCACAAGTGTGTAAATAAGTAAGAATAACAATGGAGTGTCTTTAAAAACCCTCTTTTGTGCAGAACTACTTCCTCCCACCATGGATTCAAATCTCAAGTTGACAGTTTAACAATTGAGCCCAAGCCTCCGTTACTAATTCTAAAATGTCACTTCAGAACTAGTAACGAAAGAACGTTGAGTTGCTTCATTGAATCTTTTTGGATTATGTAGAGTATTATGAAAGAGAGATATCGACTAAACGAGTGTATTACCTACATCTGATATAGCATTCATTCTTCAGGTCGATGTCCATATTATTATATCCATTATAAAGAAATCAGTTTGAATGTCCGCAGATGAAAGCGACATCTTTGACTTTGTCCTTTTAAAAGTTCCCACAGCACTAAAACAACTTCCTTGTTCTGACTCACTCATAAAGAGAGTCTTTGACACCATCATGTTCATTTAATATTATTTTATATATTTAATGAAAAACAATATTTAAATGAACAACAATAGCCATTATAAAAGACATAAACACAAGCAAACAATGAACACAATCAAATAAAAAAAAAAAAAACACAAGCAAACAAACAGTCAAATGTACAAAAGTAGCGCTCCAGTACAGGATTTAAGTAAAATGTAGCCTAAATATAAAGTTATAAAATTTAATTTTCCAGCGGCAAATACCCAAAGGATTGGCTGAGATGAAGCTGTTCTCTGTGGGTACACGAGCACTGAAAGATCGCTGATGGCCTGAAGCTCGCATCTGTGAAAGCATCAAAACAAATAGTAAAATAGGCACTATGTTTATATATGAGTCACTTATTTAAAGTCTAAATAACTTCATTCTCACCTAAAAAAAACTCTTTAAACTACATTTCGTGACATAACAACAGTAGTATTTATAAAATAATATAGTAAATTTGCTCGACCACCATGACAGTCGCCACAAACGGAGTGATACAAATGGTGAAACGGTACCGGTGCTGATACTGGGAGAATATCGTACAGCTCTCAGCCAATCAGATTAGAGTCTTCTACAAGATCTTTACAATTTTTCTATCATGTGTCTGTGTTGAAAAATGTAGTGTTGCTCTTCGCAGACCTTTTTAGTCATACTTGTCACACCTTCACATAGGTTTACTGTTTTCTTTTATAAAGGTACTCAACAGCAGTTGAGTAAAATGCTCTCAGCAGCAATAAGGACACTGTACACAGGCACAGTGGGAGGTACACAAAGAGAGCCGCCAAACGGCTCCAGCCAGTCCCTCACTCCACAGATGTGGGTGGATTTCGGACACGTTCTCTTAACTGACTTATCTTATGCTGTTTCCACAAAGCTCCCAGGACCTAAAGCACTGCAAATTTTGCACTCTAAGTGGAAGCAGATGTTTGCTTCGCAGATTTTTCCCCTAAAAACCCCTTCGCCCCCGTCCTCAAAGTAGAGGACACATCTGGATGCAGAGGCCCGTGTGCACTGCGAGGTGCGTCTCCTCCCCTCACCCCTCCACTGTGGATACAGATGTCTGAGGACAGAGATTAAGAGCTGGATACTGGCCCCGGCTTCTGCTCAGAAGCCTTTTTAATGGTTGCAGGACAGACAGGACAGACAGGGCACAATCTCCAAAACTGCTTGTTTGTGAAAAAATGTCACCTCATTGAATGACAGCTATAATAGTTTGTACAGAAAAAGCGAAAGCATTTTATTTTACAGTCCTGTTCCCCATGTACATACTATGTACCCTGAACCTACCACTAAACCTAACCTTAACCCATGTAGTTACCTTATATTAACCAGTACTTTCTTAGGTAAGTACACTGTAAGTACACGTAAGTGCACATACTGTAAAATAAAGTGCAACCGAAAAGGCTTTATTAATGTCCAAATATGTTTGTTTGCTTCATTGTCAGAACTGCTGTTAGTGTAATTAATTAAGGGAATCTAATACAAGCAGTTTGCAAAACAAACATCCTTTATTAGTCACAAAGAGACAGATTTTATACAAGGACAATGAATAGCTGTCATTATCACTGGATGACCAGTGTCTCAGGTGTGTGCTATGTGGTTTCATCTCCCTCTAGTGGTGCAATTCGGACAGCACAGTGTTTCAGGTCATTTTTCCCAGTTTCGCAGACAAGGTTTAAGCCTAGTCCCAGACTAAAATGCATGTTTGAGCATGTCTTAACTGAGAGCAACTTGCACTGACATATCTTAAAATATGTCGATGCCATTGTTTTGTCTCAAGATGCACACAAGTAAAAAGTTTTTCTAAGGCATATGTATAAAAGCTACTTAAATGTCCTAAATGAACTAAGGCTTAATCCTTGCTTGATCTAAGCCCTGTCTATGAAACCAGGCCATTAAGTGACATTTAATTCACAAACCTGAGGTTAAATATCTTGCTTAAGCATGCAATACATTTCTCATGGATCATCTGCTCAGGGTTCAAGACTTTGAACTCACAAATCAGTCTTAAACCATTACGTTACCGCAACTTGTGAAACATTGACATTGTGTTGCCCATAAAGTATTTAAAAAGGTTCACCCTAATATTTTTTATAATAATTACTACCTTCATGTCAGTATTAATTTCTTTATTCAGTTTGATATACAGGTGCTGGTCATATAATTAGAATATCATCAAAAAGTTGATTTATTTCACTAATTCCATTCAAAAAGTGAAACTTGTATATTATATTCATTCATTACACACAGACTGATATATTTCAAATGTTTTTTTCTTTTAATTTTGATGATTATAACTGACAACTAAGGAAAATCCCAAATTCAGTATCTCAGAAAATTAGAATATTACTTAAGACCAATACAAAGAAAGGATTTTTAGAAATCTTGGCTAACTGAAAAGTATGAACATGAAAAGTATGAGCATGTACAGCACTCAATACTTAGTTGGGGCTCCTTTTGCCTGAATTACTGCAGCAATGCGGCGTGGCATGGAGTCGATCAGTCTGTGGCACTGCTCAGGTGTTATAGGAGCCCAGGTTGCTCTGATAGTGGCCTTCAGCTCTTCTGCATTGTTGGGTTTGGCATATCGCATCTTCCTCTTCACAATACCCCATAGATTTTCTATGGGGTTAAGGTCAGGCGAGTTTGCTGGCCAATTAAGAACAGGGATACCATGGTCCTTAAACCAGGTACTGGTAGCTTTGGCACTGTGTGCAGGTGCCAAGTCCTGTTGGAAAATGAAATCTGCATCTCTATAAAGTTGGTCAGCAGCAGGAAGCATGAAGTGCTCTAAAACTTCCTGGTATACGGCTGCGTTGACCTTGGACCTCAGAAAACACAGTGGACCAACACCAGCAGATGACATGGCACCCCAAACCACCACTGACTGTGGAAACTTTACACTGGACCTCAAGCAACGTGGATTGTGTGCCTCTCCTCTCTTCCTCCAGACTCTTTGACCCTGATTTCTAAAGGAATTGCAAAATTTACTTTCATCAGAGAACATAACTTTGGACCACTCAGCAGCAGTCCAGTCCTTTTTGTCTTTAGCCCAGGAGAGACGTTTCTGATGCTGTCTGTTGTTCAAGAGTGGCTTGACACAAGGAATGCGACAGCTGAAACCCATGTCTTGCATACGTCTGTGCGTAGTGGTTCTTGAAGCACTGACTCCAGCTGCAGTCCACTCTTTGTGAATCTCCCCCACATTTTTGAATGGGTTTTGTTTCACAATCCTCTCCAGGGTGCGGTTATCCCTATTGCTTGTACACTTTTTTCTACCACATCTTTTCCTTCCCTTCGCCTCTCTATTAATGTGCTTGGACACAGAGCTCTGTGAACAGCCAGCCTCTTTTGCAATGACCTTTTGTGTCTTGCCCCCTTGTGCAAGATGTCAATGGTCGTCTTTTGGACAACTGTCAAGTCAGCCGTCTTCCCCATGATTGTGTAGCCTACAGAACTAGACTGAGAGACCATTTAAAGGCCTTTGCAGGTGTTTTGAGTTAATTAGCTGATTAGAGTGTGGCACCAGGTGTCTTCAATATTGAACCTTTTCACAATATTCTAATTTTCTGAGATACTGAATTTGGGATTTTCCTTAGTTGTCAGTTATAATCATCAAAATTAAAAGAGATAAACATTTGAAATATATCAGTCTGTGTGTAATGAATGAATATAATATACAAGTTTCACTTTTTGAATGGAATTAGTGAAATAAATCAACTTTTTGATGATATTCTAATTATATGACCAGCACCTGTATTTTATTTTTAATGAATTGTATTCAATTTTGATTAAATAAATTCTGTTAAATAGAATTAAAAATTATTTTATTTCATTATTTTTTTAGCCCAGTATTAAATTCTTTCTTCTGTGAACCACAAAATAAGATCTCAGGCAAAATGTCTGAACTTTTGTGACATAAATCTGAGTAAATAATGAAAGTTTGGGCTGAAGTATTCCTATAATAATGGACGTGCTCTGTTTTCCTGCAGGAGTTGGTGGATTATTTGCGGTCTTACTCTCACAGTGCAGTGTACGCTACAGCCATGTCACCACCTGTCGTGGAGCAGATCATCAGGGCAATTAAATGCATCATGGGAGTCGATGGTACAACAGAAGGTTAGTAACAAAGCACTGCAAAGACACTGAAACAATACTAAGAAAGTTACATGACTGCAGATGCACTACTTTACACTTGATGTGTCAGAGGACATTGAGACCTGCGATTCAAACCAGTCAGTCATTGTAATATCGGAAGACACTGAAATTCTTTACCCAACACTTCTCCTTAAACATGGGGAATCCAATAGGAAAGAGATTCACGTGGATTTAATAAGCATATAAAATGTATTTCACCACAGCATATAACTCATGGAAAACAGATTTCAATAAAGCAATGGAACTGGCTTAAAGACTCCTCTAGACCTTTAGTCAAGGAAAGGTCACATATTTCCAGGTATTAGGAGTCAGCAGAATGGCACCAGATGTTATAAGAGTTTTCTCAAACTGCCTTCTGTTTTTGATATGCGTTAATCCATATATTTATGTTTTTAGATAAGACATCATGTTTCATTTTAGTTTCGCTACAGTTAACACCATGATAGAAAAGGCTTCAGACCACAATGAAGGGCAGAGTTAAGTTTAGTACACTACAGTTCAAATACAACAAAAACATAATATTGTGAAATATTATTACAAATTGAAATAACTGTTTACTATTTTAATATATTTTAAAATGTAAGTTATTCCTGTGATGGCAAAGCTAAATTTTCAGCAGCCATTACTCCAGTCTTCAGTGTCACATGATTCTTCAGAAATCATTCTAATATATCAAGAAACATTTCTTATTATTAATGTTGAAAACAGTTGTGCTGCTCAAGTGTAACCTTGCCGACTTTCAACCCGCTTGCAGTGTTGCCAATTGCTTTTAGTTGAAGGTAGCTAAAATTGGTCGTTAAAATGTTGCTAGATGACGTCATACTAGTGATTCCACTGATCTATATTAATATTAATATAGATCAGTGGGCGAGTCACGGAATCTAGATAAGGTTTATCCAAGAAGTTGCTAGATTTGTCACTTGGCTTTTGAAAAAAACGTCTCAAAAGGGGTGGGGAAGTCGCTAGATCTAGCGACAAAATTGCTAAATTGGCAGAACTGCCCGCTTTGTATTGTTACAATGTCGGTAGTGTGTGTAAATGGACATTGTTTACTTGTTCTCTGTGTTACCTGGACCGAAAAATTCACATTTATTTCTCAGCAAAAGTCCGCCGGAAAAACATAGATATATACATAGATGCCTTATTAGCACCTGTTTCTATGGGCTGCGATACGCAAGTCATCCGCCATATTGGAATGGTCAAAGTCTACACTATAGGCAGCCATTTATTGAAAGCCCATTTTGCCAGCAGTGAAATAGTTTTGTGAATGTGTCCTTGCATAATAAAAATATTAATTTCTTTAAAAAAGAGCAAATAAAATGTCAAAAAAAAAAAAAAAAAAAGTTTTGCATGTGAATAAAAAGTCAGACCGGAAATGCAAGCTCATGTGAAAAGTTTTGCATTTTGTTAAGTTCCAAAATATCAAGTTTGGTGAACTCTGACCTGCGAATGTGCATCACGTGAAGACGTGTGACCAGTAGAAGATCGATATGGCATGGTGTGACCTCTTTGCTAAATTAAAAGAATGATATTTTTGCAGTAAAGTCGAGTGGATTGTATATTTTTACATTTTTAATGTATTACTATTTGTTATATGTTGAATTCATGTAAAAAAAAAAGAACGCAGAGTGTGACATCATATCACGACCATTACAGTGTCCGTAGAAATTTTGTGTGCTCAAAGTCTAGTGTGACCGCGGCTTTAGAATCAAGCATATGGTTTATTTATAAAAATGGCACTCCTAAAAGACTTTCAGGATTGTTATGTCAAAGTCTTTTTAAATAGAGCACCTTTTAATTCAGATAACTGTTTCAAATAAAACTCCCTGCTTCTGCTGGCCAAGTGGTTCTAGTCCAAACTTGTCCAAAGACAATCTTTCTAGGCTGTTTTGAATTGCTGAACACTGATGTGTATATCAGATTTGGACAAGCCGCCCATGGGTGTCATAACTGGCATTATGTAGATTTCATGAAGGGTGAGTCGCACTGTTCTGAGAGTTCGCTTTACAGTGCTCCATCTCGCCCTGAATTTACAACACAATAGGCTGCAGAAGACCTGAACTTGTACTACATCCATGACTAATTGTTTGGTTTGAGCTTCACCTGCTCTTTCTTGCATTTGCCGGTATTTATTGTTTCAGCTGAAGAGTTTCTAATGTAATGAAAATTAACAGCGGTTGTATTCGTTCTGCTGACATGCGGTCTTTTGAGCTTGGCTTTACAGCACACCTCCTTTTGAAATACCTGCCAGTCGGTTCACAGGTAATTATATGCAAACATGCTGTTGTTTTCCAAAAGCTCAGGCCATGGTGCCAAAGAGAGCTGGAGGCGGACCTGGCCAGCCCTCAGAACTGCATGATTCACACCATTAAAGATGGAGGAGAGAAAGAGTGGTAGACATAAACTGAACAAGACTGAGAGTGAAAAGTATTGATGTTCATTGAGCTACTGATGTGTCTCCAGTCGCATTAAGTTGTTAGAATTATATCTTTGTGGTTCGAACCACCAAAGTTCAGATTACTAGTCCGGAGCGGTAACCACTAATCTACTGGCAACCGCATGGTACCGTGCGCATGTGAGTTCGTGCTTCTCAGTTTACCCCAAGTCTCCAGTTGTGTGCCAAATCCATTGTATCCTATGTACAAGCCAAGAGTGTCTTGGCAAATAATGAAATTTGTCTACCATTCAGCCTGACAAAACAAAACCAGCTGGTACTGTTTTTCACATCGACTCACTCCACACACACACACACATTAAGAGGCGTTTTCAAGAGAGTACAGAAATGAGCCTCAAAATGTAATGAATATGTATAATGTCCATAAGACTTTATTGTTTCAATGTTTTCTTCCTGTTTTTGTTTGTTACTATGTTTTTGGATTATTTTATGAATGGGTCTACTCTGTCTACCTAACTACTTAATGGTCTTAATGAGGGGCTATTAAAAGACCGATCATGGGATTTGAACGGCAGAGCAGATGATGTCATTTCCTGTCTCCTTCTTTGGGCCCCTTTCCTAGTCTTTCACATATAATCAGTCTATATCCTAAAGGGAACTATTAGTTGTTTGTAAACTCTTCTTGATTATACCTACAAAAATAAGGGTGAAGTATATATGTTCCAGTAGCCTACGTCTAGGAAAAGGAAAGTTAAGGTATTGCTAAGACTGTTTTGTAAGAGCAGTAACTGCTGGTGGTATGGCTTTATGCCACTACATTATGTTGCAATTCCTTGGCCATTTTCCCAGTGTTTTCGACTATATTTAAGTAGAACAACTATGAAACTTGCAGGCACACAGTGTAGTCAAAAATATTGGAGAAAAAGTGGTCCAATCTTTGTGCCAGCTGTTTTTAGGACTAGTTTGTAGACATATTTGTTCTATGGTTTGCCTGACATGGTCTGTTTGGCAATCATGCTACCGCAGAGTGGGCGCAGACTTCCTGAGCGCTACAAATTACTGTAGAATTGACAACAATTCAGTGTATTTTCAAATTACCATTAGATTCAAACAGTCCTCATTTATGCAAAATATCATAAATATGATACAATCATAGCCACAGCGTTGGGTTGTGTCATGCACTGGTCGGAAACGCAAAGCTTGAGGATCCAAATGCAGTAGTTTATTGAAGGGTATTCCAAAGAGATAATCCAAAAACAGGCAAAAGGTCATAAACACAGTGTAAACAGTCCAAACAATAACAGGGCACAGGCAAACAGGGTCAAAACCAAAGAACAGGGGTCCGTTCTTCGTACCTCGCTTAATACATCTGAGATGATTTGACAGATGCTAGATCTTATAATCATAACTTATTTCTGGCTAATTTGGTTCTTCAAACGAATTTGTGGATTAAAATATCAGGATTAAGTTGTCTGAGATTACTTCTCGAGTTCCTTGAAAAGGGCAGATGTATCGATATTTGAAACCACAATCAGCAATGCAGCGATTGGCTGGCGGCAAGACAGTGATGTAATGACATCATATAATTAGAAAAGACACCTGACGAAAAACTTGACGAATTTCTGGACCTTTATAATGAAACAGCCAAGCGAACAAAATGACAGAACAACATAAATGTTATAATAGATAAATGAAATTTGCACTGTTTTTTTTTTTTTTTTTTTTTACATGATTCCCAATTATTTAGATTCACGAGCATCTAAACAGTCATTTTTATTTCAGTGTTGTAATTCGCAATTCATTCAATTTTATCTTTAAAGCAGATTTGTTACGTAACAGCATTAATTAAAGTTTTAATTAAAAATTAATTAAAGTCAAGTTATCAAGTTATCTGCATCTCCTGCACTGCATCAAGCCACTCCCATAATAGCGTCACCATTCAAATTAATGCACGGCTCAGAATAACTGTACAAGCATGTGTGTAAGACTCATAATACAACTGTAAAGTAATTATTCCATCACGAATAAATCTTTCAATAAGTAAAACTGGCTGTCTATAGTGTTATAGACTACACAACATTATAATATTATTTTCAAATTAATTTGTAAATTATTATCATTTTAAATTATTGTCCCTGGATAAGTAGAGTACTCTTGAAATAAATTAGCAGTGGATGGGACAGATCTTAAGTATCAATTCCGCTTAAAAAGATGCAGTCTAATCCTGTTTACATGAAATAAGCCTGCTCACGAGCAGGTTTAAGCTTACGGACCTGTTGCTATGACAGCAAGTCCAGGATGAGCGTTGAAGAACCGAACAATCCAAGATCATGCCAAATCGTCATCAATCAAATCCAGCTAACCGAGATAGCAACGTACGAAGAACGGGCCCCAGGTCTTTAGTGGAGATTTTGTACTTTCAAAGTCAAAATGGAAATGTAAACATTAAGGTTAGAAATGTATTAAAATCATTTATCATTGTACATTACAATTATTGATTATGGCAATATAAAATATGGCTAGTTAACAGCTTTATTTGACTTTCATGGTCCTTTGTTTGTTGGTTTCATAGTATTTCTTCTTTGACCACTGCCATTTTTTTTTTACTAGTGCAAAGTAGTTAGTAATCTGTCTATAAATAAATGCAGAACATCTACTGTAACCAATACTTTCATAGCCTGCATCCATCTCATCCAGAGTACAATCAAATCCTTCAAATACAGTCCCAGTGGAGAATTGAGATTATTTGCACTTTGAGATAATTTGCACTTTTCCTTTTGACCTACGGTTGCTCTGTTGTAAATCATGACCTTTACTTTATTGTAGACTCCCATTTATGTCTCTCCTTTTCCAATGAAAGCTAACAAATTCTCCTCGATGACGGCTCTGTCTGCTTCTCCCCCGCAGGCCAGCGAAGAGTTCGGCAGCTGGCTGAGAACACACGCTACTTCAGATCTCGGCTGAAGGATATGGGCTTCATCATTTACGGCAACCAGGACTCTCCAGTGGTTCCGCTCCTGCTCTATCTACCTGGGAAAGTTGGGTAAGCAGCTCCCCAAGCCAGCAACCCGTTTGGATTACAGATTCTAGCAGCGTTCAACTCACACAACATGAGCGTCAGTTTACACAACAGCATCTCCAGGCTCGCATTTACACAAACCCTATTTAGTCCATTTGAAAACTCAGCTTAGATCACTGGGCCAGCGAGAAGCAAAACATTACGTTTCTTTGCGAGCTTTTTTCACGTCTGTGCATCTTCTTTGTGATTTAAGAACAGTTTCCACTGTCTGGACACTACAGTAATCCTCCTTTGAACTTGTGAACCTGCCCACATTTCGGGCTGCCATTAAAACAACAATGCAAGGCTTACATGGGTTACAAAGGTGATAGCTTTGAATGCCATGTGGAAAATGTCCTGACTGCTTGAGGACACCACAACAAAAGCTGCAGTCATCTCCACTGGTCATTCCAAAGAAGGCGATGTGGTCTTTTCAAGAAGACGTTGGACCGTAGCCATCTTGGATGGTCTAGTTGATCCATGAATCAGTGGTGAGGAAAAAAACAAGAGAGGCAGAAAGAAAACATGACATGCGAGAGGCTCATCACTGCACAGGCGTTTCAGACTCCTCCAAAGATAACAGCTTCCTGGCACACCAACAAAGACGACGGCAGCTGTGAGGCCTTTTAAATCCAGCATTCACTCTCCGTCGCCGCTCTGTTCTCTCAATGCTGTCGTCTCTGCTGACAAAGTGGAGGCCTTTTCTCCTCCTCTCGCTCTCAATCTTTTCCTCCTCCATTATACCTTTCCCTTTGCCTTTCTCTCCTTGTCAATCCACCTCTTTTTCTCCCTTTTGGCTAATGCAAATGACAGTCCAGCTGTGCGGTTTACAATGGATTTCCCTTCACTCAAAGGGTGAGGAAAGGTAGCAGACAGTGCAAACTCTGAATGGGAATCTCAACAGCTTTACCCTGCATAATGTTTCTACTTTGAGTTCTAGATGTTCTAAAAGGCAGGCGAAAACTTGTCCATAACCGTGTGATATCTAATCACGGCATCAGTTTGTAATGAAGGTTGTCATACTAAGAGCATTGACAACTTTTGGAAACTTGAGTTTATAATAGGTTTTGAAGAAACTAGCAAAAGAAATGCACCTACTGCTTTCAGGATAGGCGTGAAAACCTTCAATACCATCAATCATGACTTCATATCATACTAAACTAAAGTTGAAACTGCAAGCTGTTCTAAAACATTTGACAGTTTGGCAGTAGTACACTTGTTTGTGAATGTGTGTGTGTAAAGTTTATTTAAAACCCATAGTGATGATAAGCCAAAAAGTTGTTCATCGTCTGCACACAGGGCGTTCTCACGGGCCATGTTGAAAAGGAAGATCGGTGTTGTGGTTGTAGGTTTCCCGGCTACACCCATTACAGAAGCCAGAGCTCGCTTCTGTGTGTCTGCCGCCCATACCAAAGACATGCTCGACAAGGTAATAAACTACAGCACCCAACATCTCACAGACATATCTGTCTCTATTTTTGGATTCTTTTTTTTTTTTTTTTTTAATTACTAACACTTAGACTTACTTTACAGTGTTAGCGTTAGACTAGTCTAGTGAAATGAAAATGGGTGTTCAGAGACAAGATGAATCAAAAACTATTTAAAAAGCTGAAAATTCAATATATTTCAAACATTTCTATAAAGGGATAGACTGATATACAAATTCTGTGTGATACAGATTAACAGATAATTATTTTCATGTTATGATTTTGGGCTGATAATAAAATTACCTTTTGTTTAAATAATTGAAAAATAAAGCCGCGTTTCCACCACAGGAACTTTCCCCAGGAACTAGGAACTTTGGGGTGGTTTCACGCAGGAACCAGGGTCTAAATTAAGTTCCTTTCGGGGTGAACATGCTGATTGGTCGAGTTCATGCAGCATTTTTATTGGTTTCCTCCACGCAGCATTTTATTTCAACCATCGTTTTTTAAAGGGATAGTTCACCCAAAAATGAAATTATGTCAAATTATGCCGCTTTGGGGCACCATTGACTTCCATAGTAGGAAAAGAAATACTATGGAATGGTGCCCCAGAATTGTTCAGTTTTCCACATTCTTCAAAATATATTCCTTTGTGTTCAACAGAACAAAGAAATTTATACAGGTTTGGAACAACCTGAGGGTTAGTAAATGATGACAGAATTTTCATTTTTGGGTGAACTATCCCTTTAAAGTCTGTTGTGGTGCGTGCATTAAGAGTTGTTTGCTATTCGAATCAACAATGGAGTTTAAAAAATACGACCGAAGGACTGACGATGAGGTTCAGGCTTTATTAAGCTTATATGCGGAGGACGAAATCCAGCGGGACCTGGAAAGTCGTGCGCTGTCCTACGTCACTGGACTATCTTCACGATACTTTAGACTGCTATGGAAACACAGCTAGCAATAGGTTTGGGGGGTTCCTGGGACAAATTGTTCTGGGTAATTTTGGTGGAAACACGGCTTAAAACACTAAAAAAAAATAGATCATTTTAAATGCTGAAAGTGAATTTAGTAATCCCAACATTACAATCTGAAAAGGAGATATTGAATTTTGAGATTTGCTCATGATTACATTTAACAGTGTTAATAAATGATTAGTGTTATTAAAGATTAACTTAAAGCATTAAAGATTAATGCTTACTTAAGTAAGCATTAGATGATGGTTAATGTACTCTAAATGTAAAAAAAAAAAGGGGGTAAATGAGCATGCAATTAAACATCCCAAATGAACCGATATGATAAATAATAAATCTCTAAAAGGAAGCTTTTTGAGCCAAAGTGATGGCAGAGCTTATTCATGGAGTCCTAAATTGCTAAACAAATGTTTAATTCCATTTCAAACCAATTTATTTGATTTATATTGCTTTTTAACTATTCAAAGTCACTTTAATGCCTCAAACATACCACCTGACAGTGCCACAGAAACTAAATAATTATTCTTGAGCATGTTCCCGACAACAAAACACTTGAAAATAGCAACCTTTGAATATCTCACATAGCCTCACTGAATAGCCTTATCTCCTCCCAGGTTCTCCAGAGCCTCGATGAACTTGGAGACTACATCAGGGTGAAGTTCTCCCGTCACAGGCTCTCTCATCGGCCAGAGCTGTACGATGAAACAGACTTTGAGCTGGACAGCTGATCATTCACTCTCATCACTGTGAGTGTGTTGCCACCAAGGTCACCTCATTGTGAAAGTCATTTTTAGCAGAAAAAGTGTCTCGCTGTTTCACACAGTTCTGCTTTTCCTCAAAACATTGTGCAGTGTTTGTAATAGCTTTTAAAGTCCGTCCTCATTTAAGGCATGGACTGTTATATGTATATATTGTAAAATGATATTTAATTGTTTTTTAACTGCTGTTTCACAGTTTTGTGAAGTTTGTTAAATGATTTTTTTCTCAGGGGGTTGTGGGGAAAAGGGAGGGGCTGCGACGGCTGTGTTTATAGAACATATATCAAAAGCTGCTCTAAATATATCAAACAATTAACTCCCTTAACACTGACCTACATCAAAACTCTAACTGCGGATAAGAAACCCCTTGAAGTGGCCCCATTTTTTTATCCTGCTGCTAAGATGGACTGATGAAAGACCTTCATTCTGTGCTGGATTATGTGTTTGTGTGATCCACAAGTACATTGATTGAAAGAGATTGAACAAGGCTGGGCGTTGTAGACCCAGTTCAGCTCATTCACAGTCATTAAACATTCATGCATTGCATCTTGCAGATCCCAGTCCTTCTAATTTAAACTGACAGGCATTTATTTTTTTTTATTTTTTTTTTATGTGCAGGAAACTACTTATGATTATAAAATAATAATAAATTTATGGACTGATTGTACTTGTAAATCAAATGTTTGCTTGAAATGTTGGAAAGAATTTCATGTCATTTGTTTGTAACTGAACAGAAACTGGTAACCATTTGTTTGATGCAGGCCTTCTGTTTATTTGCAGGATTTTAGATTTTTTAGATTTTTTTTTTCACTCATTTAGTTTGTTCATAACTAGGATTGAGACCATTGAATCAGAGGTAATGACTCTTATGAGTCGATTCTTTTTAATGAATCAAAAACCCAAAGTGTGACCAATGTACTCTTGATTCTCTAATAGACTTGGTTCTTTTTTGTGAATCAATATCGTACATCGCAACCAATGCAGTCCAACCAGTTCACAAACGAATGACTCTTTTGAGTCAAACATACAGTTTACTATGTTATTTTATGTTATGCTGTTCCAACTATTTCTTCATCAAAATTGACCCATTAAAGAACCAGAATCATTGAGGAATCAGGCTCCAAAGATTCCCATCCTTATTATGATATGCTCCTCTATATTTAGATGGTCTCTATAGAAACTTTATTTACCACAGTAAACACCAATGCATATAGTAATTACCTTTTTGATTCATTTGCTACAAAATGATATTTGTGTTAACAAAAAGTAGTGTCTGCACATGTTTTACCAAGCTCTTTGCTTTGAATGAGACAACCCTTAATTGTTACATTTGAAAGAGACCCAAAAGCTCTGTCTGAATGCTGGAGCTCTACATGCCAACTATGTTGCACTCAGGCCAATATTCACGTAAAACTAGCAATTAGTACAGAGATGCACATTCCGCAGGTGTGGAGTAACCGCTTGATTAATGCTGGGAGGAATCAAGACAGATAGTAAATGCTGCAGACAGATAGGGTCTAGTCTGCACTTGTTTTACTCATGTTTGAAACAATGTTTGTTATTCCAAGAATACCAACACCATAGTGATGAAAATTTCTCAAGGGTGAGTTGAGAAACGAGTGGGATGTCTCGGATACTAGACTTGTCGGACAATACGTGTTTTTGTTCTGTTTTAGAGACGCAATGGGGGGCAATTGTTGTTGCACTGGAAGACATTCATAAATAGATGGAAAACAACATTTATATACCAATGATGTGCTACTATAAGTGATGTTTAAGACATGTCCATAGTGTAAGAGCTCCTCTACCTGTCAGAAATTAACTTGAATAAGGGGCTACTTTAGCCCTGTGGAATTGATTTTCAGAAGCTTTTTTTTTTACTTTTATGGGGGTGTCTCTTTGTCTTTCATATATATATATATATAGTACTGTGTAAAAGTCTTAGGCCACCATTAGATGTTGTTTTAGCAATGGTATAACAATGGTATAATGACCATATATAATTATTTCTCAGTCTCTTTATTAGAATATAACCAAAAAATACAGAACATTTGTAGGCAGTATTAAAAAACAGAAGAAAAAAACAACTTCTATAGGCTAAAGTGGCAAGTATTTAGTGACCTCCCCTTATACTTGAGCAATAGCAGGAACCTGGCTCTCTTAAACCTAAATGGAATGGAAAAGGACTGGTAGGCCAAGAAAACTTTCAAAATATGATGAGAAGTTTCTCAGATTTTCTTCTTTGAGAAAATTGAAGAAGACCTCCTGGATTAAATACTGATTTTTGCTTAAAGAAGCCATTTTGTTTTTTCTTTTACATTTTGTGTACATATTTCCTGTATTTTCTGTTTGTATCGTAAAAATACAAATTTAAAAAAAAATATATGGATGGTCATTAAAACATTGCTAAAACAACAAAGCTGGTGGTGGCCTAAGACTTTTGCACATTACTGTATATATAAAATAATAATAAATTAATCTTAAATCATTTATAACATATATATATATAGAGAGAGAGAGAGAGAGAGAGAGAGAGAACCTATAAAAATCAGAAAATAGCAGCCATAATGCACAAATTACAACATTTGAGATGGACCATATTTTTAAAAATTTTAATTACATTAGATAATACAGATCTATCAGAGGTAGATTTTGATGTAATCATTGTTCCATTTTTCCACATGTTTTTAACATTCATATTAGCTACACATTCTCTAACTAGTCGGTCACTACAGTGTCTGCAGAGGCACAAAAGCCACGACTAGATTAGCCTAGAAGAATAATGTATTCTGAAATATATCAAATACTAGATAACGGATTAAATCTGTGGAGGCATTTTAAATGTCCAGGGCATTTTTGTCACTTTCAGTAACATTTTCAACCACTCTTGTTAATATCTGACCCCGGTATGAAGAAATCCTTGTTGAGAATTACAGCATCCAGCCTTATACCATTGTCTTTGAGGTGCTGCGGGGTAGCGGTAAAAGATCAGGCCAGCAACTGAAAAGTTTGAACCTTTCAAAAGACGACTCATGAGCTATCACTTCTGCAAGGTACGTAAACCCAGATTATTTACTTAATCTTTGATTTCTGCCATTAGGGAATTGTAACACCCCAACATAGGAAAAATTCCTTGTTGTTCATAGGAAAATCAAGGACAAACACATTTCAACAGAAGAGCACAAATACACATGCACACGCAACTGGACAGGCCTCTCTCCATCAGTTTACCCCCACCCTGTGTGTCAGAGGGTCTAGCCGGTCTGGAGAACAGATGTCAAGTCTCTTTCCATCTCCTTTGCTACCAACACAGCAATGTGCTGCTCCAAGAAAACATCTGTCTAAGCATTGACCATCAGCAAAAGGGGCCCCATGAGCTGGCTCATCCGCCCTTTGAAACTGCAAGACTGTGTGCCACTCTAACTGCTAAGGAGCCCCGCCAGTGTATCCATGTCTGTAGATTCCTCTTAGTCCTTTCTAAACGTAAGCATTGTGTTCTGGACAAATGAAATAGGATCATTTTTAAAATGTTACTGAGAATAAAATAATTATTTAGCTCTGCATACCACATATCATGCAGATTTGCATGCTTAATCAGAAAGTAGACAGTCCAAACAAACATCTTTCCAAGTTCAACTATTCTTGAAAAAAGCAGTGAACCCCTTTGAACCAGCCCAATACACAAGTTCTGGACAAGAGCTAAAACATTTGTCACACTTTTTGATGTGTGCTCTCAGACGACCCATGAAGAACAAACAAATGCAAATCATGACACACCTCGTCCCCTTCATCCTCACATTCCTGAAAGTGTGAAATTTGGAGGAGGGAACAAGACCCTCATATTGTTACATCACCACTCAACTTAGAATCTATGATAAGATCATTAGCACTATAATCACTCAAACAAAGGCAAGGCCTATAGGATTTTACAAACTACAACCCATTAATCACTTTTAATTAGTGTTTGAAATTAAATCAATCACTCTGAAGTATTTTTCAGAAACGATGTAGAGTTGAGTTTTGTTTAGTCTAGCAGTATTTATTGATGTTGATTTCAAATAGCTTGCTCAAAATGGAGGACACAATTCACAAAACAATGCCCTAATTTAACTTTGTATATTGTTTCAGTTTTGTATTTATTTAGACATAAAACTTTTTAAATAGATTGTCAAAATTATTACAATTTTAGTATTTAATCAAGAAGGTCAACAGCTTTTTAAATTAAAATACAGACTTTTTTCATATATGATATGGTTTCACAAAAAATTCAGATATGGTCTCAAAGCAAAAAAGACAAGAAATTTGTCATGTTGTAGATGTATATGATTGAGGCACATTTTCCAATTCATCTAAATGGCAAAAAGTGTCCCAATCACCCTGAATTCACCCTATATATACAGTCAAACCAAAAATTATTCAAACATTTTTGATATTTTTTACTAGTGGGTGCAGGACACTATAGTTCAATTATGTAAGTGAGGATCGCATAATAAAGTAAACTGTGACATATTATACCCAAAAATTCTTCATACAGTGGACTACCAGTAAAATTGATTAAAAAAAAATTTGGAACCAAAAATTATTCAGACACTTTGACCTGACCATGTTTTGCTTAAGTGTGACATAATTAAGATTCATTTTTTTCTGACACAGTTTAACTCATCATATTTTATTACCATTTTTTAAACTATAGTGAATAAACTGTATTAATGAATGAAATGTTCAAAGTGTCTGAATAAGTTTTGGTTTGGCTGTATATAGTCTTTTTCGTACTGCTGCTATATGCTATAATTATATGCTATAATAAGCTATATGGCAAATATTTCATATCTATTTTTCCATTACCACTGTGTTTACAACAGATCAACAGGACAGATAAAGGCATTTGGGACATGAAGGGTTAATTCGGTGGGGAGGGGAGGTGACAGCAAACCAAAAGAAGAGGGGGATATAAAAACACCAAAGGCTTCGTGGGCACGAGTCTAACTGTGTTTGTGCTGGACTAAAGACTCACAACGACAGAAGGGAACACACACACATACACACACTAGTCTTGAGCTGTGGTGTTGTGTGTTATTTGACAGCGCGCTTTTACGCAGAAGGTGTGTGTGGATACTCTTGCGCAAGAGCGGCTCATACACCCTCCAGAGGACAGAGCTCAGATGAGTTAGTCAGAGGAGGAACTTTGGATCTTGATCACACTGAAGATGGGCTTATAGTGAACTACACTTCATCCCTGAGGACACACTGGCGTTTGGAGAGGATGACAGCACTTTGCGCAACGCACCGGAGCGCAACAATGTACCCAAAACACAAGTTTTATATTAGACGTGAAGGACAGACTACGAGAATTTGAATTTGTTTGAGCTGGAGAGTTTTTTCTATTTTTATTTTATTTTATTATTTTCAAAGATAAGAATGCTGCAGGCTCTCAGACTTATTGTGCCAATGTACCTGATTTACCTGCGTACAAGTAAAACTCCAGTTTTTCCTCAATGAAGAAGTAAAACTTCTCTCCACATATAATATTTTCCTTTTGTTTTGCATTTTATACTAATGTTAAAAGAAGAGTAAATACCTCAATGGAATGGTACACAGCTTTGGAGTTTGTGGGACTTACTTCTCTGTTTTTTAAAAGTAATTCAAGTACTTTTTGGACTTCAGGATTATACCATTTTTAAGGCCAGGAGCTATAGGTCACACATTGATCTGATTAGTTTTAAAACGTGGAGTGATTGGGCTTCTTCGAGATAATTTCTTTTTCCCGTGAGTATTGCTGTTCTGGACTACGAGGTGGCTCCGCAGTGGTGTGGCGGCTCCTCGTCCGCGGCGGATCCGGAGATCGGAGTGTCTGCAGCGGCAGGAGGCGGCAGCGGAAGCCCGGCAGCGGCGGCGGCGCAGGGTCCTAAGAGCGCTCGAGTGAAGAGGATGGTGCGGCTAGCGGCGGAGCTGCTGTTGGTGTTGGGACTCCTTCTTCTGACGTTACACATCACGGTGTTGCGGAGCAGCCCGCTGCAGCACGGAAATGACACTGTAAGCTCGGAGCAGGACTCGCGGGTGGCGGAGGTGAGTTTATTCTAATTCTGTTACGCGTGACATGTCCAGGTCACATTTCACTCCAAAAAAACAAAACAAAACAAAAAATTATATTTTTGCATTAAGAAAATTAAGTCTATTTGTTGACCATTAAGATGTTTTGCATTGTAACATTATTTTTTCATTTTATTTTTCATATCATACATCAAAAGTTCATTTATTTATATAGTTTTTTTTTTTTCATTATTATTTTCAAAAATGAAATTTCCACCACAAATTACCATTACGGAAATGCCATTGAAATATATATAAAATATAATATATATATATATATATATATATATATATAGATAGATAGATAGATAGATAGATAGATATTAATAGAATATACATACACATTGTAATGATAAAACTTCAACCTTAACAACATTATTTGTGATGTTGCGCAGATTCATGCATTATTTTGTATGTAGTCAGGTGGCTTTCACATGGCATAGTTCAAACTGAGCTGAGGTGCAGCCAGGGTCAGAGATGGTCTCTTTCCCTCCAGTTAACAATCTGCAGGCTATCATATCGCCACTGGTCCATCAGTGTCACCCAAGCATCCTGTTAATATGTTATTGCTTCTAACTGTGCATTTGCCAAGATTAAAAAAAAAAGAACAGTACAATCAGACCAGGAAAGCCAAATATAGACTGTATGCATTCAACACATTGTAAGCAGGGTGACTTTCAGGGTTACAGAAAACCTTCTCAGTTTAGACTGTCCTTTAGTGTTGTTAGCCTGGCTTTAATGAGTCTGTGCAGATTTCAGCTAAAAGTGTTCTGCCATCTGTTTACGGAGCAAGTGCAGTGCTCCCAGAGACCAGACCCTGGGGTCAAGAAGGGTTTGAGATCAACAGGGCTTTGTTGGGTGCATTAAAAACCCTGCGGCTAGCTTTTTGATGTATTTTTAGCATGACACCAAGATGCCTTTGTCAGTCTGCAAACGTTGGCATAACACCATGATGAATGTGTGTTTATCCACTATGGTGGTTCTCTTGTAGAGGAACAGCAGCAATGTGATTCAGGTGAACAGTTAAATGATAGCTTTATTTTGTTGTTCTACAACAGCTGTTTGGCAAAAGCTGAAAGCTAAAAGTTTGTCTTTCAACAGTCTGTTCACTGGTTTTGCTACAGTCAGTGGCTAAAGGAAGTGAATGAATCCCGGGTGAGTCTTTACAGTTTTGCCCTGGAGGTCAAGTCTGTGGTTTTGTGTGGAGAGTCTTGGGACAGAACTCGCTTTTCTCTGAATACGTTTATGACATACACGGCTGTTGGAAATATGTCTGGAATGTACATAGAATGTGTCAAACTTAACCAGGTTTGAGGAGAGTTCGGGCAGCAGTGAGGGATGGAGGAAGTGGAGTTTAGTGATGACAAAAAAGCTTCACTGGCAGCTTCTGATCTCAAATTCACAGATATAGTAAAAGAACCAGCACCTGCAAATCTTTAAATATCCCCTTTTGCCACAGCCTGAGAGGACAGCATTACTTACATTTTTTTATAATTTCTTTATGGTTTAATCTCTAGGATTCACAATGTTATAGAAAAATGTACATTTTTGAAAAACAAATGAAGAACATAATTAATAATAGAAATTAATTAAAATATCATACTAGTAATTGATACATTAATACCTTAATATTTCTCACAATGACTCCAGTAAGACATAGAGTGACTCAGTAAAATATGTAAACTTCCTTAAATCAAGTTAAATCCATATGTTAAGCAAAATCATGTAAATATTTGGGATTTTTTTCAAAGAATGTATCTTAAATATATATAGATTTTGTCTTATTACCATTATTTATCACTTATGTTCAAAACAAGTGGAAAAAACTCAATATACTTAATATCTTATGCAGTTTTGCTAATTAAACAAATTAATATTGTTGATATGGTGATTTTTTTTTTTTTTTTGTGCAGTGTATTGCTCTTGAGGGAAACGTATCCCAATGGCTAATCCTTAAGATTTTACATTTTGGCCCTTGGCAAAGTATTTCCTCATAAAGTCAGAAAAGCAAATATTTTTCTACTTCATATAGGTGTTGCATTGAAAAGCCTTTTGCACTTTGTGTTTAGCCTTCGTTTCCTGTCTAGTCTCCTGGGAAGACCCCCTGAGAGGCTCCCAATTGAAATGGTGTCATGCTTCTTAAGCAAAGGGAATGAAGAGGAAGCGGGAGGTGGAAGTAGTCAGAAATGTAATGGGGGCGTCTGTATGTCACCCTTGTGTCTGTTTTAATAGTCAGAGGCCCATACAGTTTAAAGAACGGTGTGTGTAATGTCTTTGTAGGAACTGTAAAAATGTTCTGTCATGGCTAAAGTTGTTCACAATATCTCAGACTCCATTTTGAATTGACATGTGAGTAGGTGGTGGTTTACTCTGATGATCATTGCAGTTTCTTAATTTGCCTATTTTTCTGTCAAAGCGTGATAAAATATTACATCAGTAATGCTGTTTTGTCCTTCAAAGCATTTAGCATTAGCACCACGCTATTAGACACCTAACCGCATTTTGTTCATTATTTAGCACTCATGTTGTTTTGGAAAGTTCAACACATATTAATGAATCAGTTCATTTGAGTGGGCCAGTTAAATAAACTAGTTTGGAAAAGCTGTTCTCTGATTATCATTATTGACGTGTTAGTAGTCTATAGCTAACTACTTTTTTCAAAAGGATAGCTTGACTATAGTTTAATCACTATAAAATCAAGTAGTTGTAAAACAACTGCTTCAAAGTAGCTTCCCCAAAACTGCTGGATGATTTTTTTTCCCCCTTTACCTGAAGCGAAATGCATTCTACACTACACTGCTGCTCTCTGCACTCAGGCAGTCAAGCAAAATGGCTTGAGTGAAAGAGAGGGAGGAGAGAAAGAGACAAAAGATTGATGGTGCCCTTTGATCTTATTGTCTAGCTCAGTATGCATGATTACAAGCTACTTATAGCTGTCCAATTGTGGAGTAATTGCCCCCTCTGTGTGTATGTGACAGCAAACACATGCCTTGGCAGTCTTAAGGGAAAACAATTACAACCCTCTTTGACAGGGAAAAGCATGTTTTTTTTCTGTCAGCCAGCAAGCCGCACAACAATTTTGCAATATGGGCTTCGTTCTCTATCTATTTCAGCTGCTCTAGAGTAGAACAGTGCAGGACTGTAGCCAGAAATCATCTCTTGATCCAAGGAAAGACAGGAGCCAGGCCATCAGCATTTGACGTTTCCAACTCCTTAAAATTACTAAAGAATATTTTTTTACATTTCATAAAAACAGACAGAAGTTTTGTTTTCAGACTCTGTTGAGACAGATGGCTCCACATATGAAACATAACAGAGGTTATGTGGTCAATATTATTTGTGCTTACTGCATTTATGATGCCAATTTTAAAGAAAAATTCACTGAAAAAAAAAAAAAAAATTCTGTCATGATTTACTTAAACATGTATGCTGTTATTTTTAAGGAAAACAAAACTGAATTTTTCAAGAATCTTCACATACACACAACCGTTCA